>NC_056726.1:1488386111-1488748611 GCF_019279795.1 Protopterus annectens | reverse complement strand
CAGGTGGGGGAGTAGAAATGGTTTGGGAATTGTGGTGAGAGACAGGCTTCAGAATGTAGTGAAGGATATCCTCAGAATTAGTGGCAGACTCATGGCAGTCAGACTCCATGTAATGATAGGGCAGTATTCATAATCTCAGCATATGCTCCACAGCAGGGTTGTGATAGTAAGGAAAAGAGTGCATTCAGACAACTAGATAAACCAGGGCATTGGTGTTGATAATGGGTGACTTGACTGCAGATGATGGGACAGACAAGATAGGATATGAGTAGGTCCACATGGGTGGGGCAACAGGAATAAAGAATGAGAGGCTATTCTAGACTTTTGTCTAGCAAATGACTTGATAGTAGTTAACACATGGTTCAGAAAGAGAGACAGTCAGAAGATCACATGCAGGAGTGGCCAACATGCATCTCAGGTAGACTTCCTTCTAGTGAGGAAAAGGCACTGCCAAATCATCCCCCATCCCCAGTGAAATAGTCAGCTCACAGCATAAACCACTGGCTTCAGCTGCAAGCAGTGGTCAGTCTAAGCTCAACAGAGACCAGGCTGAAGACCTGGAAGTTGACTGGAGAGAAAGTTCAGGAAGTGATCAAAAGAAAGGAGTGCAGGAAAAAGTGGGAGAGAGAAAAGACTGACCAGGCTAGGAAGGACTACTGGTTGGCTAACAAAGAAGCTAAGAAAGGAGTTGCAATAGCAAAGAATAGGGCATCGGAGGCACTGTACCAACCTCTGGAAAGTGACTTATTAAGGGGCACAAAGAAACTATACCAGGTTGTAAGACAAAGACAGAAAGATAAAGAAGATAGTCAGACTCCCTTCATAAGGGATGCCAGCAAGAACCTACTCACCAGCCCACAGGACATCAAAGGCAGATGGAAGGAGCAGGCTCAGATAACGTCACAGCAGATATGATAAAGATGCTGGTGAGATTGGGGGAAATGGCTCCTGAGGGTACTCATAGCAGAGTGGAGAGAAAGGCGTATCCCAGATGACTGCATACTCGTGCCAGTGTACATGAACAAAGAGGACATCCACAACGGTGGGCAGTAGTACACAGACATCAAACTCCTATCACATTGCAAGAAAATTCTGCAGAGGGTGATTGAGAAATGGATACACAGAAGTAGAATGTAAGATGGGAGATGAGCAGTTCAGATTCAGATCAGGATGCAGCACAACTGACCTGATGTTTGCAGTGAGACAGATAGTTAAGAAGAAGCTAGGGATGATGAAAGAGTCCAATTGGGCATTCCTAGACTTGGAGACAGTATATGACAAGGTCCCAAGAAAGCTGATCTGGGTAGTACCGTGGTGGTTTGTAGTCCCAGAAACATTGGTAGAATTAGTGCAGGCTATGTACAAGGACCCAATGACTCAAGTACGAACAGTGTTCAGCCTCACAGAGGGGCTCCCAGTGGGAGTGAGTGTACACCAGGGTTTAGCTCTGAGCCCACTACTGTTCGTACTGGTGATGGACTACATTAGCACACAGGTCGGAGGGGACAGATCAACAAAGTTGCTGCATGCTGATGATGTGGCATTACAGGCAGCCTCTGAGCAAGAACTCCAGCAAAGTATAGAGCAATGGAATGCAAAACTGAAGGCACATGGGATGAAATGAAACACAGATAAGACAGTGGTAATGGCAGCAAACTGGGGAAATCAGAAGAAGCTGAGAACCGAGATAGAAGGGAAGATAGTGAAACAGGTAAATAGCTTCAATGATCTGGGAGGGGTGGTTGAGGAGAAGGGTAGTCTGAATGAAGAGGTCAAAGCTAGAATCAGAGGGGCTGCAGCCAACTGGCATAGAGTGTCAGGTGTAGTGTATGACAAAAGAATGCCAAAGAAGCTGAAAAGTAAGGTGTACAAGACAGTGGAGCGACCAGTACTACTGTATGGTACAGAAACCTGGGCAGTAAAGGCAGAGCTGTTGAAAAAGCTAGAGGTGATGGAAAGGAAGTGCCTGAGAAGAGTGGTATGATGCACACTGTGGGATAGACCAAGAAATGAGGACATCAGAATAGAAGCCAAAGTAACTCCAATTGCAGAAAAGATCAAAGAAAACAGATTACAGTGCATGTGCAGAAAAGCAAAAGACGATCTGATGAAGAAGATTTGGGACAGACAGGAAGAAGGTAAGAGGTAGCAAGGATGTGCAGCAAAGAGGTGGATGGATTGTGTGAGAGAAGATCTGAGACAGTCAGGCATGAGTGTCGAAGAAGGAAGCAATGTGGCATTGAATCAAGAGAGATGGTGACAGTTAACACGATTCCTCGACCCCATGTAGGAAAAAGGGGGCTGATGATGGTCATGGCAATGATGGTAATGATGATGGTGATGATGATTGTGATGATGATGATGATGATGATGGTGATGATGATTGTGATGATGATGATGATGATGATGATAGTGATGCTGACGGTGATGATGATGGTGATGATGATGATGATGATGATGATAGTGATGCTGACGGTGATAATGATGGTGATGATGATTGTGATGATAATGGTGATGATGGTGATGATGATGGCGATGATAATGGTGATGAAGATGATGATTATGATGGTGATAATGATGATGATGATGATGATGGTGATGGTGATGCTCATGATGATGATGATGATGGTGATGATGATGGTGATGGTGATGATGGTGATGATGGTGATAGTGATGGTGATGGTGATGGCGATGATGATGATGATGATGGTGATGGTGATGATGATGGTGATGATGATGGCGATGATGGTGATAATGGTGATAGTGATGGTGATGATGATGGCGATGATGGTGATGATGATGATGATGGTGATGGTGATGATAGTGATAGTGATGGTGATGATGGTGATGATAATGGTGATGATGATGGTGATGATGGTGATGATGATAATGGTGATGATGATGATGGTGATGATGATGATGGTGATGATGGCAATAATGATGATGATGGTGATGATGATGATTGTGATGATGATGATGGCAATGATGATGAACCTTGGTGCTATGTGTAAACAGGATTAAATGAGAATAGGTAGAGGGTTATATTTAAGGATTTATTTACTGTTAATATTTTCTTTAATAAAAAAATTATTAGTCTTAGTTTAAACATTCACATTTATTTATATATAGAATGTGGTTGTAATTAACTCCTTTTGTCTATATGCCCAGATAGGTTGACTGTTTTGTGCTTAAATATCTATGTTTCGGCAACATATTTTGAATGAGAGTGCTGTTGCTTTAATTCAATGTGATTTAAACCAAACAATGGGGTGTGTTTTGGATAGCACTGATGATGCCAGAGGGTGAAACCTGTCTGCATTGCTTGGCTAGTTACTGCTTGCATTGTGTCATTTTTGTCATGTAACTTTAGGTATTTAGGAAATTAAAAAGCCTAATTGAATTTTAATGCCTGCTTGTTTACTTATATAAGCTTTTGTTACATACCAGAGCTCCCGGAGCTTTTGGTACATACCAGAACTGTGGAACATCATTTGAATTGTTTATTTGTGCTAGACAGTTGGTAGTATACATACACACACACACACACACATATATATATATATATATATATGTGTGTGTGTGTGTGTGTGTGTGTGTGTGTGTGTGTGTGTGTGTGTGTGTGTGTATAGCTATACAGATAAAAATATATTGTAGCAGTTCTTTTCAGTTCTTTTGACCAAATGCACAGTTGTTTGATCAACCAAACTGTGGGTTGATTTTACTGAACATTTAATCTACTGAATGTTCAGTATTCTGAGTGTTTTTTTTTTTGCCATGTGATTAAGTTGGTAAGTATATGGGTTATGACTTTGTGCACAAGTGTTTGCTGGTTACAGCTACGGCACAGGCTAGACAGATAGTGCAGAGGCTAAATCTCTGACTTTTTAATGAACTGCTTCCTATACAAAGAGTGCTGGGTTTGAATCTTTCCACCTTCATTTACCTATTGTGTGACCTTGGCAAGTCACCTAACCAGACAGTGCTTTGGGGCAACTGGGAATTGTGGCTACGCTCCTTAATGGTCTCCTAGGTCACATTCCTAGTAACTATATATTTTTTTAGTTCACCTATAAAATTCAGGATTCTAAAGTTTAAATGATTAATGCAATGCCACAAGATATTCATCTAACCCAGAATCTTTGATAATGCTTTTCCTTCTAACTCCAGGGTACGTTGATTAGTTTAAGATGCTCTAAGGATTCTAACAAAGAAAATGAGAGTGTTTATTGAGCGACTTTCCTTCTGTTTCTCCTTTTCTCTTTCTGTAGTTATAAAATTATGATTCTGCATAATAACTGTATAGTTCATTGCTGCTGAAGATAATGGCTCTTTTTTAAAACATCTTGCCAAAATAACTTCTTAGCTCTATATTGTAAAAGGAATGGATGTAGAGAAAAAGAACGCTTTCTTTCCTTGCATATCACATTTATCTATGAGTCTAAACAGCAGAGTTCTTCTCTATGAATCTGTTGGCTAGCTGGAACATGTTAAACTGAAATGCACTTTGTTCTATTTCTCAGGTTATGCCATTTAATTCTGTCATCCATTAACCTACTGATAAAGCATGTATATGTGTGTACGTATGCATGTATGCCTGTACGTGTATGTGTATCTATATTTATATATTATATATATATTTATAATATATATGGATATCTATATCTATCTATCTTAGATAGACATATATGGGTTGCTGACAATTGTCATCAGTTCCAGTTGTCAAAGAGATAAAAATCTGGTACAGCTAATCAAATAGCTAATCTCATGTACCATTTTTTATTTCTGTGTGAGATCACAGTACAGTGGGGATCACAGACTTTACTCTTTCCCCCACTACATCACTACATTATGATCTTACAGTTGGTATATAAAATTACCAGGGGTGTAGTCAAGAGGAGGGTGCCTTGCCCCCTGCAAAAATATGTTTAACTTTATTTTGTGTTTTTCCATTGGCTGCTAAGTTTATTGACCAGTTGTGTTCAATCACTTGCCCTTTGACATGTTGATTTTTATAATATATGGACATATATCCATATGTGTGTGCGCGTGTGTGTGTGTGTGTGTGTGTGTGTGTGTGTGTGTGTGTGTGTGTGTGTGTGTGTGTGTGTGTGTGTGTGTGTGTGTGTGTGTGTGTGTGTGTACATATTTATCTACGGTTCTCCTCTATATGATCGAATATTCTTAATGTCATCCTTAAAAACTGGCATTAAGAAGCTCAAATGTATACAAGACCAAATGTGTTTTAAATCAAACAAACAAATGTGCAAGAAAGGAAAGCTATTTCCTATCTCAGTCTTCACACAACACCCCCCTTCCATAACACTAGCCTAAAATGTGTCTGCCCCATTCCATTGTACTACCTTAGCAGTGGGTGCTAACCCTAACCCTAATGCTGCCCCATCCCCCAATCTTAACCTGACACCTTAACTTAAGAAAAACCTTCCCATACCACTAACACTACACAAGACACACTCAGACAGACAAGCCCACGCAAACACACACTAACATCACTACAACTACCCCTTTACCTAACTTTGACCCTAACCCTAAAATAGACACACTCTCAGACAAACATACAAAACCTATGCCCCCACCTATCCAAGAGCATAACCCTGAAACCACGTACGCGCACGTGTGCGGGCATGCACACACACACACACACACACACACACACACACACATACACACACACACACACACACACACACACACACACACACACACAAATGCACTCACCCCTTCCAATCTCATTCAACTTTTATGATGATTTAGACCATCAACATTCAATCACCTTAAGAAAGCTGCACCTCCCCCACACCCTCCACTATTTAAATATGTCAATTCCAAGATTGCATTACAGTGCAGAAGATGGAAATCTTCCCATTCCGCACTATATGGAGATATCCATTCTGAATGTTCGAAATTCCAAGTCGATTATATGGTCTTGGCCATATGAAAGCCGACTTTTTGGGATTTCGAACACTGTAAGTTACCCATATATATATATATATATATATATATATATATATATATATATATATATATATATATATATATATATATATATATATATATAGATATATATACAGTGGATATAAAAAGTGTACACACCCCTGTTAAAATGCCAGGTTTTTGTGATATAAAAAAATGACCACAATAAATCATTTCAAAACTTTTCCCACCTTTAATGTGACCTACAACCTGTACAATTCCATTGACAAACATACAAATCTCTTAGGGGTAAAAATATAAAAAAATAAAAAAATACAATAAGCTGGTTGCATAAGTGTGCACACCCTTAAACAAATACTTTGTTGAAGCACCTTTTGATTTAATTACACCATTCAGTCTTCTTGGGTACACACCTGCCATCAATTAAAGGGACTCTGATTAACCCCAAATAAAGTTCAGCTGTCCTAGAAGGATTTTCCTGACATTTACTCAGTTGCCTGCTACAGCAGAAGCCATGGTTGGCAGAGAGCTTACAAAGCATCAAAGGGATCTCATTGTTTAATGGTATCAGTCAGGAGAAGGGTACAAAAGAATTTCCACCTCTTGGAAATACCATGGAACACAGTGAAGACAGTCATCAAAAAGTGGAGAAAATATGGGACAGTTGTGAAATTGCAAAGAACTGGGCGTCCCTCCAAAACTGATGAAAAGACAAGATGAAACCTTGGTGAGAAGGCTGCCAAGAGACCTACAGCAACACTGAAGGAGATGCAAGAATTTCTGGCAAGTACTGGTTGTGTACATGTGAACACTATCTCCCATATTCTCCATATGTCTGGACTATGGGGTAAGGTTACAAGACGGAAGCTTTTTCTTAAACAGAAAAACATCCAGGCCTGGCTAAAAGTTGCAAAACAATACATCAAGTCTCCCAAAAGCATGTGGGAAAATGTGGCATGGTCTGATGAGACCAAGGTTGAACTTTTTGGCCACAATTCCAAAAGGTACATTTGGCACAAAAGCAACACTTTGCATCACCAAAAGAACACCATTTCCACGGTGAAGCATGGTGGTGGCAGAATCATGCTTTGGGGTTGCTTTTCTTCAGCTGGAACTGGGGCTTTAGTCAAGGTGGAGGGAATTATGAACAGTTCCAAATACCAGTCACTTTTAGCCCAAAACTTTCAGGTGTCTACTAGAAAGCTGAAGATGAAGAGGAATTTCACCTTTCAACATGACAATGACCCCAAGCATACATCCAAATCAACAAAAGAATGGCTTCACCAGAAGAAAATTAAAGTGTTGGAATGGCCCAGCCAGAGCCCAGACCTAAATCCAATAGAAAATCTGTGGGGTGACTTGAAGAGGGCTGTGCACAAGAGATGCCCTCACAATCTGATAGATTTGGAGTGCTTTTGTAAGGAAGAGTGGGCAAATATTGCCAAGGCAAGATGTGCCATGCTGATAGACTCCTACCCAAGAAGACTGACTGCTGTCATTAAATTAAAAGGTGCTTCAACAAAGTATTAGTTTAAGGGTGTGCACACTTATGCAACCAGCTTATTACACGTTTTTTATTTTTTATACTTTTTCCCCTAACAGATTTGTTTGTTTTTCAATTGAATTGTACAGGTTATAGGTCATATTAAGGTAAAAAAAAAAAAAAAAAATATATATATATATATATATATATATATATATATATATATATATATATATAGATACACACACACACACACACACACACACACACACACACACACACACACACACACACATATATGGATGTAATTCTAAACATCGAAGTACACAAATCTCGATCAGTTAATCATCGATCCAGAAGGATCAAAAGCCAAAACACTGAAAAAATAAAACAGTTATATTTTTTTACAGGAGCACGAGCCCCCCACACCCTCCATGTGGGGGGCTATATCTCCCCCACCCCCTTGCTAATTATATTTACCAGCTCTGAGCTTGCTCTTTAATGGGGAAAGGGCAAACTCCCCAATCCCCACTGTGCACAATCTTCCACAGACTTAACACCGGCCGACTTGATCAAATGAGTTTCAATCACTTTTACCACTGTTAAACACATTCAAGATTATGGACGTTTAATTATATTGAGTGTTTTGTGTTTATATATATATATATATATATATATATATATATATATATATATATATAGATAGATATATGGATTTACTTCGAACCATCTAATTTTCAGTTTATCAAAACTGACTTAGCCAATCCCAATTAAGCGATAGTATGTTTAAACGAAAACGCACTTTCTCAAAAATCATTTCATTAAGTAATTTTGCTAGATCATGGTATAGTGAGGATAAGGGAATATTCCCTTTTCCCCACTGTAGTGTGATCTCTTAGTTTATATATATAAGACGTGGGGGTGCAGGGCATCTTGCTCACCTGCATAAATGCTTTTGTTGGATTTTTTACTTGTTTTTATGGGTTTTTTTTTATTCAATGAAATGTTTTTTTACGAAAGTGCCTTTTCATTCAAACACACTTTCACTTAAGTGGGTTGGTTAAGTCAATTCAATAAACTGAAAATTTGATGGGTCGAAGTAGACCTGTATATATACATATATATATATATATATATATATATATATATATATATATATAGATATATATATATATATGTGTGTGTGTGTGTGTGTGTGTGTGTGTGTGTGTGTGTGTGTGTGTGTGTGTGTAAAGATAGATAGTTGCAGTGAACAGAAAAAAAATCTGCAGTAATTTTAGTTATTAAATGTCTAAATATTTTTACTGAAGGCAACTCCCTTATGAAAACACAAAACAAATCAGCGTCACAATAATGTCTTCATTGTGTAATCAAAACTAAATTCCACAATATTGCTTAAATGACATAATAGCTAGTACATGTGACTGCCACTGTCTATTCCTTTGACTCCTACTTATGTATAGGTTCATAGGTTCATAGGTAGGTACTAGGCTATTGGCCCTAGGGCCTATATAAGCCTGGCCAAAAGGTACCCTGGCTTTCGCCACCCAAGAAAATAATTTTCCTGTGCGCCACTCTCCAAATTAGCTGTAGTTTTATTCCTTTTGTATTAGATACAAATGTCATAGCAAGATAAATAGCTCTGTAAATAGACAGATACAATAAACTTTCATTCCCTTAGTATTTAACAATAAACACAAATATAATGCACTATTATGCTATCTAGTGGCTGAGTGTACTGTATTTACAGAACTTATAAACATCTGAAATTGCTGCACCCACTGCATAATTATTTGCAAACATACTTTTCAGCTGTTATGATTTTGCCCCTCAGATTTAGCCTTGCATCTCTTAGATTTACAACGTTCCTCATAAAGTCAGACCTGGTCATGGGACATAACCATATATAAATAACTAAGCCTAAACAAAGATTCCCTGTCTCTTACTAGGCACTAGTGTAGGCAGAACTTGCATTGTGAATTCTTTCTAATCCTCTAGTATCACTTTTATGAGGCAGTGGTATGATTCTGAATGTTCAGCGGCTCACAGCTATGTTTGCAAATTCTAAGGCAGCTATTTTTTATTGGAATGTATAAAAAGAATTACTGACTAATAACCATTCATAAGTCCTATATTTCGAAGAATGAAACTAACTCTCCTGACTTCTCACAATGCTACAAAGCCAAACTCAGTCCCAGTCATGTCCGCTAACCATACCTCTCAACCTCTTAGAGCAAGAATTCTGGACAAAGTAATAAATAAAAGTGTGGCAAAAGTCTAAAAGTAGGGACAATTTTTAAATATTGCTCCTACCAACTTAGAAATTTGATAGACAGGTTTTGCATTAGCATGAATTTTCTTTAGGATATAAAGTCTAAAACTCAAATGTCTGTCATTATTTTCTAACTTCAATCTTTAATAATTTGCTACTAATTTTCCAGAAAACCCCAATTTTATGAAAAATGGATCAAAAATCTGAGGCAAAAATCTGGACATTCGGCGAAAATCTGTACAGTTGAGAGTTATGCCTCCAAGAGTTCAGCCACCTCTTCCCTGTCAGCTGCCTCCCTCATCAGCCATTACCCTCTATCCCCCCTTCATTCATCCAACATTTCTATTTCAAACACTTAAAACTGAGGTAGGGCTTAAATCATAAAACCCACATAGACTATCTAAAAGCCTTGACCCTCTTGTCATTGTACTGCAGGCTACTGAGAAGCAGTCTCTAACCGACATACAGAGCCTCAAGGGACCCTGTCCTATCAGACCTACTGCACATTTGCAAGTCCAATGGTGAAATAAACACCCAAGCAAGAGATCTCAGTGTGTACTATAAATAAACAGAACATATTGGAGTGGTAGATATTTAGCACAGTGAGTACCAATTGTTCACGTTGGTCTTCCTCTCCACATAACTATCCTAATATGCATATCTGACAACTAGATGCCAGTGCCAGATGGTTTAGTTAAAACAAAAAAAAAAACATAATGCCACCTTGGCAAAACAATGCCCACAAATTACCACATAGGCGGAAACCCATGGGCGTACAGAAAGTTAAGTTAGGGACCTGGAACCCAACCTTAGCAATCTCTCTCCTGAAAAAACCACATTGCCAGAGTGGAAAGACCTTCACATAGCCCCCACCATCACTCAAGAAGGGTTTCGAAGGATTCAAGAGGTAATAATCGTCTTTATTCATCCCTCATCAGGCCCATCATAGAATACAATGCCCCTTTTGGGATGTACCTTACCCGACACCTGCAGCAATTACAAGACCCCAAAAAAGTATCTCACCAAGGATCAAGGGTCTCAAAACAGATGCCATACATGCTAAAAACTCCAGCTCTACTCAGTTGCATACTGCCTGCATACTGCTCGAGGCGATCTATGCCCTTGCAAGGACATGTCAATGTCAACCAGAAAATGCATGGATGACTTCACCTCAGTAAATCTAAATCCCCACACGCACCACGGACTTCACTGAACTTTCAGCAAATAAATAGAACTTGCTTGCTGAGACAGGTTCATAACAGAGGTCCTCTGACCTATGAACCTATCTGCAGAGAATTACTCAAGAAGCTTTTAATTTTGTTAAAAGCTGCCTACAGGATAACTATGTTACTAAACCCCTAAAAAAAACAAATAACTAAATTACTTCTCTTTTTTTCCAAAATCCAATTTCCATGAAGAAAAAACAATTTTAAAATGTCTTCCTTAAATAATACCATGAATGAAGTTACTCCACATACAAAACTACTTGGCAGGACAATCAATGTCAATCTTAAATTTGATTGACATCTCCACAACAGCATCAAGAAAACTGATCAGAAACTGGAAACCCTACATAGAGGAAAGAAACTCCTTACAAACTCTGCCAAGGTAGATACCACTTACCTCTTACTCTCTCTCCTATATGGAGCTGTTATCATGACCAAACTACAAGTCTCACTTAGTTCTAAACTTGAACAGTGCTATAAAAAAGTTCCAGATTTGCTTGCGGCAATCCTTACTAGACCTACCACTGTTTAGCACTAAAAACACTTAACTGGCTCAATCTTCCTCACCACCTGTCATATACTCATCTCACCTTAACCCATAAAATTATCCATACCCCATCTGCCTGCAGAGCACTTAGACTCCTACTCCATTACCATCTTTTAAATTGCCCCCTTCAGTCAAATAATAAACAACTGCTTACCATCTACAAACCACAAAGGGCTGCTGGGGTCAGTCTCTATTCTAGTAGTAGCTAGAACTTGGAATACAATTCCTATATCAGTCAGGTCTATCACACACCTTCATCTTTTCAAACGGTTAATAAAACACTTCCTCCCTGCCTCCTGGCTCTGTTCCTGCTTCACATCTGGGACATAGCTTTCTAACACCCTTCTTTCACTTTCTTATACCTCCCTTTAAAGCACTAAATCACGTAACCTTCGTATCCCCTTCTAATACCTCACTTTATTGTACTTAAACTACTGCACCTACTTCTAATTAGTGCAACCAAATTACTACTTCATTGCTACATCTCTATTAACACTCAGACTTGTTTATCTCCTGTAATGCCTCACTCTGTTGAATTTCTCAAATTACTCCTACCTATCTTATACACAACTCTTCTGCCTGTAATGTTTCAGTGCAAAGCTTTTAAATTTAAGGTATGTCAATATCATCACAAAGTTAATTATACTGGTTATTACGCTATGTACTCACTGAAACTGCATTATAAATGTGTTATTGTAATATTGATTGCAGCAGCCTGCATTTAAAGTGGAACCTGTGTGTTGAGAGACAGCCTTACAAGACTGTCTGCAAATATGTAGAGCTGAATATATTTTTCTGTATTATTCTGTATTATAGAGTTAAATTGTTGCTTAGATATCTGTTGTCTTAATGTTCTGCAAATATACAGAGATCAGTATATATTTTTTTGGTTTTATAATTTGCACTCTTATTCCTCACAACTCTGTTGAAACTTTTCCCCACCCCCCTCCCTGTTCTTGGTTGTAGTTTAAATTTGGTGGCTTTTGCAGTGCCCGCCCCACTGTAGATTTGATCTAGGACACTCCCCCAGTCCCATCTCTTTACCGCATTCTACCTAATAAACTGTTTCTGCACTTGCTTTTAGTCCTTTTTTAATTTAATTACATTTTTTCAAACTGTGTGTGGACTAATATTGCTACATACTCAAATGTGCCAGCTTGCACTGCATGTGAATTGTTTTACTACTTTTTTGCTACTTTTCTGAAAAAAAAAAAATTGTAAGCCTGTTTCCTACCTTTCCTGTAATTAGTGTTCCAGATACAGATTTGCTGTATCCAGGACTATTGTAAGCTTCTGATCCCCCAAGCCTTTCTGTGTTGGAGGGAAGCCTTCTAGCTTATCAGTGGGAGTGGTAAGCACTAGGTAACCTGTCTACCACATAAGGAGTGGTTCTGGCCCAGAATTTGTAGTTATTGGCCATTTGGGCGGTCTTCCATCTCTCTCAACTTTCTGATTTGAAGGCCTGCATTTGCACTTGTTTCTGTCCTGTAACTCCTGGGCCCATCTCATTTGCTCACTCAATTTTTTTTTTTTTTATCTGCTTTTACTGTATTTGTGTTTCTTCCTACTTTATTTTGCTTTTGCGTCATCTTAAAAGTACTCAGTTGTATTTATTGCTGCTTGGTGTAACTCATTCTAATGAAAATTTTATGGGAATGTATAGGTAGTCTTTTAAAGATCCTCATGGATCAATAGCCTATTATGTACTTTTGAACCTATGCACCTATAAGAAATTAAGGACCTCCTAAATAATATTCAAGCAGACCCCCCCCCCCACCGGCTCTGACAACCTACTCCTATGGTTTCTCTACCACTGCAGAGACCCTCTCACTCATATGTATAACCTCTGTCTCACCAAAAACATATTGTATCTAATTGGAAAGCAGCCATCGACAGACCTCACCCAAAACAATCTAACACAAAGCACTGCTCTTACTTTTGCTCCCCTCTGTACTTTCAATTCAATGTAAAATAATTGAAAATGTGGTCTGTACTACTCCAATATTACCACAAATGATGTGGCTCCTGGCATGGCCAAACCAGCATGACTACCCTGTGGGTACTCAGTGATGATACTTCATAAAATATTGATAAAGATAACATTTCAGGAACCTTTTTGATTGAATTCACAAAAGCTTTTGATCTGATTAACCACTCCGTATTCCTAAACTCTCTTAACACAATTCTGGATCAGCACCTTGGCACAAAAAACTCTTAGAAAACAGATGCTTCAAAGTCAAAATAGGAAATGCCGTGTCTGACACTACTAAGCTGCTCAAATGTGTCCTTCAAGGTGCCCTTTATCCCGTACTTTTCTCCATTGTTATTGATAAACTGCACTTCGACCTCTTCCAATGCCTTTTTTGCAGTAGAACCTGCACCTACTTCAGCAACGGCTAATCCAACACGCAACTTATGAATGAATCCTTCAAAACCTAATGCTATGCTTTTTGGAACACCCCATAGACCATCTAATTGTCTAAACAGACTTTCTATTTCAGATTTTAACAAATTCATCATTGAAACCATAACCTGCTTTAAGAATCTGTGCCTCTTGCTTGATCGTTTTCTTAACATTCACTCCCGCGCAGTGAAATCTCAGTCAAACATAAACGCCATGATTTTTTGGGCCAAAAAAAAAATTCTTCTTTTCTCTCTCCCTCTGCCAAGGTAGCTATTGGTAATGGAGTCCTTCAAGCCCAACTAGAGTCTGGCCGTCCTGGGTGGTGCAGCAGTTAGCATTGTCACCGAACACCACGAGGTTCTCTGCTTCAGTTCTCTGGTTGGGATGTCTTCTGTACGAAGTTTGCATGTCTTCCCTGAATTCATGTGGGTTTCCTCCAGGTGCTCTGGTTTCCTCACACATTCCAAAGATATGTGTCTGGAGTGTTTCTCCCCAGGCGTTCACTGAAAATGGGTTCAGTCCCAGTCAGACTTTCCTGGCAAACAAATGTTAAATAAATAATAATGCTATTTCTTCCAACAAATAAAATGTCACTAGACTTCAAAATGTTTCATTATTGACTCTCCTCCTCAAGTGCAAGATGGCTGATGGTGACCTTCTACTATGGGCTCATCTCAGTAATTTACTATCTTTTCAGTTTTATACCCTACATTCTGCAAAACCACATGAAAAACTCTCTTCTCACAACTTACATTGTTCCTCACAAACTCCACCTCCTTCTCAACTCCAGGAATCTCCTTCCAGTACACCAAACAATCCTTCCCTCACTCACTTCTTCAAATAAAACTTCAGTTCTACAACTTAACCAGCTTCTTAAAACATACATTCAGCAGTGGACCAAATGTCGCTGTCTCCAAAAAAAAGGACACATCACCTAAATCTCTTAATTCTTTCTGGGCATATAACATCCAGCTTTATCACCTGTCTTTTTGCTTTCAAATACTGTACAACTGTAAATAAAATATTGCTTTTTATCTTTGAACTTGATTGCTTTTTTATCTTGAAGGCTTATTTATTGTTATTTTATTTACTATTTGGTAACCGGGTAAGTGGCTTGGTCCTAAAATAATTTTCAGCCTCGACCCAAAAGAACAGAAAAAAAAAAAAAAAAAAAACAACAAGGATGCTTAAGAAGCACACAATATTCAATGTATAATACACCTTAATATTTCTTATTTTTTTATGTTGTATATATTGTACGTTTTACTTTTCTTTGTATGTACTATTACTATTGTTTTATACTTGTGAAACTGTTTTCATCAAGTGCCTGCAAATGGTCATTTGTGATCAGTGTACAACCCTCACAAACAAATGTAAGCAAACAAATAAATAAATAAAGTTCTAAGGTGATGTAAAATAATTACTGCATCAAGTGTGTGTGTGTGTGTGTGTGTGTGTGTGTGTGTGTGTGTGTGTGTGTGTGTGTGTGTGTGTGTGTGTGTGTGTGTGTGTGTATGTATATATATGTATATATATATATATATATATATATATATATATATATATATATATATATGTGTGTGTATATGAGCAATGCTATAACAAAATGAATTAATATATAGATACAAAATTTATAATGTATAACATTTTAGACAGTATATGTAGCATTTTAGACAATATATGAAAATGACTAATTTCTTAAAATATTTTCTTATATTACTGCTTCCCTCACTATAATTTGTACTCTTTGCAAATAGATTTACTATCAAAAGTCCAAGCATCAGTCTGTTGAAAATGCATTATCTTCAGCCAGAAACATCACAATCCACAACACTAATCAGGCACAACTGTGAAATAGTACCAAATCTTGAAACATCTTCCTCAAGTGAACACAGAAACAAACAGTAATATGGGTCCTGCAGGGTGGTGGGCAAGTGGGATTCGATATTGTAGGTTTCAGTATAGGTGGATTTTCAATGTTTCTGACTCGAAATCCTGCATTTTCAGCAGACTAATGCTCAGACTTTTGATATTAAGCCTTGTAATTGTTATTTCGCTCTGCTAAGAAGAAGGACCAAGATTTTTCTCTTCAGGTACAACTTCCCAGACTTCTCTGTTGCATGATCGGTTCGTCTCATCTAACAACATCACATGAACTGCTTCGTATTTCAGCAGATGTGCTTGACTCATAAGTATTTCATATTTTATTGTAATATAGCTACAGTCCATTTTCAAATAACTTTGCTAGCTAGCAATACTCGATTGGCCATAACGGTACCATTTTGATTAACTCTGAAATAACGTAGTTTTGAATGTCCTATTTCACTGACAACTCGGTTCAACATGGCAATGGACACCTTCCGTTGGACAAACATGGATATTTTCACAATTTTGATTATTTTATCCTGCTTTTCAGTCATCTGAGACTTGAATCCAACAGCCTAGCTTGTTCAGTTGCTTAAATGTATTTGTAATTCATTTTAATATCTTCATGAATGTGTAGGACTACTGTATTTTATTTAAATCATTCAAGTTATTATTCGAGACACTACATTGCTTCAGCTACCTTGCAGAAGATATATTGTATTATTCTTTCTCCCAATGCTAGGCTTGCCACCTTTTCAAATGGCCAAAGTGGGACATTTTTCGTACAAACATCAGATTTTACAGGCCGACACATACCCATGGTCAGTACAAAGGTTAGAACTTGACTTTTTTTGCCTAAATAAAAGCTTATTCTTGTAGCATTTTAGTTGCTTATTCTGTTTCTTATAACATTTAGTTATTTTAGATACAGAATAACTGTTTTATGAAACTATTACATAAAATATAGGAAATAATTTTGTCCTAAAATCTCAGGACATTATCCATTTTTACAATTTTTTGTCAGGACACAACTGGCCAAAGAGGGACTGTCCCTCGCAAAGTGGGACAGGTGGTAACCCTACCCAATGCTATCACTAAGCCATCTGTTTTGTTTTGTTTTTTTTTTTACACCACTGTCAAATGTCAAAATTCGTGGGTTTAAGATGCTATTTGGTTTGTAATGTTGTTGCTGTGTCTTTCGGCTTTTCCAGGTTAGGGGTCGCAACAGCGGAACTCCGGTCCGCTAATGATTGGCAGTAGATTTTTATGTGCCGAGTTTCCGGCCTTGACGCACAACCTTCAACAAAGGTATGCCCATTCACGCATGTCTCCACACAGAAGACGCTCTAGCTGAGCATCGAGCAGGACAGCATTTGGTTTGTAATGTACAGTGTAGAATTTGTTAGTTGGCAAGCGATTCATGCAGGAGCTGTTTTGTTGCTCTCAACTAATGACGAGCTGGTGAGTCAATGCATATGTTACAGCTGCTTAACTGTTCAACATTTTTGGACTTGTGTTAGATGAGCATTAGTTGTGTTTTCGGTGCTTGAACTTAGGTTTAGTTCATAAGCTAATGGGGTTTTAGAAGTGGAGGTTCTGTGGACTAATGGCCATTGACTATGTTTTCATATTCATGTATGGACCCACTTACTTAGAGTTCAGAACATCCTTCCTAGAGGGCATGACCACTATGTATATACTGCTATCTGGACTGTGTTTACAACCTTTTTAGCAGTATTTAAATTCTATGCGGTAATAACATTTTGAGGTGACTGCTTAGGAGCAGCTTTGTTACTGTGCAGTTTGAAATCTTACGACAGCTAGGTTTTTGTGATTCTTTTCCTTCATGTTTTTTTTTTCAAAGACAAATTTTTTATTTCTTTGTAGAGTCCTTTTCTAGGAGAGCCTTTTGCAGTATTTGAATTGGTCATTTATTACTCTTTCCCCTTTTTTCAAATCAGAAATAAAACCATATTTCAAGACTCTAGGCGAATGCAGCTGCCATCTCTCTGATCATATAACTTAGCCTCTTCGCTTTACATACTTGATCCAAATCTACTTTTCGCTGTGATTTTTTTCATTATGCCAACTCTGATTTCCACTCTCGATATAATGCATGTACACATTGCTTTTGTCAGTCATTCTGCATATAATGTCATTTATATATTGCCTTTATAATGGCAAGTCAGCACTGTTATTCACTTTGTATATAATACACGTATACATTGCATTTTGTCATTCATTCTGAATATAATGTCAAAGGTTCATAGCCATTTACTTTTTAAGCCTAGCCATGCATCCTAACTCTCTGACAAATTCTACTAACCCTGATAAGTGTAACCAGGGGCTTGGGAGATGAAACATTTACAAGCAAGGGACTAAAAGATGAACCATTGACAGGTTGCCTGTGTCCATTAGAGACATAGGTGCCAAACCAGGGATGAATTCCCTGCTCCCCATCCAACTGTCCAATTGCATGAATTGGATTTGGGAAGAAGTCTGCTTCACATGGATGGGGATCCTGTTTCATAGATGGGGTAGTCTCTGGGATACATACCTGTCTCTCTAGCAGGTCCTATTTATATCACAGGCAGGGTTTAATTCTTTAAAATGGGTAATTCTGGTGCTATTTGTTTTGCTGATATGCAGGAGGTCCATCAAAGCAGGGTCTGACAATGCCCTGTATGCTAGGCATAGATCTCCCCTCAACAGCAGAATAGAGGGATGGGGCCTTGAGGTGGTCTGCATAAGGCATTTTACTTGCACCCTGCATTCTTTCAATGAGGATCCTCTGTGGATGTTCCATTTGTTGGATATGTCTGGTTAGGTGCATGCCAAAGGGGACATTGTGCTCAATGATAGGTCTGATGAATGCTGGATCCAGTGGAACAGTGACTTCCTTGGACCTAGATGTCATATCTTTGTTTATAAGTTACAAAACACAGAATGATTTTCTCGCTACTGTAAATGTGATGGTCAAATGCTAGATTACTGTCTATGTGTATTTCCAAATCTCTAACTACTGGGTCAGCTCTAAGGGGTGTGCTGTCAATATGATAGTTACCAGGGGTGGATAACTTCTGAAGGATACTATTATGCATTTCTTGGCACTTAGTTTTAGTTCATGGGTCTGACACCTGTTATTTGTCTGTGTCAGCCCCTCCTGGAGAACATTTGTGTTGGTGCAGGATTCAGTGACAGCTCCTAATTTGCAATCATCTGCAAATTTAGTCAGCCAGAGACCACTGACATTGGCCTTGACTTCAGAGAAGTAAATGGTAAAAAGGAACTGTCCAAGGACTGATCTTTGAGGGACCCCACTTGTGACTGGCCTCTTTCTAGAGGTGGATTCCCCAATTTTAACTTCCTGGGTCCTGTCTGTGAGCCAGTTGGCTATCCACAGGTTGACGTATGGGTTTGTACCTAACCTCTTGAGTTTGTCAACAATGCCTGCATGGGATATTGTGTCAAATGCCTTGGCCAGGTAAAGGTAGGCAGTGTGAACTGTTTTGCCTTCATCCATTGCTTTGGTGATATTCTCAAAGAAGTCTACCAGGTTAAGTAGGTATGACCTCCTCTTGATTAAACCAAACTGGGTTGGGTCCAGTGTCTGGAGGTTTACTATATCTCTATTGATCATCTCCATGATAATTCTTTCCATGGTTTTGTATATAAGACCAGTGAGACTTATAGGTCTGTAGTTTCCAGGGTCTGTAGATGGCCCACCTTTGTGCAGAGGGATGACTGTTGCTGCTCTCCATTCATGAGGCATGAAACCTATTTGGAGGCTACGGTTTAATATCAACTGCAGAAGGCCTGATAGGACATATTTCATGTTATTTAGAAGGCATCCTGGGATATTGTCTGAGCCCATTGATGTAGTGTTTTTGGCCTTAGAGAGAGTATTAAGAACCTGTTCCCTAGTGACAGCAGGGGGAGTTACATTTGATGATATTTCCTGAGGGAAGGTTGGGGGAGGAGAGAAGAGTAACGTTAGAGCTGAATTTGTTACCCATTATGTTTGCTGTATCTTCTGACTCAGTATAGGTGGCTCCATTTACAATGAGCTTTGCACACAATTGAGTATTGCCTATGAGGTTGTGGACATAGTTAAGAATGCCTTGTGGTTATCCTTGGCCTAGGTGGCCAAATTTACCTCAAATTTGGCTTTGGTAGACTTTATTTTTCCTCTGAATAGTTTATTTAGTTTGATGAGACTGCTTTTATCCTGCTGGGTGCTGCACCTCCTAATTTTTGCCAGATTTTGTTTCTTTCTGTTATACAGTCTATTGATTTTGTGATTCCACCAGGGTGGCTTGCTTTTTGAGTTAGTTCTGTACTTCTTCCTGGTGGGTACAGCTGACTCTATGCAGTTGTTAACTTGCTTGTATAAGGTTTCTGTGAAGATTTCTGCATAGGCAGCAGTGTTCTCAGGGTTTATGGGGGCTTCAAATGTTGCCAGGTTATCATTTAATAGCAGGAAGTTAGCCTTAGAGCAGTTCCTGAATATTCCAGGGTTAGCTGGGGGTCGAGGTTTTATATTTACTTCAAGGGAGACCATTTTGTGGTTTGACTTTACCAGAGAAGACATTACACTAAATGGTGTGCAGCATTCTCCTGTATTAGTGAGTACCAGATTCAGTATGGTTGCACCCTTGGTTGGTGTATTGATAATCTGTTCCTGGGAGTTTGTGTCTACAAAATCCAGGAATCTCTGTGCCTGTATGTTTGGTGTCAGCTAGGATTCCCAGTTAATAGTGGGGTAATTAAAGTTACCCATGAATGGGGTAATTAAAGTCACCCATGAACATGGTATTGGGTTGGATGGTGAGTGTTATCAATAATTTTTAATACATGATGTGGGTTTCCTGGGTCATAGAGGAGGACCTATTGCTTGCAGGAAAGTGGTATTGGATTTTGTCTACAGTACTTTGAACATGGAGTAGCTCAAGTGCATTGTCCTATTTGACCAGCCTTCAGGTATATTTATTTTTTATGTAAATCGAGACCCCTCCTCCTACACTGTCTGTGTAGTAACTGGTTTAAATGTGTTGAAGGCATTGCACTGTTGATGTGCTCTCTTTGGCTTTAAACCATGTCTCAATGACCGCACAGATGCCAGCATTCTCTAGGATGAGAAGAGCTTCTAGGGAGTGGAGTTTTTTTTTGTTTAGGCTCCTTAGCACTGAGCACTAATGCCTTTAGATTTTCTTGGTTTTGATTTGCTGTGTTGGAAGTACTTCTAGTTTGGAACTGCCTAAAAAAAGGCACTGTGGGAAAAGATAATGTTTTAGCTAATATTTGAAAGACTAGTAGGGAGAGGTGCAGACCATCCCTGGCAAAGCAGTGTGGTCTGTTGACCATCTCTTTCCATGCTGACAAATATTGCACCCCCTTAGAATGACACCAGAAACTAAGTCAATTCAGTTATTAAAGTCATTCATCTTTTGTTCATACTGTGGCATCATCCTTGTAAAAGGTAAAATGCTGCTCATTGCTAGGTTCATACCAGAATGAGACACCTATTCCAAAAGCTCCATGATGTCTACCTTCATAGAGTCTAAGGATATATGTCTCAAGTCATTTACATCCCACATGAACTATGACTCAGTCATACTAGTACTTGTGGTCCATTGACTTGCGTGAATGCATAATGTGATGAATTTTAGACCATAATAAGCAACTGACCATAACTTTCTCCTTACTCAGGCTGGTGAGGACATCAGTGTGTCTCACTATGGAGTCTCCAATGACCAGAATGTTGGATTGTGTTATGGCTTTCCTTATAGGCTTAGAAGTAGAGGTTCCATGAGATGTGACTGTATGTGTTGATGTGGGTGTTGCTTTGAAAGATTCGGGGATGCTTAGGGTATTTGTTATGTGTACTTTGTCTAGGAGGTCTTTGGAGTTTAGCAAGGTTACATTTAAGTGCTTCATCATATGTGGGTGTATATGTATGCTTTGAATTGTTTGTGATGGGTGCAGCGTATGTACTACTGACAACCATATTGACATTAGGAGTACTTTTATGTGAGAACTTTGTCTCTAGTGATATTGTGTAAATACATCACATACCATATCCTTTTGTTTGAGAATTAACTGGTTGTCAGTAAACCTGAGGCCATTTCCACATTGCCTTAGGATGCCCATATCCACCAAGTTGGTAATGCAGATAGTGGGAAAGTTCATATCCATGGCAACACCCCCTTTCTTATTAATTAGACAGATGGAGTGAGAATATAAAGCAATGTCAGGAGTATCCAGTCTATAACTCTGAGGACAGTGCTTGTCACTGCAAACTAGTTGTCCTGTGTGCAACTAGATATTGGAGAAATTTCAATCGTGCTTTTACTGGAGAAATGTCACTCGACGCATCTGCATCTGTACAGGGCACTGCCAAACACTTGAGGGAAAATTAAAAAGTAGACCATGACAATTTAAGGATGATGTATTTAGACAGATATTCTGAAGTTAGAAAAAAATCAAGCATTACTTATTGAAAACAAAGAATTAGCTCGTCAAGAATGATAAAATGGGGGAGTTGCGTGAATGGCTACTGCCCAGCTACAACTAGTGCTGGTCTCACCACAGCTTCACTCTGCTGGGGTACAATGCTTCTCTGCTTCTTCTCTCACCAGAAGCAAAACATTAGCACCAATTCCAAGACTAGAAACAGGCCAAAGCCTGTTTGGTGATCCACAGCCTTAAACCAGATGATGCAAGGGTCTGTAGCTTGTTGTAGCCTTTTCCTGGTACATATCTTGAATTGCAACCAGACCAATCAGGAATGACAAGCACAGACACTCACTGCCCAAGAAGAAATAGTCAGGAATCAATGCACTCTGCTACTGCTCTCGCCAGGAACAGAATATAAGCACAAATTTCAAGCTGTCACCTATGAAGAATTTATTAGCCTTTCCGATGATCAGCAGTCTCCAGGAAATAATGCCACTGTGCTCCTTCTCTCACCAGGAGAAAACAGAAGCACTAATCATAAGATGATTACTGAGAGGCAGAATGTGGGCTTTCCAATAATTGGTGATCTTGCAATAGATGTTGTAGATTTAAAAGATAAGGTAGAAAAAGAGAGTTAATATCCCAAGCACTGCAGTATGCACTAAGCAGTTAGATATGAAAGAGGGGGCAACTTAAGCTTTGGCTGTCTGAATGGAGAGCCACTACTTTTATAAGAGAAAGATAGACTGAAAGGGCATGGTCACTTTGCATTCTGGTTCTATGGAATACAGTGGGACGGACAATAAGTTTAATTAGTTCAAAGGGAGTGATTTCACAATGTGATAATGTTGTGCTTACAGCCAAAGAACAGAGAGAGGAAAGGAGATATGTGGTCAAATTAATGTAAGTAACTAGAAAGACAGTTGAATTTAAGAAGAAAACAGCACCAGGGTAGGAGGGTGGGTAAAATTTCTGAGTGACCCACAAGAGACACACCTGTGGACTCTTTCCTCATTTTAATATGCAATTAAAAGCAGAATTCAAGTAAAACACATTGTAAAGAAAACATATCACAACATACAAAACAGAAGAAGGCAATAAAGTAATACAAATTGCAAGAAAGCAAAAGCAAACTAACCTTTCCCTCACAGCAAGTTGTAGCAGGGTCTGGGTGAGCTTTCCCAGTAAAGCTCTGACATGTTTTATTCTGCCTCTTAAATACAAGGTTGAGTTCACAGCTCTACCCTCAGTTCATAGATAATTAACCTTAATTAACCCGTTCTGTCTTCTATGTGACGCCTTAAGTGACCTGTTCTAATTTCTGTGTGACTCACAAGAGACACAGCTGTGGTCTCTTTCCTAGTTTTAATATGCAATTAAAAGCAGAATACAAGTAAAAGACAGCATAAAGAAAATTAATCACAACATACAAAATAGAAGAATGTAAGAAAGTAATGCAAAATAGAAGAAAGCCAAAGTAAACTAACCTTTCTCTCACAACAAGTTCAATTGGGTGCGCTTTTCCAGTAAAGCTATCTGTTGTGTTTACCCCAGGCTGGGTCTGAAATAGGTCCAGTAGGTTCAGTACTATATCCCAGTTAACATATTTAAAAATAAATAAATAAATAAATAATCTATCTTGTGTGCTTCATATATTTTTATTGTTTTATTTAGCTATTCTTAACTCAGAAGTTTAAACTGCATTGGATAAATTTATGGATGTTCCTTAAGTTGTATGATACATTTACTGTTCTATATTCATATCATGACACTTTGTAAATTACTTAACAAATGATTCCTTAAAAAATGATTCACTGGTACATTGATCATACACTGCTATCACAAAATGTTTAACATAAAACAATTTCCTGCGGTGTTTGAACTTATAAGCATGTATTATATATCAGACCAAACATTTGCACATTGCTGTTTATTACTAATATGATACTCTCCGCATCCAAGAAGATATTGTACTAATGAAGTGACTGCATTGACAAACAGCAATGATAACAGAATAGCCATTAGTTCTCTTTGTTTCGTAAAGGAATCATTGCAATATGGCAGATTTCTATACGACTAATAAGCTATGCCTTGCGATAAAGCTAGAGATCTTTTTGTGCCATTAAGACATATTCATTTTCACGTTATATGCAAGGCAAATGCATAACTAGTAATAGGCTATGCAATAGATGCATGTTTCATTTACAGCTTAGATGCAATACCTTCTCTTCTTTTTATTTTCTCCTGTCACATAGGTTCACAGGTACTTACTAGGATATTGATCTGTGAAGATCTTAAGAAGCCTAGCCTTACACTCTCATGGTAGATTTTAGCCCTTATAATTTGTGAGTGAATAAGCCAGAGGTAGGCAGAACAAGGAAATGCTGGAACATTTACTTGCTGCCTCTATCCATGAAGGGCAAGGATGCTAAACCAGGGGCAAATTTGCAGGTTCCCATCCATTCATCCAAATTATACTTGAATAGAGTAAGAGTAAGAGTACTATTGTCCTTTATGTGGCGTGGAAGATGATTTCATAAGGAGGTACTCTCTGATACATACCTATCCCTCTACTGTTGTCCTTTATGTGGAGAGGAAGATGATTTCATAAAGAGGTACTCTCTGATACATACCTATCCCTCTATTATATGGCGTGGAAGATGATTTCGTAAAGAGGTACTCTCTGATACATACCTATCCCTCTAGTATTGTCCTTTATGTGGCGTGGAAGATGATTTCGTAAAGAGGTACTCAATGATACATACCGATCCCTCTAGTATTGTCCCTTATGTGGAGTGGAAGATGATTTCATAAAGAGGTACTCTCTGATACATACCTATCCCTCTAGTATTGTCCTTTATGTGGCGTGGAAGATTATTTCATAAAGAGGTACTCTCTGATACATACCTATCCCTCTAGTATTGTCCTTTATGTGGCGTGTAAAATGATTTCGTAAAGAGGTACTCTCTGATACATACCTATCCCTCTAGTATGTGGCATGGAAGATGATTTCGTAAAGAGGTACTCTCTGATACATACCTATCCCTCTAGTATTGTCCTTTATGTGGCATGGAAGATGATTTCATAAAGAGGTACTCTCTGATACATACCTATCCCTCTAGTATTGTCCTTTATGTGGCGTGGAAGATGATTTCATAAAAAGGTACTCTCTGATACATACCTATCCCTCTAGTATGTGGCGTGGAAGATGATTTCATGAAGAGGTACTCTCTGATACATACCTATCCCTCTAGTATTGTACTTTATGTGGCATGAAGATGATTTCATAAAGAGGTACTCTCTGATACATACCTATCCCTCTAGTATTGTCCTTTATGTGGCATGGAAGATGATTTCGTAAAGAGGTACTCTCTGATACATACCTATCCCTCTAGTATGTGGCGTGGAAGATGATTTCATAAAGAGGTACTCTCTGATACATACCTATCCCTCTAGTATATGACGTGGAAGATGATTTCATGAAGAGGTACTCTCTGATACATACCTATCCCTCTAGTATTGTCCTTTATGTGGCGTGGAAGATGATTTCGTAAAGAGGTACTCTCTGATACATACCTATCCCTCTAGTATGTGGCGTGGAAGATGATTTCATGAAGAGGTACTCTTTGATACATACCTATCCCTCTAGTATTGTCCTTTGTGTGGCGTGGAAGATGATTTCATGAAGAGGTACTCTTTGATACATACCTATCCCTCTAGTATTGTCCTTTATGTGGCGTGGAAGATGATTTCGTAAAGAGGTACTCTCTGATACATACCTATCCCCTCTAGTATATGGCATGGAAGATGATTTCATAAAGAGGTACTCTCTGATACATACCTATCCCTCTAGTATGTGGCATGGAAAATGATTTCATGAAGAGGTACTCTCTCATACATACCTATCCCTCTAGTACGTGGCATGGAAGATGATTTCATGAAGAGGTACTCTCTGATACATACCTATCCCTCTAGTATTGTCCTTTATGTGGAGTGGAAGATGATTTCATAAAGAGGTACTCTCTGATACATACCTATCCCTCTAGTATGTGGCATGGAAGATGATTTCATGAAGAGGTACTCTCTGATACATACCTATCCCTCTAGTATGTGGCGTGGAAGATGATTTCATGAAGAGGTACTCTCTGATACATGCCTATCCCTCTAGTATGTGGTGTGGAAGATGATTTCATGAAGAGGTACTCTCTGATACATACCTATCCCTCTAGTATTGTCCTTTATGTGATGTGGAAGATGATTTCATAAAGAGGTACTCTTTGCTACATACCTATCCCTCTAGTATTGTCCTTTATGTGGCATGGAAGATGATTTCATAAAGAGGTACTCTCTGATACATACCTATCCCTCTAGTATGTGGTGTGGAAGATGATTTCATAAAGAGGAACTCGCTGATACATATCTATCCCTCTAGTATATGACGTGGAAGATAATTTCATAAAGAGATTCTATCTGATACATATCTATCACTCCAACATGTACTTTATGTTGCCGAACAGATTGAGATCCCTTAAGTAGGTGTTGATGCTACTATTTTACATGCATATGTGTAATAGGCCTGATAGGACGGGGTCTGATGTAGTTCTAAACATGATGAAGAAGTCGACTCTTCGCCTCTATTACACTGAGTAAAGGGAAAAGACTTTGAGATGGTCTACATAGTTTTTGTAATCAAGGCCTTTAAGGCCTTGTGTTTTTTTTTATCTATTTTTTTTTTTTTGCATGTCAGAAAGCATCGTAGTCACTCCATTTGTGGCAAGTGTTTGGACATGTACATATTGAGTAGGGCATTATATTCAATGATCAGCTTGAAGACAGCCATGTACAGTGAAATGATTACATCCCTGGCCTAGATGTCATACCTTTTGGTATAATCTGTGCAATGAAAAAGGGCTTCCTTACAGTACTGGATATGTGGTGATGAAAAAGCAGTTAAATGTCAACATAGGTTCCCAGATCCTTGATTACGTGATCAAATTTCAGGGGTGGTTTGTCAATGTGATAGTAGCAAGGTATATTATGTTTGCTGAAGGATACAATTATACATTTCTAGGTATTTAGTTTTAGTCCATGGTTTTGACACTAGCTATTGGTTTGAGAAAGGTCTTCTTGAAGGATTTTGGTGTCCCCTGGGAAGTTTATGAAGCCTTCTGCAAACTTGGTTTGCTATAAATCCTTAACATTTGTTTTGACCTTCAAGAAGTAAATGCCAAAGTAAAGTTCCCAAGGACTTGAACCCTATTGAATGGCACTAGTGACACGACTTATAGAGGAGGCAGAGTCCACAACCTTAACTTCCTAGCATTGTAATTGCAACAGAATAGTTTGCTGAAAACTCTGCTATAAACCCTCCCTTTCCATATCATGCACAGAAGTTTAAAATGCCTAGCTGTTTTACTGTCTATGCATTGCATTTGACACAATCTAGTCAAGTCATATTAATAACAGATACTGTAGAAAACCATATTTTTGTTTAAGAATTCAAAATCCTTTAAATAATAATTCATTATATGATGCATTCCCTAATAGAAGCATAATTCCTGTCACAGACAATTATTTTGGTATGTTTTGGATTCCCGTGTTAAACAGAGTTTTTATTGAACAACATATGCCACACACCCTAGAAATCTGTCACAACATTGGGGATACACACCCTAGAAATCTGTCACAACATTGGGGATACATGGATGTTCAATGAGTGGTAAATGTTCCTCCTCCTTGTATTTAGAACCCAATCTCGTCAATGTCTCCAATCTCATGAAAACTTGAGGACACGTTTGCAAGAAACTGAAAAATGGGCTGCTGAATTTATTCTGTTGTTTTACATTTCAGAAAGCATTTTGGAACAAACTTTGCAACAAATCGATGTTGTGTAGCAACATTCAGAATTAGGGTCTCTGGTAACAAAGACACCTATGCATACGTAAGATACCTTTATTACTTAAGGTCTTTCATCTGTGCTGACTAAAGACATCCATGATTCCTTTAGCTATCCATCTAAATAAATCATACCTGGAGGTTGTATTAATTGTTCTAGCCACATCTGCTCTGCTGAATAACTAACCTGTAATCTACTTAACTGACTTCCTAAAAAAAGTATCAGAACTGCAAATGACTTTACTTACTTGGAGTACTTCATATATGCTATGGAACAACATTTGAGAGCTATTCCATCACCTTTTCCTACAAATTTTAAAAACTGCAAGGTACAGTTTAAGCCTAAGCCACTTCACCTGTACCAAACAAATGGGTTGCGAGACAGCACCTTATCTGGGGTCTTCATTAATAGGGTGGGACTTGTTTGTTGCATATACTCTTGTATTTCCATAGAGAGGGGTGTGACACCACACTGTAAACACAGACGTACTCAGATGGTGAAGGTGCTGTTTTCAAACCATACACTCTGTTTGTTGTTCTTCACCGATTTGCAGCTTTTACCATGTTTTAGACCAGTTTGGATTTCTTATATCTTGTGCTATAGGTTGCCTGTGCCAATTGCCTTGTTGATCAAGGCCAACAACCTAGGAACTCTTTTGTATTCTATATATTCCTGTAGTAGGGGAATTTTTTTTTATCACAGTATGTTCCAGAGACACCTCTCAAGTATGTGTTAACTTCCTTTTGGTTTGGTTCTTATGGTCCAACTCATTGTCAACAAGATGCAGTATAGGAAGTTTTCAGATAACTGGATGCATAGTTCACATTTCTGCCTTGAAAGTGAATACTGCTTGCACTGTTATTCACATTTTCCTTGTGTATGCATGATACACAGCTCTGCCTGGTCTGCTCACTTGGGGTAATTGTAAAATGTCTTTGGCAAAACAACAGATTCTTTTCTTCATTTTGCTTTCTGCCGTATGCAGTTGTTATATTACGCACTACTTAGTCCTAACAAACAGATGTTCCTGTGACATCTCTATTTTATAAGCCATTTTATGTTTAGTGACTGGGATTGGGCGGGTGGCTTAATGGCTAAGGTGTTTGCCTTACAAACATAAGGTGCAGGGTTTGAGTCTCACAAGGGATAATTGGCTAGGCTTTAAATGGTTTGCAAGGGAAGCTAGCTTAGTACTAACCTAAGACTTATTTTAGTTTTTATCTATCTTCACCCTTCATTTGATTTGAATAAATGAAGATCTCCGATCACATTGTTAGGTGAAAGTTGCCCCACTTTCTACCAATCACATCCTTAACATCACAGTATGTACAATGTTTTGGCCATATTCTCAGTTCTGAATTGAGCCCTAATTCCTTTGCAGTCCAACCTCCATCCTTAATTTAACTTCAGAGCAAGTGTTAACCTGTGACCTTGTCCTTAGCAACGGTTTGAGCCTCAGTTATCATACCCATATTGAATCTGACTTCAGAGAAAGTGCAAATCCTCAGATATTTTATTAGCTGGGTCTGAGTTCTAATTTCCACCCATCACGTTGTTTCATAATTTGAATTTAAATTAATAAATTAAAAATAAAAAGCAGATGCCTTGTGCAGACCACCTTAAAAAACTCCAGCTATACTCTGTCGCAAATCGTCTACTCCGAGGCGATCTCTGCTTAACATACAAGGCCATGTCAGACCCAGAGCTGTTGGACATGTTACACTTAAAGAAATCCAAATCCCTCAGAGCTTCATGCTCCAGGGATCTAAACCTTGTCATCACAATAAACAAAATATGCTGGAGGGATAGGTTCCAAACCCAGAGACTCCCCAGACTCTGGAATAGACTGCCCATACATGTCAAGCAGAGCACCTCTTTGGCCCTCTTCAAAAGGAACCTTGATGATTGGATGGGAGAAAGGAAATTCACCCCGAGGATCATGTCAGTCGCCCTGCTAGACAGGGGTCCGGGAAAGTAAATAGTGTGGGAAAAAATAGCTAGAGAATTGTTATGGCTAGGCATGTATAGGCCCTAGGGCTGATAGCCTAGTACCAACCTAGGAACCTATGAACCTATATCTGTAACTATCTTCTTAGCTATGGTTACAATGTTAATTTGTACCCTTCACCTACTCAAACTGAATTTGATTTCAAAATTTTCAAAGTCGGTGCAAATCAGTGGCTGTTTTCTTACCCATTCTGTAGTACTGATGTCTTACTAGAAGTTGGAAGCCATTTGGTTTTATGTAGACTGACACAATGGTGTCTACAGGTGTGGTCCTGGTGTAGAAACCTGAAGGTTATTCTCAAACGTTTGAAGTAAGGAAGAATTTCAGGGGATAGAGATACAACAGAAGGCAGTACATAAGCAGGTCTGTGTAATAGGATATTTACTGCAATGGTTCTTCCAATGACAATAGTAAGGATATATTTAATAAGATACTTTAAGCTGAGCAAGTACCTTATTTAATTGGATTGTGGTGTTGGTATTAAATAAGAGGTGTTGATCGACAGTAATCGCAAGATATCTTTATTGTTCCATAGCTTGTACTGAGAATACCATAGGATCTTTAATGTTTAAAAAAAAGTTGCAAAAGACTTTGAATTCCACCAAACACCATACGAGTGGTCATGTTTTGAGTTTATGGCTAACTTGATAGTAATCAGTTCCACAAGGAATATCCCTTAATCCTTAATGCCATTAAAAGAACATGCATGTTATTCTGCATGTTTACTGAATTACATAAGTGTAAACTGCTTTTTCATACTGAGAGTTGTATTTTCTGTGTGTGAGTCCACTATCTGTGCTTTTCTGTGCATTTTTTTGAGGTTTCTGTGTTCTAGTCAGGTATCATATAACTGATTTGTTTGCAGTTAAAAGCATTCTCTAGAGTCTTCTTGCTCCTTTATCTGTTTAAAACTTTCATTTACTGGCTACGGCTAGTAACTGTAACAGTGTGCATTACTATAATTGCATTTTTATTGAATTACTAAACTGTAAATTACTTTTTCATACTAAGACTTGTATTTTCTGTTAGTGAGTACTCTTTCTGTGCATTTATCATGAGGTTTCTGTGTTCTACTCAGGTAGCATAACCTTGATTGAGGCCTGCTGTTGTCCAGGCCTCATAGTTTTGTTTGTTGAGTTTCCTGTTTTTCTGGCAGCCATTTTTCTGCTGATAGTGTGTTGTTTTCATTATAATTGAGAGTAACAGGGTTTCCTGACCTTCTGTAACATGAGTGATTGGGCAACAGCAGGGGCTAATAGGACTGAGTAGTAATTTGAGCTTACTGAGTCTTCCATCCTTTCTGGTATATAAACCCTGTGTCTGCAAAGGGCTGTGCTTGTATTTACCAGGCAGTGGATGTTGATTCATTATTGGGGCTAAGCAGAAATTCCTTAAGATTCCAAGAGCAGAATAAGTATTTCTTACACTTATTTCATTGAATTGCACTTCTGTAACATTTATAATTGTGCTATATAGTTACTCTACAACATTTTGCACTGTTATAAAGCTTTTTTTACTGTTTCACTGCATTTATGTACATGATTATACTGTTTTAACTGTAGTTTTCATTGCTAGATACTGTTTCATTACTCTAATTCCATGTTTACTGAATTACTTAACTGTAAACTTCTTTTTCATACTGAGAGTTGTAGTTTCTGTTTGTGAGTCCTCTATCCATACTTTTCTGTGCATTTTTTTGAGGTTTCTGTGTTCTAGTCTGGTATCATATAACTGATTTGTTTGCAGTTAATAGTATTCTCTAGAGTCTCCTTGCTCCTTTATCTGTTTAAAACTTTCATTTAGTGGCTACAGCTAGTAGCTGTAATAGTTTCCCACCCCACCCCATCCCTATTGTTGTCTTGTTGTTATAATTGGTGGCTTTACAGTTGTCCACCCATACTGTATATTTGATCTGGGACACTCCTCCCAGTCTAGTGTCATTAGTTCATTCTACCTAATAGTAAGAGAACATTTGAGTAGAGCAACCCACTTAGATTCTTAACCTTGAACTATATTTTGTTCCAGCTTTCTCCTTTTCCACTTTACAAAAAAAAAAAAATTCTAAGCTTGTTTCTCCTTTCCTGTAACTAGTCTAGTCCAGGTACAGATTTCCTGTATCCTGAACTGTTTGTAAGCTCCTGAGCCCCCCAAGCCTGTTTGTGTTGGAGGGAAGCCTGCTAGCTTATCAGTGGGAGTAGTAAGCATTAGGTAACATATTTACCCCGTAAGGAGTAGTTTCTGGCCCAGAAATTGTAGTTATTGGCCATTTGGGCAGTTTTTCCATCTCTAAACTTTCTGATTTAAAAGTCGACATGTGCACTTGTTTCCCCCATTTCCTGTAACTAGTCTAGTCCAGATGCAGATTTGCTGTATCCAGGAATGTTTGTAAGCTCTTGAGCCTCCCAAGACTTTCTGTGTTGGAGGGAAGCCTGCTAGTTTATCAGTGGGAGTGGTAAGCACTAGGTAGCCTATCTACCATAAGAGGAGTGGTTCCTGGCCCAGAAATTGTACTTTATTGGCTGTTTGGACAGTTTTTCCATCTCTCTCAACTTTCCGGTTTAAAAGCCCGCATTTGCACTTGTTTCCTGCCTTTCCTGTAACTACTCTAATCCAGATAGAGACTTGCTGTATCTAGGACTGTTTGTAAGCTTCTGAGCAGTGCCTGAGTCTGATCTTCAATGTTCCCTTTGATCTGCTCTCTTCTCTCCTGCACGTTTACTAGCTTATTACTCTAGCACTTTACCAGATGTCTTGCAGCAATTATTGTAGCACACAAAAGTGCTACCAGCACTAAACATTTTACATGGAAAAGCTCCAGTTCTTATTATTAATGCCCACCCCTCCAGGCATGTCTAATGGTCAGTTCCCTGTGCAGTCTCCTATTAACCTGCTGAACTTGGGCATCCTGAGGGAATGTAGCAACTGCCTCATGTACACTGACAACCCTCTCCTCTTACTTCCCAGCACTTAGACTTGTGAGAGAGGCACTTATATATCCAAACTGGAAGCCATGCACTCTCCAACCAAGACTTGAATAGCTGGTAAAGAGGAGAAGGTCAACACTTGCACCACACCAAATGGAACACTTAGCCCTCCAGAACACACACCAGCAATTCTTTCACTTAAAAACACAAACCACACACCCACCTTCATGGAGGCTCTCAATAAAAATGTACCCAAGCAGCAAAGACCTTGAAGGCAGAAACCCACTCGACCACCGCAACACAAATCATGAGACACATAACTCTCCTAAACAGTGTGCCACTCAACCAAAGCCCCTAAAGCAAAACAGCATACCCAACACACTACTCATAGGTGACTCGATAGTGAGCCACACTGATGTCCCACTCACTAGGATGAATAAGGAGACAGTCAGCTGCCTGTCAGCTGCTAGGATCCACCACATAACGCACACACTCAAGTCCCTCAAAAACAGGTACAAATATGACTCTGTCATTGTACATGTGGGTGTGAATGACGTGAAATGTACCTCCCTGGACTACATGAAAAGTGACATGGAGGAGCTCTCGGATTATGTAGCCCAGGTGGGTATGACCTGAGCAGCATCCTACCATCACCCAGAATGATACCACAGTACAAGCAGAAAATAATTGATTTCAACAACTGGCTAAGTTTCTGGTGTCATTCTAAGGGGAGCCAGTATTTGTCTGCCTGGGATGACCTGATTGACAGACCTCGATGCTTTGCCAGAGATGGCCTGCATCTGTCACCCCTGTGCTTACAGATAATGGCCAAGGCTCTTGCAAACCCTATAGTGCCTTTTTAGGTGGTGTTCCAAAGACCAAATTACCACCATAACAGCTACAAACAAATGCAATCTGAGGGTCATGCTGCTCAACACTTGAAGTCTAAATCTCAAAATGCACTCTCTCAAAGCACTCCTTAAAATGGAGAACATCGACATTTGTGCTGTAACAGAGACGTGGTTCAAGGCAGCAGAAAGCACCCCTGCACTATGAGGCTATAACTCATTCCACACCTTTCGGCCCCAGGATCTGGACTGAAGTTCCAAAGGTGGTGATGTTTCCATATTTATAAAGGATGCACACACTTCCAGACTGGTAGCCCAACATAACGCATCAGAGATACTTCAGGTGCAGCTAACATTGGGTAAGACAGCGATTCAGGTCGTAGCTTGCTATAGGTCGCCAACCATGTCCCATGACTCGCACTACATGTTCCTAAGCACCCTGGAGAATATTAGGGTCCAAAATAACACTCTCCTACAGGTGACTTCAACTACCCCTCCATTAACTGGGTAAGCAACTCATGTACCAATATACTTGCCCAACATTTCCTGGAGTTCATTAATTCCAATGCCCTGGACCAGTTCGTTCTTACCCCCACTAGAGGTAGCAACATCCTTGACCTGGTCATTACTAACATGGATGACTGTTGCTCTACACCAATAGTTAGCTCATCCCTGGTTAGATCTGACCGCAAACTAATCACCTTGGAAATCCACATCCCTCCCACCCCCCCACCCCCCGCAAAGGTAACCACCATGAAAAACTTCTGCAAAGCTAACTTTGGCCTCCTAAAAACAGAGGTGGCTAACTTCACACTACCCATGCAAATGGAGAATAGTTGCATGACCACAGAATCATACATCAATGCACTGTATGAACATGTACACATATGCATGGATCTCGCCATACCCAATATAACCAAGATGCTCTCCACCAAAAAAAGGAAGCCAATCTGGTGGTCCCCTGCCATAAACAAACTCTACAACAGATAGAGGAAACTAATGCAGAATAAGGTGAAGTCCCAAGACTGAAAAAACTCCCTTATCAGCCTCAACAAAAAGTTGAGATCCCTCATCAAATCCTCTAAAGCTAGCTATGAAAACAGAATTGCAGCAGATAGTAAAGACAACCACAAGGCCTTCTATAGTTACGTAAAAAATCTCCACGGCAATACCCAGATTTGTTCTGAGATACTAAACAGTGGTACCTCCTATACCAAGCCAACAGATATTGCCAGTATACTGACCGACAGATTCAGTGCCAACTTTACCCCTCCCCCCCCAAAGGACCAATCACAATACCAGTAGATTGCCAGGCACCCAGTATTACTGCTGCATAGTTTAAAACAGCACTGTCCAAGGCCAAGAATGCAGTTTCTATTGGACCTGACAATATCCCTGGTAGTGTTCTACATAAACTACAAAGTGAACTGGCACCTCACCTGTGTGCCCTGTTCAATCACAGCCTCACCTCAGGTTTTGTCCCTACCGAATGGCACACTGCAACAGTCATCCCTCTCCACAAAGGAGGAGCGACTACAGACCCTGGGAACTATTGCCCCATTAGCCTGATGAGTCTGATATGCAAAGCTATGGAACGCATCATCATAGACCTACTAAACAAGGCTATAGGGAATCTCCAAACTCTAGCTCCCACACAGTTTTGTTTTGTGAAGGGTAGATCATGTCTGCTGAACTTGGTCAACTTCTTTGAGTCAGTCACCAGAGCTGTGGATGAAGCCAAGATGGTTTATACAGCCTACCTTGATCTTGCCAAGGCTTTTAATACCATTCCTTTACTCAGAAATCATAGAAAAACTCACTAAGCTTGGCATCAACCCCTATATCACTAGGTGGGTTGCAAACTGGCTCATAGATAGAACCCATAGTGTGAAAGTAGTTGACTTCAAGTCAGACTGCTGACTAGTCACAAGTGGAGTCCCACAGGGTTCGGTCCTGGGTCCTCTCCTGTTTGTTATCCACTTCTCTGAAGTCCAGGCCAAAACGAAGGGACTTTGTCTGACAAAGGTCACAGATGATTGCAAGTTGGGAGCTATTATTAACTCCCCAAGTGATGTTGACATCCTACAGAATGGCCTCACTGATGCCAACAACTGGTGTCAGAACCATGGCCTTAAGCTCAATGTAAAAAAATGTGCCGTCATCCCCTTTGGGAAAAACCCGGTTCCCATGAAATACCACATTGATGGTAGTTCACTGAACACAGAAGGTGTTATAAGGCATCAGGGAACAGATGTTGACAGCAACCTCTGTTTTGACCACCACATTGCCACTGTGGTCAGAAAGTCCTTCTGTATGGCACATCTCATTACTAAGGGTTTTGCATCCAGGAAGAAAGAGGTCATTGTGTCCCTCTACTCTTCCCTCATTAGACCAGTCATCGAGTACAATGCCCCATTTAGCATGTACCTCACTAGACACCTGCAACAACTGGAGAGGCCGCAAAAGTACCTTACAAAGTGGATCTTAGGCCTTAAACACTTGTCCTATATGGACAGACTCCAAAATCTCCAACTATTCTCTGTATCATATCGCCTACTTAGAGGTGACCTCTGTTTGACTTACAAAGCCATGTCTGACCCATCTCTGTTAGGAATGCTACATCTAAAGAAATCCCAATCCCTCCACACCACATGCTCCAGAGACCTCAACCTCATTACCACAATTAAAAGAACATGCTGGAGGGACAGGTTCATAACCCAGAAACTGCCCATGCTATGGAACAGACTTCCCATACATGTCAAGCAGAGCACCTTGCTGACCCTTTTCAAGAGAAATCTTGATGAGTGGATGGGAAACAGAAAATTCATCCCGAGGATAACTCCAGTAGCTCTACTCGACAGAGGCACTGGAAACTAAGGTCAGGTGGCACTATGCCAAGGAAATCCTATGGGCTAGGCTTGTAAAGGCCTCAGGGCTACTAGCCTAGTATACACCTATGAACCTATCAATAGTCCCTGTCGAGCCAAAACCTTTATACATGGTCAAAGATATCTTAGTCTTCTAGATACAAGATAACATTGGTACTGCTGTTGCTCAAACTTGTCCATGTTTTCACCCTTACTAACTAACCCTAAGAAATTATTCAGTAAAAGGGTTAGGTTCATCAGCCAGTTTGGTTGCTGTTCATGTCAGAGTAACCTATTAAAACTCTTAAATATCTCACATTTAAGCGACAACATGACTTCTTGCTACTTAAATTTGCCTTCACTCATCTGTACCTGTGCGAACACCTATGACTTAGTACATTCCTGAATTGGTACAAGCTAGCTAGAAACCATAGATCTTAAAAAGCAACGTGATAAAGGAAGATATAATCAGTTTGGCAATGAACTATTTTCCACTTATGTTATTACCATATGGTTACCCTCTGAAATAAATACCCACCAAGACAAGAATTATCTTAAAATGTAAATTCAGAAAACAGGTTTTATTCTTAGCAGTTAAGCAGATGCTCTTGCCTTGAATATTGTAATGTACAAGCCACAAAACAAATCCCAGGTACTGTGTATAATCATACAACTAAAGCATGATGTACCACTGTGCAATGACAGGAAACAAGAATAAATGTTTTAGTCTTCATTCTCATTCAGTTAATATTTTAAATTGTCTAACCTCTTCTTATACTTATCATCCTAATGGTTGCCACACGTCGCAATCTGTGTGAATGTGTGTTTTTATTGTGTGTGTCATCTCATATGGTACCCTAGCACGTGACACACTACACAATACAAGCCCTAAATATCAAACAATAGAAGGATATTCCCTTCTACTTGCCTTACAAATCAGAGTTATAAAAGCTTATTTAACTTATTACATAAACTTGAATAATACTGCTTTTCTGATCTACAGCATTAGAATGACTGTATGCTCATTTACAACTGCAAGACTTATTTCAATATCTGTAAGCTTCTTGTATTGTATTTACTTATGGAGTTTTCTTTCCCTTCTTTCATCTCAAAGGTGACCCACAACATTTTATGTATGATGTATTTTCCCTTTTGAATAAATGTAACATAAATAAAAGAATAAAATAAAATGTATGATGTCACAGCAGATAGAATAATATTTACTTCTGTGTACTGCAGTAAAGCATTTAAAATAATCTTAAATTATATGCAATATTGATCAAAGCATAACTTAAATATAGTCAATGTATAAAGAAGAACACCCTGCACATATTTTACATACAGATGATACATTTGAAGCTTTATTCCTTCATTCTATTGTTACCAGTTTACTCCAGTTCTGGATCACCCAGCCAAGCTAAAGTTTTCAATGTGTGATACCTTAAACCTCTTGTAGTTGAGGTACATGGGATATATGCAAATGACCACTTAAGGACATCAAGTGTTTCAGCTACATGGCTTATGAATGTCTATGACTTTTTTATCTTTTAATGTTTGATGGTTACATTCAGATGTAGACATAATGTGTGTATATGAAGATTCCTAGCTTCAGCAAACATGGAGGATGTGAGGGGTCAAGATGGGTTACACATAAAGATAGTCATACCAAACCAAAACATTTGTAATAGCTATCTGTATATATATTTATATCTATATCCATCTATGTATATATATATATATATAGAGAGAGAGAGAGACAGAAATACATGTACATATATATATATATATCTATATACACAATTCAGTAAAAACTGCAAGAAAAACCCAGCCAAGCTAGAGTTTTCACTGTGTGATACCTTAAACCTCATGTAATGGAGGCCCATGGGGTATATGCAAATGACTCCTTAAGAACATCAGGTGTTTCAGCTATGTGATTTATGAAGGTTCATGAGTTTTTTCCACTTTTTAAATCATTATGGTTAAATTCAGGCCAATAAAGATAAACTCCACTAGCTGTGGACATGCATGTTTCAGCCTTTTTATTGACTGCATCACACAGCATAAGTGGATAATCTTACAAGACGTTTAAGGTATCTCACAGTGAAAATTCTAGCTTGGTTGGATTTTTCTTGCACTTTTTACAGAATGGTTTGTGTGTGTGACCTTTGTATCTTTTGGTTTGCATGCCAGCACAGGATCACAGGACAGCCAGGGTCCATCCCAAGATTCAGGGGGTGCAAGACAAAGAAACTAATCCTGTATTGGGTGTCTGCTCATCAGATGATATGGACACATGTATGCACATGCTCACACATATATACACAGAGTCACTCACACACGCACACACACACACACACACACACACACACACACACACACACACACACACACACAGTTTGGAGGATTGTCATTTCATGTATGACACATATTTGTTGTGTGGAGAGAAACTAAATCACCTGGCAAAAACTGAAGTGGACACATAGAGGACAATCAGACATCTCCCTGGTGAGAGCCAAACTGGAGAACCAAGCACTGTGCAGGTACAGTGGTAAACTTGTGTCATGATACTGTCCATTTGTAACTTAAAAATGTTATTATGCCATTATAAGTACTGGGGGGTTGGGAGGGTGGCTTAATGTTTAAGGTGTTTGCCTTACACACACAAGGTGGGGGGTTTGAATCTCACAAGGGATAATTAGCTAGGCTTAAAATGGCTCGCAAGGGCAGTTAGCTTAGTACTAATCTATGAACATGCAACTATACCTTACATCTATTTTGCTATTAATAATAGTTACAGCTTTAGAATTACCAAAAACACCACTCTTTCCCTTGAAATCAAAATTATTCTTCCTTCCCTCGCAACTCCATTGGCCATATTACTGCAATTACAGTCTGTATTAAAACTAATCAATTATCATTCTACAAAAATATTACAGTTATTTCAACTCAGCCAAAATCAGGCCAAAATAAGCAATGCAGTTGTTGTTATACAGACTCAATAACCAGTATTTATCTATCAGCTGGGGTAGAGCACTGATCTCTACAAACCTTTTTTAGTCTGAGCCTAAGTGTGCAGTATGGTTAAGCAAATTGCTCAGTCACACAGGCAAATGGAGGCTGAAGGAATCAAACCCTGGACCACAGGATGCAACTCATTAACAGCACCTCGTCTTACTCATCTGCAACAACTGCCAGACAGTATATTAAATAAGAACACATAAAGATACCACTGATTACTAATACAGTTTGTATCGATTGATTTCATATAATATGAAACATCAACCAAAATTTTTTCCACTCACTGTATGAAGATACCACATATCTGCAGCAAAATATCTACTATTCTAGCATGATTCACCTATCACCCTGATATCACAACAATTTCATACAGATTGGACTTTGAAAGAACTACTCAAGTGACAATATTTTACATGCTTTATCTCTCAGTTGTATGCTAGACTTCACCCCACCCATGACCCAACTGGCTTTTTTGTTCCCTATATGATTAGAGCCAACCATATTGTTCAAGCAGCTATTGGAGCTTTCTAATTAAGCTCTAACCCCCAATCTCCTATAGAAGCAAAAGCTCAACCAGCAATATTAGCCCCCAGAATATTTCTATTGTTGTGCATATTCGACTCCTACTGCTTGGCATGTGTTCTGTCTCTGTCACTGTCATACCTACAGTACACATAGCTTCTGCTGGGTGTCAGTACAACAGCTAACCTGGTTACCCCTCCACCAGGTTAGGTGAGACAGGGTCAGCTGCTAACCAAATAACACATTGTCACTAGTCTATCCCAAGTCATGTGGAACACAGTCAGGCTTCATCTCTCTGTGCCATAGACCTGACTCTTTGGTGACTATAAGCTGTCTGGCTGCATTTGGCACAAGGTCCTCTTCATCACTCAGTCCTTTACTGCACCTACAATGTAAAAAATTTCAGTGGGAAACAGGGCATGCAGTTTCAGTGAGCCAAAAGTCATTCATCAGATCAACTGTAATGAATGTCCATCTTGCTGAGTCCTGCCATTATATGAAGTCTCAGTATTTATGCAGCATTTTTTCACTATGTGCATGTCAGTTAGGAGATTGTGTGAGCACAGAAAAGTGGAAACAGTTGGTATGTCTTCTGTCCACTACCATCCTTTTGAGGAATACAAAATCTTCTATGGAGGACTGCAGAAATGAATCTTTAATTGGAATAACAGACACACTGTGGCTGCATCAAAGAACTACAATTGAACATCATTTCAACAGAAATAGACAAGTCAAAAATCAATTAAAATCAACCTAATCAAGAAAAAAATAATAAAAAATGAAAACAAACTACAATCTACTGGCATGTTAAACTATAAAAATAATTTCAAAAGAAATTCAAAACCTACTCAACTCTAATTCATTCTCCAATGATACTGAAATTAATATTGTACAACTATTCAACCAAATCTCTTTTTCACTTTGTTCTTCTTATTTACTATATGTATCTTTATTGCCTAATTAAATATTTTAATATCTGTTACTGATTTTTTATTTAATGATATGCTTCAATTTTAAGAAGTATAGGTGAAAATGTCTATCTAAATTGCATTAATCCATACCACTTTGTATTTCTCTTCAAAGGTATTAGCATACATCATACTTAGTATTAAGGTGGTTTGCTTACTGCATAGTTTGATTAGGATTACTCAGCCAAACTAGGAACTTACAGCATCAATGAGAAAGTTAGAGAATAATTTTCTAAAGTTTTGACAGATTACTTTTTATTGTGTTTTTGAATAATCTACAAATTATTGCACTTTATGATAATGAATAACAGCTCTATAATTTTAACTGTACTTTAAATAAAAAAAACTCAAGTGGTAATAGAACTTTAGCTCCTACTGAGGCTTGGAAAAACATACAATGATGTTGAAAGTAAAACATTTAGCATGTTTTGCACAATAATGTTGTTTTTTATCCTTATTATTACATCGTTGTGTCTCAAACATATACTGATAAAGCTTATATTTACAATTATTTCAAAATAAAAACAAATTATTTTAGAGTAACTCCTGACTTTTTTTCTGATCATAATGTTCTTTCTTTAAAATTGACTACTGGTTCCAACAGATTTACATTAATTATAAGCCCATTTTTACCTGTGATGAAATTTAAAGAGTGGTTCATTAAATTGTCTAAAAATATAGATAGCATCATTCAAATTAACTATGAGAGTAATATTGACGAGGTGAAGGAAATAATTTCTAATTGAATTAAGATATATCTTGCATTTCAAAATAAACTAGAGTTTGATCAAAATTATATTATTACCAAAAGTCTCATATACAATGCACATCACATCCTTAATACCAAGTAAAAACACATCAAAGGATTAAATAAAACATTACACAAGAGAAATAAGTGACACTATGATGTAAAGCCCTCTTAAACCTATATTTATTTATTAGAAACATAGCTGATGCTGAAAAAATAATACAAAAAATGAACTGATTTAAACTTCAAGAAAATTTAAAAATGCGTAGAATTAGAAGCCATGAAGTGGAAAATATATTTTTACATTCTTAAGAAATAAATTTAAATAGCAAACTATTTGTTGCTCTAGAAAAAATTTAATTATGATCATAAGCATTATCTTCAAAAGGCTTCTATGAATTATTGAACAGATCAAATCAAATAAAAACATAATTCCAGGAAGTAATATAAATGTTACAGATCTAGATCTCCTGGTGGCATTTAAAAATATTACGAAGACATATACAAAGAAGATAAGGAAAATTTAAATGAAAACGTATTGCATTCCTTTCTAAAAAAGAGCATCAATACACTTTCAAAGGGGAATCTGAGGAATATTTTAATACCTATAAGTACTTTAGAATTACATTAACAAATTAAACAAAATGTATGAAAAATACAGTTCCAGGTACTGATGGATTAATTCCTGAAATATATAAATTACTTCCAAAACTGGTATTCAACTATTTAAAAAGTTTCTATTAACTTCTAAAATGAAAGTATCTTTCCACTGTCTTGGAAATATATGTTAACATTTACTCTTTCAACTCAAGGCAACAATATAATCTTTTGTGCATTCTATATACAAATTGCCTTTTAATGTCAGAAATGATGACTGGGCTCTCATAAATAGAATTTAATACTATGGTATCTAAATTGAAAGTGATAGTACACTAACTAGATACAGCTTACACTGTGAAATGAAAAGCATTACATGAAGTATTATGTAATAAAAAAATTCAGAATATCAAATCAAAATGTAAGTGTTATATATACTGTAATAAAATGTTGTGGATATTGAATAATTATATACATATTGTGGTATTCTTTTATAGTTGTAACCACAAAACAGCCCTTATACTTGCAATATATAAACAAGGTTTATTTACAATTACAAATGAAAATTGATATGTTCTTGCTGAATATGTACTCTTACAATAACTTGTCACTTTTTCAAGTTTAGTTTCAGATAATGTCCGTATATATGGCATAATTTAACAGCATTTTATAAGAAAAATTTTGTTCTTCCAGATTCAGAAACAGAATAAATCCTAAACGCAAATAGGGTAACTCCAATGTCAAACTTTCTGTAACAGAGAAACTTCCAGTATGTTCCTCCCTTCAGACATGCCTTTCCTGCATTAAGAACATTTGTGGAACATTTTCAGTAAATAGTCTTATAACATGTCTCCCCATAACACACCATTTATCTAAAAACTTTTAGATGGGCTCTATGCTTGGAAAAGACCATATGCATTAAGGTAGCTATGACCTGGATGATAGGTGATTTCAAAATTATAGGACCTTAGGATTAAGGCTCAGTTTGAAAGATTAGCATTTGCATCTTTCTCTCTGTGCATATAACTACTAAATGGGGGTCTAATATTTGTAAATAAATCTTTCACATTTTTGGGTTGAATATATGGATAAAATATACTTAATTCAGAGACATTGTTAGTTTCCCAGGGGTATTTGATGATGTGGCTGATCTTCCTTTTGGGCTCACGGGCCATAATCTCAGCAAGGACCCACAAATCTATGAACCTATGGTCAGGCTGTAACAAATCATAAGGAAAATGTTCAGAATAATGGTGTTAATGATATGCCTTCCATTATGGATCCATTACAAGAAGTATTCCATCGGTCAGATGGAAAGGTCCTCTCCTCATAGAGTATTAAATTTGTAGCCATCATCTCACTGATTGTAGCAGTGTAGCCAAGTTTATTTGCATTTTTTTTACATGGCTTGCAAAACTTCAGATAGTATAAAAAGGCCCCATTAACCTTTCCAGTTCGATATATTTAGGAAAGCCTTAGCAGGTTAGGCACATGCATTTTTTAAGCATCTTCTCTGCACAAGCTGGTTATTTTCCTATCTCCCTTGTGGAATTATATATTTTCTGCAAATTTAACTTTTAACTGTACTGCTCAAATTCTTTGTTTATATGTAAAGTATTTTTTTATTTTTTCTTCTTTAAAAGTATGTGTCTGGCTTAATTTCTTAGCTATTTATTAATTTCTGAAGGCACTTACTGCAATTGGTAATTAACTGGTGGTAGCCACTCCTGACTGTCCAGACTACTCTACTATACATATCATTTATATTTATAGTTATTTGGCTTATTTTCTCAAGAGTGGAACAGTAAGTGGAGTTCACCAGACAGACAATCAAGTCAGTGATCTACCTTGGGTCAAGACAGAGCGCTATAGTTTTGAAATTTAGAGTGTGTGTGTTTGGGGGGGGGGCAGTGTAATAGTTAATTCAAACAACAGTTACTGTGCAGATGCTAAGCCCAAAACCCCGATGCAATGGGTGATCTGCAGTGTGAACTCTTTTTTTTTTAATTTTAGTAAATTTACTTCCATGAAAGCTACAAACTATATAACATTACAATAATTTAAAAACCTATAACTTCAGAAAAAATAGAGAGCCAAGTATTATTAAATTAAATGAATGCATATGTGTTCCCTTTATCTCTATGGCAACCAAACTGTCATCCAGGTTTTCTGTAGTACATGATGTCATCCTCGACCTAATGCATAAGGTTATATTAACAATTAATTCTAAAATATAATAAGCATTCTCCAAGTATTTTCAGCATGTTATGTCTGAAGTCGTATTCATGATTCCCATTTTATTTTCCATTTACTTCTGATATTTTGGATTCACATCTAGGTTCTGTTTACAGGCATGGTATCGGAGCAGTAAATTCCGTTACATTATGAGGGGTCTTACTCCTTCCCTTTGTTGTTACATATTTTATAAGCAAAATAACTATTCCCCATAATGTAAATTCAGACATAGATACATCTATATAGTGAAGCACTGTAATCATTAATATGGGAACATCTGATTTCACTTTACCAGGCTGTACTCAGTCTAACAGAATCTGTATGTCTTGTTTACATTTTGTCATTCTCACCCAGCCTCAAAAGATATATAACCAATCCCCTCAAAATATTGCTACCACACTTCCAGCAAGGAAGTATTACAGTGGGAGCTATTCTCTGCAATCTAGAAAGGGCATTTAAGAAGATACTGCCTACCAAAGAACATGACATCATTCTCATCACCCCCTTTTTACATGGGGTAGGGGTGTGGTTCAACTGTCATCATCTATCCCAATTCAGTGCCACTCTCCTACCTTATTTCACAGTCATGTCTGACTGTCACAGGTCTTCTCTCACACAAACTATCAATCTTCTTGCTGAATGTCCTCATCTGTCCCAAATTTTCTTTACCAGATTGTCTTCTACTTTCCTGCACATTAGCATGGACTGCTGTTATCTCTTCTCCTTGACCTTCTTTGCAATTGGATCTGCTTGGGCTTCTGCTCTGATTCTCTCATTTCTTCACATGTTGGCCACTCCTATATGGGGTCTTGTGATAGTCCCTCTTGCTGAACCATGTGGTTGCCACCATCAACCCATGTTTCAGTCAGAAGTCTAGAATGGCCTCTTTTTACTTATTCCTGTTTCCCCATACATGTAGACCCAGGCAGTTTTCATATCCTGTTCTGTCTGTCCTGATATGTACATTCCAATCCCCCATTTTCAACACCCACTCATATTGTCCTTCTTTGTCTACTAGGTTCTAAAACCGTTACCTGAATGTACGGTTTTCCTCATTATCACAACCCTACCCTGGTGCATAGGCTGAGATCCAATGGATTTTCTGCACTGACTTCCATCTTGTCTCCCTATATTTGATGTAACAATTTTTAGATCATATTTGGCAAGTTGATGGGATTTGTGTTCAGCTTTCACTCAGCAGACCTATCTCAAGTAACCCAAACTAGGCAACTGAACACCAGCGAGCCAATAGCTTACTGACCCAGGGTTGCTGGGCTTTATGGCAGGCACCACACACTGGCCAGTAGGGGCACATATACCTCTTCCACTGGTGGCATGGGTCTCTAGCATATATTGGAGTAGATGAGGTCCTCAATCCACTTATCACCGGTAACTACCCATATGCCCATTTTTTGGCAACATGAGTCAACATGACCAAATAACCTAGACCAGGTTTTACACTGTCAACTGGTCAGACCTGACATGTTGTGCAGTCTGTGATCTATGTTCGCCTATTTATAGGATACTGCACATCACAGTTTTTTGCGCAAAGCTGTTGGTGCTATAGAACTCTCCTCCAATAGGCACCATATTAACTTTAATCAGTTACATACATTTATTTTATTGTATTTAACATTTGTTTACTGGGAAAGTCTGACTTGGGACAAAGCCAATTTTCAGGGGAGGCCCGAGTAGAAACACTCCAGGCACACGTATGCTCTGTGATTGAAAGTCTTTGTGAAATAATCCATATAATCTAAGGACCTCTTTCTAAGTTAGCTAATATCACCTTCTGCTTGACCAGTAAACTTTTCCGCATATGCCAGTTATTTAGTCTCAGGAAATAATAGACATTCTGTTTCACTTGCATTTTTTTTATTAATTGCTTTGTTCTGGCTATAAACTGATTGCTCTCTGTTATAAATTGTCCTGAGGGGGGGAAGAAAAGCCTGTGGCTTATGATGCTTGCTGATGACTACAAACTCAGAGCTGTCATAAATACCCTAGATGACCTACCTATTCTCCAAGAAGATGTAATACCTACTTACAAATTAAATGCCAAAACATGCAGCATTATATCCTTTGACAATCCTGGACATTCCTGCTCCTGTCACATATACACACTCTAAAACTCAGCTTAGTCATTAGGCACTGGGCCACCTACATTGAAAATGAACCATCATTTGATCATTATGTGGCCTCTTTTGTTAGGTAATCATTTTATATAGCCAGAGTAATCACCAGGGCATATCTTCTAGATACAAGGAAGTCATCATCCCCTATACATCTCCACTATCACACCAATAATATAATTTATTGCCCCTTTGGTATGTACTTGGCCAGACATATGACACAGATTGAGAGACCACAGCGTTTTCTTGACAAAAACCAAAGGCACGCCTTCCTTGATTTACTCTGACCACCTTAAATCATTCTCGCTCTTTTCCATTTCCCACCAACCATTAAAAGGAGAGGTCTCCCTTGCTTACTCCGCCTTGGAAGATCTGGTCCTCTGTAACCATCTAAACATGTGCAAAACTAATGCCACACCAAACACCCACTCAAGAGATGTAAACATCCATTTAAAGTTAAATAAAACTTTTTGATGGAATAGATATCTTTCATATACAATACATTGTCTATGAAATAGAGTCCTCTTACTGATAGAATAGCTCAATGACCCTTTTTAAGCATAACCTGGACTACTTGGATGGGAAATCATAAGTATACTCCGTGTGTGGCCCCTCTAGGCCTTATGGAAAGGGATGAAAATTAGATCAGAGTTAAGCTATATTACAAACGCTCACCTGGATCATCAGCCTAGTATGACTCTATGAACCTGTGCACTTACTATCCAGAAAGAGGGAAGCATTTTGTTAAACAATAATAAATTAGTTAAAACATTGCTACCAGGTTGAGTCTTTATGTATCTAAGGGGTAAAATACTTGCTCAATATTTAGGCAAGTACAGCAATGTGTTCACACTATATTATCTAGGATTGAAATGTTGGGATATACACCATAGGCAATTGCACTTTTGATAACAGGTTATTAAGGATGGCAACATTATAAAAAATCAAGCCCATCAGCGAATAACATGTAGGAGTCAATAAGTTATTTAATTAGTCATCTATACATGCTAAGACGTTTATGTAGGCAGAGCATCTATAATGTTCAAACTTCTTCTATCCCAGCATCTAAGTTACATTCATTGTTACAAAGAAGCATATGCACTACATAAACACACAAAAAACAAACAGGCATGTGTTAGTTCTATTTATTGGGATAGACTAATTGCTGAAGATAAGATCTAACCAAATGGAATGGCTAGATAATTTATCCACCAAAGAACAAAAATGGATAATGAACATCTTTGGTCATTAGAGATAGTTCTGCAGTTTGCCTTTTTGTTAAGTTTCTGATTGTGGAATATTCATTTGTTAGGCTGATAGATAAAGTTTTGTTTTCTGTGAAAACCAGAGGTCACAATTTACTTGTTTTTGCCAGGTACATATTACTTCAAGTTACATCAGCAATATTTTTGTTTAATTTTCTAAGTTTAATTCACTGCATTTTTATAATTTTTTTATATATATGCTTAAAATATGAGACACATATATTAGCTATTACAAGTTGCTGTTTAGATTAATATACATGTTTAAATGATATATTGGGTAGTTTTTTTTCTCATTGAGTCCTCTGTACCGTTAATTTGAACTAACTTGTTTTATGACTTTTTTCTACCATTATTTAAGCTGAGCATTGTTTAGGAAACTCTAAATTGTACTGAAGAGGGTAAGTATACCACCAAAATCAGTTATTAATTGTTCTTTGAATGCAGTCCACAGCAGTCACAATATTTGCTAGAATACTAAATAAAGGATTTATGGCTGCACTTGGCTTTGATATGTGGCTTTTAACATAAACATGTGGTGCTTGGTGCTGCCCATTTGGATTTACTTATCTGTAAGTTAGCCCAATCAGTATTGTTTTGTGTTGCTTTGATTTGAGTGACAAGTCATGGCATCTTCCCTTACAAATGCACGTGCAAGCTTTCCCTCATTTTTCTGCGTCATCCCCTAAAAAAAGTAGTTCATGAAAATAATTTTCTCAGACCAAGACTACTTGCAGCCTCTCTTTCTCTCCCTCAGTATTTCTCTTAAATGTTGCCCTTAAAGTCCTGTTTCGGTTTTTGACTTGCCATCTGCTTAAAGCTTAAATAACTGTTCAGTGTGTCTGTTGCCTTTCTCAGTAGTGCTTCTTTTGTTTCTTTCATAGTTTTTACACCAACGGCTGTGACTGTATTCTTAACTATTGAGCCTTCCTTGTCAGCTTCCACGCTGATGTCTCTTATGACTTTAACAACTAGAGTTTCATGAGAAGACTTAACTCGTTGTCAGTCTGTATACTACCTTCCTTCATTACATTAATAAGAGCCTTTGGACAAGGCTCAGATTTATCTACCTCTTCCACTTGTGTGTTGCTTCAAACCCTTTTCTTTACCGTGACTCTGTATTTATGGTAGTGCATTTCTCTGCTATACTAAAGCAAAGAACAAGTCAAAAACAGAAGCAAGACTGCTGATCTGATGAAGAAAATGAGGAAAATACTGAAGGAAGTTTGTGTGATAAATAAAGCATTCAGCTGTGGCACAGCAGACCTGGGTTTAATTCCCAGTACCCCACTTTGATCAGTAAGTAGCAATTTTATCATCCAAGCCCTACTTGAAGACAGTATTGGTGTTGCAATTCAAGTTATAATTGTTCCCTTTTCCTGGCTATGAAAGATCTTGCCAAACTTTACCTTCTACACCATTGAAATACTACTAATGTTAACAATAATTGCTCAAAACAACTAAATCTTTTAGCAAGACATACTGGAGAAATAGGTTCTACACCCAAAGAATCTCTTACTAATGAAACAAGCTCCCCCTGCATGTCAAACTTGTTAAAAGATTGGAATCTTTTAAGTTCACAGTTGGGTGGGTGCACACAGTTTTATTCCTGGGTTAAATGTAAGGCCCTCAATGAATAAGAAGGAAATTCCACCAAGTAAACTCACTCTGCTGCACTGCATAGCGCAGCTTTATATGCACACACAGGCCTTCTGCCTAGTATGAATCTATGTAGCTATGCTCCTCTGCAACAATATTAAGGCTTCTTCCCATAACTTTGATACCTGTTTAAGGGGAATCTTGGCAGCTATTATATCATGTAAATAGCATACAGGATGTATCCATAGCATGAATGTTTTGCCAAAGAATGATTGCATGTCTGCCTGTGTTACAATGTTTTCCTTCATGTATGTACGTATATGCATAACCCTTCAGTTTTCTTCTCACTAGTTGTTTTATTCTTGCACGTATATTGTGTTTAACTAATGTAACCATGCACCCCGAATACAGTAATCCATCAAATACACTGCTGTATTTGACAAGACTGTTAAAACCACAGTGGTAGAAAACATATTCTGAACTTCTAGTAAATAAAGCATTATTCTATTTCGTAGAATATATTGAGGTACAGTTTGGTGGCTACTATCAATAATAGTTTTCACAGATATACTATTGCTGTTACTAACTGTGTAGTATTTGACTACATGTCCTGTTTTACAACATTTAGAACAAATAATTTCAGATGGTAACAGTTTTTTTCTTGTTTTCAGGGAAATAGCATAAGTAGTTGAATGTTTGCTATTAGCCCTTGGAGTGCAAATCTAACTTAGAATCTGCAAGCTCATTTAATAGTACATGTTCTACTAAAAGAGCTAATTAGAAAATGTACTGTCACTTAATGCTCACAGTTTTAACTTGGTAGAGAGTGGCATCTTAGGGAGTGACCTCTTAAGCTTCTATTTTGCCAGCATTTATAAAATTGTACTTACATTGCTCACTTGAGGTTCCAGACACAGTTCTAAAATATTCAGTTTTAAGACATGCAACAAGTCAGCCACTTTTTATCTTACTAGTCTGTCCATAGAAAATTGTTATGACTGAAAGTTAAGAGACTGGACCTCACATGAATTTTCAGCTCTTATCAATATTTCTTCTTGCAGTTTCTAGTACACCTGATGGTCGTCTGCATTGCCGAAATCCACATAGGCTGTCAAAGAGCTCCCTGCCAAATGGGATGACAGAAAGTCTCCACCAGGCTTGGAGCCATTGCTCTCAAGGCTCATGTCTTTCAAAGGTTACCACATAGGCTTCTGTATCATTTCCTGCCTCAGCTTCTATAGAGGGCCAGTGGGTTTGGGGGATGCTGGTACAGTGGCCTTTTAGTTTACAATTTCAGCAACCTGTTGCTGCTGTAGGAGTATGTGTTGGTCAGTGGCTGTATTTCTCTGCACATGGGTTTCATAGAATTGTTTCCATTTTACCAAGATCCAGTCTTTGGCTTCAAGGAAAAACACACAGCAATCAGTTTTATTTTGAATCACGTTTCATACTGCCATGAGGAGATTTTTCCATATAGGCAGATGGATTGTACTGCTCAAAGTCTCTCTTCATTCGGGAAGCTCTTTAAAATATCACAATAATTCCTGCCAGTTTGAGTTCCAATATAGACACAGGATGGCCACTGTTACATAAAATGTACAAGTCAATGAAGCATAACTTGTTTTTACTTTAGGAGATTGTATTACACAAAGCACTTATTCAATACAGCACAATTTTGCAGCCAGCACAGCCCAGGTTTGTTCTACTTTAAGGTATAAGTTGTGCGCAGTTATTACCAGAGCTGCCACTTTCTGATTGTGAAAGAAAAACCTCGTGCAGACCACTTTCCATGCATTAAATTCCAACTGAAGCAACACCTGATACAGAAATGGATCTGTACCTGCCTTGGTTAGACTGTTACTATGCATTCGTGCCATAACTGTCTGTTGCTCAGAGCTTAATGTACTATTATCACGGCTGTACCGTCTCTATCATCACATCGCCTTTATTTTCGTTGTACTCCTCTCGTTATTCTGCTCTTTGAACTGCTCTAAATCTTTATCTTAAAAGAAAAATATACGACCAGCGGAACTGTTACTTGTAATCAAAACTATTTTTAAATGATGTAACTCATGTCAAGGATGTCTGAATAGTGGAACCATTGCTCATGAATAACAATTGACTGTGAATGATGAAAAACAATGCAAACGATGCCAGTGATGTCTGCGTAATGAAGCTTTTCTAACCAGAGCTCCTGTAAAAAGAGGCATTGCTCAGTCAAACTATCCCAGTTTAAAAATGGCTATAAATAAATAAATGAATAAGTAAATAAATCAGTGTGTGCTTTTTATATGTGTGTGAAAGACCTTCAGCAAGATTCATGATTTTCTGGAAGCTAAGAGTTCAGAAAAAAAATTATGTTGTTTCTCTCCATCTTTTTTCGTTATATCATAAGTTCTTATATTATTCTTCATTTTTTAAGTCACATATTTTCTCTAGTAGTCATACATTCGGTTTTAAACGATATTCAGTTTGAACTTTTTTCTCCTAGATTTTTCTCTTTCATTTCATTCTGTGTTTTTTTCTACGCATTTTTGTGAGGCCTGCAGATGTGTAATCTCTTTCAATAATTCACTTTGCTTACTATGGTCATGTTTTGCCATGTCCATATTATTAGCCAATTTGTCAATTTGAAGAGCATACCTGTAGGGTGGAAATCAGATGCTATATATCCTTCCTCATGTTGGACTTCAGAATTACTTTTCTTGTGATTCATTCTCTTCTATTTAAATCTTCAACAATTGAATTTCACAGCAATTTCTTTTTATGTCTTCATTTTTTTATGGTTTAATTGTTACAGAAAAAGCATTTTAACTATTAATCACCAAAAGTAATTTTTGAATGTTTTAGTCCAAGAAAATCCTGTTAAAGCTATCTAAACCCTACAGAGGAATACTTCAAGTGCTGCTAGCAGTTAGCCATCTCATTTCTGCCTCTAAGAAATTCGTACTTTTTTTCAATATCACTGCATGCTTTTATTTATCTATCTATTTATGTATTTATCTATGTTGTTGTTGTTGTGTCTTTCAGCTTATCCCTGTTAGGGGTCACCACAGCGGAACTCTGGTCCGCTAATGTTTGTTAGTGGATTTTTATGTGCCGAGTTACCAGCCCTGATGCACAACCTTCAATGAAGGCACGCCCATTCACGCATGCCTCCACACAGAAGACGCTCTAGCTGAAAATCGAACGCGACAACGTCTTGCTGTGAGGCGACAACACTACTTCAGCACCACTACTGCAGGTTTTTATCTATGCATTTATTTATTTACATTTGTTTAGCAAGGCATGCACTGATCAATACTGACCAGTTTCAGGCTCAGTCTGAGTAAAATACAAAGCATTTCACAAACAAAAAATACAGAAATGTAAGCAATAACAGTGTATCACAAATAACTTCTCCTAATAGAACAGTGTCATCTGAATCAGTTTATGAGGCGATGAATAAAATAACCCCTTCTATAATTCAGACTGATAAAAGCAATGGGGTATAAATATCATCAGTGATTCGTTTAAGGTGATGTAATAACACTTGGTTGGGATAACGCTGTATCTTATTATGGGCACTAGAGATGCGATTCCATTATTATGTTCAATCTATTCATGTCAGCACCTCATCTGTCGTGCATTTTCCAGGCTTGTAGTTATCGAAGGAGTAATGATTCTAACTGAGAGTAAAAAAGACTGGGGTGTGTGTCTGAAATAGCCATATCATCGGTACTGTACCTGCAGAGATATATTTCAAATAGAGAGAAAGTTTCCAAAGATTCCTAAGTAGAAACTGACTAGATTTCTAGTTAGAAAAAATCCTGGTTTAAGCAATTTAAGCTAGTCATTCAGACTAAGATCTTAATCCCTCTACCCAGTCTATTACGGGCTCCTGAAAGGTGGCTTTTGCTAGGTTTTTCACACTGTGAAAGACCCCTTACTTTTTGAAACCCGCTTCACCTTTATAGCACCTTGGCTAATACCCACTTTGATTACATAAATCTCCACTGTTAAATCAGCAACACCTACTGCCAAAATAGGTTTCGCTTACCCAATGCTCCCCCATCCCATGTTCAGAACAGATTACGTTTGTGCATTAGGCAAAGTACCTTCCTGAAAACCTTTAAAACAAACTCTGACCCCTGCATGGGTAACTATAAATTCATGCCTGGTAATAATTCTAATGTTTTTCTATCCAGTAAGAGCTATTCTCCCCATAGCACTGCAAATATAGCTCCCAATTCTACCACATTCTGCAGAAGTTTCCTTCTTTTAAATTAATACCTCGTGACATGCAAGCTTGAGTAAACCTCTCACAAACTAGATGGTTCATATTGTCCAAGAAATAACTATGTTTGAACAGCAAGTGCAGTCTAAAACTGAAAGAACTCTGTCATGATGAACTAATATGACTGTGAGTAAGCGAGAGGCAATTGCCCCAGACTAGTGATGCTTCTTTCCTAGAAGACTTAGTTCAGTGTCATTATAAAAGTAGTGGTGTTTGATACATTGGTACTACATTTCCCACTGAATATTGTACATGAGGAAGGCCTGAAGGATATCAGTTTCAGTCGCACGCGTGTAGATTGTCAGTTTGACCTGTATAGGATAAGAAGCCTTACACAGTTATGAATTTAGAAGATAGTAACAATACAGAGATTGCTGATAGAAGACATTACAGTTATAACATCTTAACGTTAGAAAAATAAAAGCATGCAAATCCCTGTACAAAATGGCACAAAACAGTAACAGCAATCAGCGTTGCTATAGCTGCAGCCTGACAAACCATAAAACACCTGTGAAAAGCAACAGGGTTAAGGCTGTGTGCTGTTAATGATCTCAAGCAAGGGGTTTCTGGGTAATACAAAATGCACAACAAATACTTTATCAATCTATCATGAGCGTGCTTATTTATTTATTTATTTATTTATTCATTTCCTATTTGTTTACCAGTCGAGTCAACTGGTCTACTATCCCTTTTCAACAATGACCTGAGCTCAAAGAGCAGAAAATACATCACAGTTTTTCTAATCAAAAATGCTTTGTGCAGAGTCAGTACATAGCAAAATTCAGAACATAAAGGCAGGGTTCAGTACCGGTAGGGTAAGATTAAAAGATCCAGCTAAAATGCATTGAGAGAAAAATAAACAAAATTATGCACACCTCATCTACATACAGTACTCTTTCCTACATCCTCAACTCTATCTCCCTGCACCATTCTTACTACATTTCATGTTTTGTAATCTACTCTATCTACTCAGAATTTGTCTTACTTTTTTACCTTGTTATCTGATACTAGTAATATATTTGTCTGCTAAAACAAAATTAATGTTTCTTTTCAGATCCTACATCTTCAGTGTACATTGTTTATATCTTGCTATCATTTATATTTTAGCAGGTATCATATGCCAAAGTCAACCTTGTTTTATCTCCTTCTTATTTGTCATATTAACTGTTTTGTAGGGAGCTTTTCTCCCTGTGCCTCCACTGAAAAAGGGCCCCTGCACCAGTCGGATTTACCCCAGTTAACAAATGTCAAAATAAAAAATAAATAATCCTATATATATCACTATATAGGATAAAGCCATTACTTACCCCACCTGCTAGAACTACCATTGCCCACTCCCATCTACTCTCTACCCTCTGCTATGCTTCCCCATTACATGTCAACCTAAATAAAACTGAGCTTAACAAACTCTCAAGCTGCTATAATAACATAGCTAGATTTGCCACTGGTCTGCCCTATAGAACACATCATTGCATAAACATAAATAATCTCGGATGACTAGAGCTACCCAGGTAGATTCAGTTTAACCAACTTATTGTGGCTCACAAATTACTCAACCAACCAAAAAATACACCTGCACTGAAAAACATCATCTATCCCCACTCCAACCCCAGATCACTCCGCTCATCTAATAGACTGGTAATACAAACCATCAAATCCAACAACTCAGCCGGAGACTCCCTGTTCGCCAACTCTGCTGGCAAAACTTGGAACTCACTTCCTGCTAATATCACCCTAGATTCCACCCTATCTCAATTCAAAAAAGCTCTTAAGGAGTATTTCAGGTCTCAATGGATATGTCCCTGCTCCAAGCCAGACTAAATCATCATTCATACTAGAGTACTAATACTATGTTTGTAAATGGAACTCTACTGTCTTTTACTTATTAAGCCAGAGTAGAGGTTTGTGGAACTGTATAAATTTAACTGAGACTGTAAAGTGTGTTTTAATTGTACTATGTTATTATGACTCTTGTTTTAGCTGTACATTGTGATGACTGCATACGTAACCACCTTTGGAGCTTTTCTCCCTGGGACTCCGCTGAAAATGGACATGTATCCAGTCAGACTATCCCGGTCAACAAATGTAAAATAAAATAAAATAAATAAAATAAAATACATACATATACATACATACACAAAATACAAGCTAAGACATGCATAAAATACAGTGCAATTATACATATAATACATAAACTCCTATATACATCTGAAATATATGTGTATAAGATGCCACATTAGGAGGCTGAGAAGTTTTTTAAATGTATTCTAATATTCATGATAATTCATACTGTGGGATGGTAGGTTAACTAACCATTGTGATGATAGCAGTTGCAGGTATATTCAATAAAGAGATGCTCCTTAAAATCATCTTAGAAGCTTTTAATGGTTTCTAGATTTTTGATGTCAGTGGCCAGCTGGTTCCAGGCAGCAGGTTCCACTCTAGAGAAGGTGCTCACATCTATGGCAGTTTTAAATGGAGGGCATGCTAGAGAGAATTGGTGTCCTTTATACTTCTGAGTAAATAAGGATTGTAAAAAACAGTAGAAGGATGCTCCAGTTTAGCTCGCTCAGCAAAATACAACTAAAAACAAAAGATAAGCGATGCTCCACACCGTAAAACTTGACTAAACAATTTATTTAAGACTATGATAGCGACAAAACAACAAACAGAAATACAGAGGACAAGCGCTTTCAGCTACTAAAGCCTTCTTCAGATCCACATTAAAAAACCACTTCAACATAATATAAAGCTTCTATCAACCAATGACAAATAATACGTAAATATCATGTTTTAGCATAACCAATAAAGGTGCTTATACAAGCAACTTTATCATCCAATGTACTTGATTATTCTAATGAACTTTACCTAACCAATAAAGGTAAAGATGTAAATCAGACTTCACTTTCCTAAATATCATTGGCTTAAGCTAGCCAATAGAAGTAAAAATGTAAATCAAACTTCTCTTCTGTATGGATCGATAGTTCACATCACATTTATATAAGAAACTACTTGCCAATATCATTTTTTAATACTTTGTTAGTTAAAATACCTATAATATGCAAAATTCACTTAATAAAAATGCACCCTTAAAAGCATCTTACACACATTTGATAAAGCAGTCTCTAGCTTAAATGCTATTAATTTTAAGCATTTAAGCTAGAGACTGCTTTATCAAATGTGTGTAAGATTATTTTATACCAGTGCTCTTTCATTTCATTTGTTTGAAATTTTTTATTTATTTATATAATTCAAAATGGTTTAGTGGTAGAATTTTTGCCTACCATGTGAGAGGTTTGGGTTCGATTCCCGGTCAATGCATTAATTTTAAGTATTTAGTTTTTAGCAAATGTAAGGCTTGCTTATGTTTTAATATATGCTTTTAAGGATGTGTTTTTATTAAGTGAATTTTGCATATTATAGGTATTTTAACTACCAAAGTTTTAGAAAATGATATTGGCAAGTAGTTTCTTATATAAATGTGATGTGAACTATCGATCCATACAGAAGAGAAGTTTGATTTACATTTTTACTTCTATTGGCTAGCTTAAGCCAATGGTATTTAGGAAAGTGAAGTCTGATTTACATCTTTACCTTTATTGGTTAGGTAAAGTTCATTAGAATAATCAAGTACATTGGATGATAAAGTTGCTTGTATAAGCACCTTTATTGGTTAGGCTAAAACATGATATTTACATATTATTTGTCATTGGCTGATAGAAGCTTTATATTATGTTGAAGTGGTTTTTGAATATGGATCTGAAGAAGGCTTTAGTAGCTGAAAGCGCTTGTCCTCTGTATTTCTGTTTGTTGTTTTGTCGCTATCATAATCTTAAATAAATTGTTTAGTCAAGTTTTACGGTGTGGAGCATCGCTTATCTTTTGTTTTTAAATAAGGGTTGTGTCTGTGAGTATTGTGGGCAGAATGCATAATGAGAAAAGGAAGGCCATTTTCAAGTCTGGGTAGTAAAATATTTTTAAGCAAACCCTGTGAGCAGAGGGTGAAATGAGGTGACTTATCTTGTAACACAATTTTAGTTGGGCAAGGACTTTAGTTCTTACAAAATCTGTATGTGTGAAAAGGAAAGGGTAGGGTCCAGTACTAGGCCTAGGTACCTCTGGTCAGTGACATTAGGTATTATCCTCCCACTAAGACCTGTATAGGAGTGGTAATGGGTCATTTTTTGGCTGAGGCAGACCATGACATTAGCTTTCCTAGGGTTAATTAGTAGTTTGTTAGTCGTGGACCAGGTGCATAACTCAGTGAAATTGTCTTATAACTTGATTTGCAGGTCAGAGTGGCTAGCACTGGTTTGCAGGAGCAGCCTATCATCTCCATATATTATTAATTTATGGTTTGGCAATCTAGGGGAAGATCATTAAGAAAAAGAGAGAGAAGAGAACCAAACCCAGACCCTTGTGGTAGATGTGTATTAGGTTTGCCAACAGTACAGGATGAGACTGCTATGGATCTGGAAAGTTCCATCGCTTAGATAGCTGCAAAATCAGCAAATACTGTTGTGCTTCCATATATGTCTATATATATATATATATATATATATATATATATATATATATATATATATATATATATATATATGTAGTTCTTTACTATAAAAGATAAGGGTTACCACTTCACTATTAAGGGAGACATGGCTAGAATCATTCCTGCTTTCATGCAAATACACATCAAAAAAGCACATAAACTTGATCCAAGGAACAAATGAAATTCTTCATCTCAAAACAGTTGAAATACAATAGAACAAGATAAAATTACTATAAAGGAAGGGGAGACTAAACACTACCCATTCTCCACACAGTACTATGCTAGGAACTCAGATTTCTCTCGAAATAGTATTACAATACAGAAATCAGTTATGACCGATGTGAGGCATTCTGCTTTGGACAGGGTCCTCTTCATTTCAATAATGAATATACTGTTTACCGACACTGGTGTAAGCTCAAGTTTGAAATGTTTCATTCAATAAAAATATATCCCCAAGGAAACCATTTTGGGTGGTATTCCTATTCCAAGGTTTGTACATGTGCAAGAGCAAATGGCACCAAGCACCCCTGTGCCTTTATACATATATGCTCAGAGCCAGTTAACAGCACTGACTATGTGAATGTGAAGGGCTGTGCAGATAGTCCCACAAATTTGTGAGCAGACTGTAAGTTCATAAAATGGACTGAAACTACTGAGGTTTTTGTGAATGTAAAATTTTGAGTGTAAAAGCTGATGATTACTTTCTAAACTCTGCTTATCTGGGAGTTGAGAGCAGGTTTGTGCAAGTCCACATACATTGCCAGCACTCAGCTGAGAAGGCAGTCAGTGCAGCCACGTAAAAGTGAAACTGTTCACATGGGTGTCACTATGTAACCATAATAAGATTTTCTGTACTGTTCATATGGGTATCATTATATGGCCATACTAAGGTGTTGTGTACAGTTCATGTAGGTGTCATTATGTGGCCATAATAAGGTATGTACTGTTCACATGGGTGTCATAATGTAAGCATAACAAGGTGGTATGTACTGTTCATATGGGTATCATTATATGGCCATATTAAGGTGTTGTGTACAGTTCATGTAGGTGTCATTATGTGGCCATAATAAGGTGTTATGTACTGTTCATATGGGTGTCATTATGTGGACATCCTGAATGGTGCTTTATAAGCTTGGAAATGGGAAGATAGGAGAGCTGGAAATGGGAGAAAGAGAAGACAAAATGAACACAAAAGAAGACATCAAGAGGGTTGTGCTGGAGAAGGTGAGAAGAGGGGTACTATATTTCTGGTAGGGATAGACCACTTATATTTCAATTTTCTATGTAAAAGGGAAGTTCAGGAAGTAGTAAAGGAAGAAGGTATAGGAAAGAGGCTTAGGGAATGCAACAAAAAAAAGACAAAACAGACAAGAACACTATGGTGGGTTGATATGGTTGGTGGACAAATGTAAAACTGATTCAAAAGGCTGAAGTTGAGGAGGTGTTGAATCAAGTCAAACCCTGTCCCAGGGGACAACAGATATTCCCAGTGGTTAATAGAACTTCAGTGGGAAATCTCGGTGATGTCAGGGTGGGGGCCTCCAAGTCTCAATGCACTGAACTGACGGGTTCAGAGAGTCTGTAACCTGCTGAAGGAGGTCTTACATATGTTGAAGGTGTCTCTCCATTGCCCAGTCAACTATATGCTCTACCAGGGGTTGGGAGGGTGGCCTAATGGTTAAGGTGTTTGCCTTACAAACACAAGGTGCAGGGTTTGAGTCTTACAAGGGATAATTGGCTAGGCTTAAAATAGCTCGCAAGGGCAGTTAGCTTAGTACTAACCTATGAACCTATGAACCTGTGAAACGAGTACCAAAGCTCATGGATTTCCAGGATATACCATGCCGGTATGCCCACAGAACCAGAGCCACTACCCTGACCCTGAGAAGACATCTCCAGTTGGATACAGGGAGATTGCAAATGTTACTTGACCTGGGAGGTACAAGACTGGGCTGCCTCTGGGATCTCTGGTCCTGTGGAAAAGGGAAAATAATAGGGGGGAAACAAAGGAAAATAATGAATGAATGAATGAATGAATGAATGAATGAATGAATGAATGAATGAATAAAAAATAAATAAGAAAGAGACACACAAAATGTGGGAGTTTGCCATAATGGTTGAGGTGTTTACCTTACAGGCACAAGGGGTATGGTTTGATTCTCCCATGGGGTACTTGGCTATACTTAAAATGGTGGTTAGCCTAGTATGAATCTGTAAGTTGTTGTTGTAGTATTTTTTTGACAAGGCATATTAAGCAGGTTTGCTTCATGATTCATGTTCCAAATTATATTCTTCAATAATGTTGCCAAATGATGCAACTATTGACTCCGGTGAAAGGCTTACTTATTGTAATTGAATTTATTCAGTTTTATTTGAAGCAGTTTACAGCACAAACTGTAACACATTTTATTATTATTATTATTATTATTATTTTGCTTGTACAATGGAACAGATAATGAATGACTTATTGTTATGCTTCTGTAATAAAGTGATTGAGGAATACTCACATGCACCTTCAGTTAGCCTCCTAAGCCTTCAGTGTGTTTGATTTTTATTACAGGAACTTTTCTTCTCAGCAGTACAAGTGAGAAGAAGAAAGGGAATGCACATCATTTTACCTATTCTGTGTCAGTGGTGATACCATACTTTATTAATGCAAAGTTCTAACAGTAAGGAATGTTCTGCTATATCCTGAAGGTCTTTCATATAATTTTGTAACTTCTTTATTTTCTTGCTAAAAGAAATTGTTACAGGATGTACTCTGTTCAAGTGATTCGCTACACTATGAGACACTAGATTGTTTGGGGATGAAGGTGGGTTTGTTATTGCTGAATAGTTTTTTGCATTCATTATAATATTCTAAATTTACCAAAAACATGTGCTTTTACCAAAGTAATCTAAATTATGATGTATAAGAACTTACTTGCATTTTTCTGAGTTAGTATGTTTTCAATTACCTGTAAAGGACACAATTCCTAGTAAATGGTAACATAAATTGAGTGGTACAGCATGCAGCAAGTCATATTCAGATTATACACTTGCTGCTTTGTCCCCCACCCCTACTGTGCATAAGGTTTGGTGGCTAGCCCTTGGCAGCCATTTTGTATGTGCAACAACTACTCTGTCAGGAAGTTACATATGTTACCAAAACATGCAGATTGTACAGCAAGGTCTGAGTTCTCCCTACTACTAACCACTGGAAATTATTTCAGCATTCATTCACTGTGACTTGTCTTCCTGCTTTACAAATATCATACATTTCTTACAAATTCCTTCAGTCTATGTATATGCACATATATTATAAATATTATTGCACTCAGTCACACATACATAGACCTGCATTGAGATTCCCTGTTTTTAAATGGACACATACATTTTGTTTACATTAATCATTTTACATTAAAAGTAAAAAAATAAAAGCTACCTGCTATAGAACTGAGGCATTCTCTTGCTACAAAATTCTGGTTTTCTTTCCTGCACCTGAATCACCCATCAGGCCAGCTTTCTTCATCACCTCTACAGGTCATCATACCTCTACCAACACTGCTGCCCCAAGTGAGGAATCCCTGTCAAGGATGAGACTACCTTCTCCAACTCCTGCCACATATCCACTTTCTTCCTATCACTGTTAATCACAGCCCTTTCAAGTTTCTGCAGGCATGACTCCTGCAGTAGGTAGAGAAGGATCTTGATATCTTTCTCAGACTAGCTTGGGGCTTGAACCTGGACTTTCACAGATGATATTTTATGAACTGCCACTGATAAAGTGATGGAGGTAAGTGCAGGTCAGGAGATATAAGAGTGTGAACCACACCCTCTGTGGTGTGACACCAGCATGTCCAATGCATGAAGCCATATAATGGTAATACCTATGAAACTTACCTAACTGTAAAGGATGGTTTACTAGCTGAACTGAGCAAGTCACATGGAACTCTTCAGCTTTTTTACTCACCGGTATTATTACTTTATTTATGTCAATGTAAACCTTCAGCAGTGTGATTTCTGCAGATGTGTTGCAGGGCTGGCTTTTTTTTTTTGGGGGGGGGGTTAATCAAAGCATTTATGAGAACATGGCCCTAAGGATGGTAGTGAAACCTGTCTTTCTTTTATACAGTTATTTCTAGATGGTAAATCAGTTCATTATTACACTTTTAAATGTTGTTGTGGTCTGCTTTCAATAAATAATTGATAGTATTTTATGATCATCACAGGGGCATAACCAGAAGCAAACCCTTCCACTGGCAGCACAACAGACCAAAGTTGACAACAAAATGGCTGTTAGCAAAGATGTATTTATTTTGTTTATTTTTCTTTGCTAACCACGAAAGTCTAACTGGGCAGAGTCAATTTTCAGTTGAGGTGTAAGGAAGAAAAGCTTTCTCACAGTGCATTTATATTAACAAGTGAATTTCAGACAATTGTCAGAAAAACAACATTTACATTACTCAGGGGAAAAATACAGGACAGGTATATACAGTAATGTGTTTACATCAACAGTTATAAGTCTATACAGTTCTGGTAGCTCTACAATTTTGCAGGAAGTAAATGGAATTATACTGCAGAAGAAAATATAATTTTAAGAAGATTAGTGTTCTCAAATTTCAGTGCAGAAAGATTTATAAAGAGTTCAGAAAATATAATGAAGTTATATTATGTAAGAGAGTAGATATTTGTATTGTACACAATGATAGTGGTGATAGCATGTACATGTGAGAGCAAGGTATAGGATTAGTTTTATCTAGGCTACCTGTTCCAGGCTGGCATATCTGAAGACTTACAACTTTGATATACAGGGGATGCATGAGAGGGGTAGAGTGGTGCATGTAGCAGTCACAAAAGAGGAAGATGAGAAGTGGTGTTTAAGAGGGAGATAAAGAGGGGTATATTGATTCAAGTGCTGGAGGTCAAAAATATTAAAAATACATAATAAGAAATATATGCTTTCACTAGAAGTGTCAGCATATGATGTACCTGCATGACCTGGATTGGGTAAGGTATTGTTTTAGGGAGATTTTATAGCTTTAGAGTTTGTTAGTCACTTTTACTTGTGTAGGGGTGATGTTTTAGAGCTTGAAGATGTCACAGGAGTATATTGAGTCCCCTGATGAATTATTTGCTTTACCAGTGCTTAGTAGAAATTTATCACCAGAACATAGGTCCCTTGTTGTGGTGATGCAATAGTATTTTTTTAATGCAGAGCATTTTCCAGGATAATATAATCAGTTTGTATAACATAGCTTGCTAGTTGTTAAGCTCTAGCAAGTTTAGCTGTTTTAATGCTTGGCAGTGATGAGGTTTATGTGCAGTGTTGGTAGTAAATTTAGCTAGTTTGTTGTAACAGGAAGCAATTTGGGATTTTAGTGTAGAGCTTAGGTTTGTAAGGATAGGTGAGGCATGTAAGAGGGTTGAAAGCAAATAGGATGAGGCTAGGGATTTTCTTGTTGGGTCTGTAAGGAACCATTTTGCCCTATAAAGGGACCAGGTTTCTGGTGGTTCTTTTTAATTCTTTGAATAATATGTTCATCAAATTTAAGACTGTCTTCTATTACAATGTTCAGTAATTTAGTATGTGGTACTACCTCAGTTTTAGTATTATTGCAGATGTAACCCAGAAATAGTGATGTTGATTGAGATAATATTTCTGTTTTGTTCTATTGGGATTTAGGAGCAGGTTTGAATTTTTCTGATAGGTTTTGATTGAACAGAAAACATTTGAGTGATTTCTTAGAGTCTGACATTGTGTGTGGAATACATATTTCAGTCAAGTAATCTGCATATTGTTCTATATTTGCTTGGTCCATGGTAGCATAACGGTTGTTTATAAAAATACTGAAGCGAAAGGAGTCCTAGTCTAGAGACCTGAGGTGTGCCTACGGTAAATGGGAGAGAGGAAGTGGGGTCCTGATACCATTTCACTGCTTGTTGCCTTCCAACTAGATAACTAAGGAGGTATTTAAGGGAGGACTGAGAGAGGCCTACAGAAGAAAGTTCACTGAGCAAATGTTGATGCGATATGGTATCAATCACTTTGTGTAACTCTAGGAAAACAGTTGACACTAGGTTGCCATTGTTCCTACGCTGATTTATAGTGCTGTTGAAGTGAAAAAGGGTGGTCTTTGAGCTTTGTTGGGGTCTGAAGCCATGCTGTGTTACAGAGAGCAGGTTATTTGAATTTATGTGATGTGTAACTGGGCATGAATACATTTTTCAAGTACTCTTCATATGGGGAGAGGATTGCAACGAGTCTGTAGTTATTAAACTCTGTAGATGTGCCACCCTTATGTAAAGTTATAATAAAGGATTTTTTCCCGATGGAAAGAATATATTTTTTGGATATAGATCTACTTATCAGTATAGAGACCAGGAAAACAGTTGCATCGCAGCCATTTTTAAGTAGTCTGAGGGGGGTTGGTCAGCAGCTAGGGTGGTTGGTTTTAGCTTATGTAGAAGTATTTTAATAGTGAAGGTAGGTACTGTGCTGAAGTCAAACAGATGACTATATTTGGTAGAGGCTGCAGAACTGAGAGAGTAGCTGAGGTATTAATGTTTGTTAGGGACAATATTGCCTGTATAAAATAGTTTTTAAACTGCGTGGGAATTGAACCAGTGGTTAGATGTAGGGGTGGGGGGTGGTAGTTTGGCCTGGATGTAAATGTTTTTTCATGGAAGTCCAGGAGAATTTTGGGTTGTTTTGAAGTTTATTTTGGAAGATGTTATAATATGTTTGCTTGTCATGTCATATTTAGTATTTTTTCCTATTACTTAGTTGACTGAAAAGTTGAAATACATTTTGCATTCTATTTTTGAGCCACTCTTTCCAGGCTTTGTCACACTGTAGCATCAGTCTCTTAGTTTCCTTTATTAGCTATCCAGTTATATTCTATTAAAGGTGCACTGGTACAGCGGTAGCATTGCTGCCTCACAGCAAGAGATTCTCCAGTTCGATCCTTGGCTGGAGTGCCTTATGTGCAAAGTCTGCATGTCCTCCCTGTGTTTGTGTGAGTTTTCTCCAGGTACTTTAATTTCCTCCCACGTTACAAAGACATGCATCTGGAGTGTTTCTTCCTGGGCCTCTATTGAAAATTGACTTTGTTCCAAGTCGGGCTTTCCTAGTAAACAAATGTTAAATAAAATAAAGATTTATGTGTCATTATCAAAGTTTTTTGAGTTACTAACTTGGTTGTAAATTATATGCTTACCTTGGATACTGTAACTTCTGAGAGGGTAAGTAGGTAGATGGTCACTTAGGCTGTCTGGAATTTTACCAGCTTCCCTAATTTTGTTGGGTCTATTAGTAAGAATCCAGTCTAAGGCTGATTGCCTACCAGTGTTTTTGTGGACTCTAGTAACTGATGCAATTAATTGTGTAAAGCTGATGCCAGGATCCCATTACTCTCACATTCATGACACTGCCTGAGGACAGTAACACACAATCACAAAGTGTACTGGAATAACTCCCCCCTCCACAGCAGGTACATGACTCTATACATAGTGACACAGGCTCACACAACCAGCCAGATGGATGCCAGGATGCCATTACTCTCACATTCATGACACTGCCTGAGGACAGTGGCACACAATCACAAAGTGTACTGACATAAACCCCACTCCACAACAAGTGCATGACTCTATACATAGTGAAACAGGCTCACACAACCAGCCAAAGGGATGCCAGGATCCCATTACTCTCACATTCATGACACTGCCTGAGAACAGTGGCACACAATCACAAAGTATACTGACATAACTCCCACTCCACAGCAGGTACATGACTCTATACATAGTGACACAGGCTCACACAACCAGTCAAATGGATTCCAGGATGCTGCCAGGATGCCATTACTCTCACATTCATGACACTGCCTGAGGACAGTGGCACACAATCACAAAGTGCACTGATATGACCCCCACTCCACAGCAGGTGCATGACTCTATACATAGTGACACAGGTTCAACAATCAGCTGAATGTTGGCATAACATTATAGCCTGATAGGGGGATGCCACATACCTGCTATGATACCTGTGTAAATGGTACCAGGCAAAGGCATATGTCATAGGGGTACCAAGCAAAGCATATGTCACAGCTAGCTTTGCAGACAAGCAAGGTCTTGCCTGCCCAGCAGCAGATGTGCCATGACATTGTTCAGTCTCAAATCACAGCCACAGAGAGTAGGTTAAGATGGGTAGAGTACTGCAGGATATATGTGAAGAATTTCATCACTACATGATAATAGTGGGAGGCCAGGGACAATGCCATGATGATCCTCATGTGCAGCACTGTGGCACACAATAACCATGTCTGGCTCCATGTGCACACTAATAAATACTTACCAGATTCAAATAGGAACCACTTCTGGACATAGATGGGGAGTGTCTACACACACAGGGGATGAGTAGGTGGCATACCATGTGATTCATAAGTTAGTGCTATAACAACTAAAGGAGTCATCACAAAACAAGGCAGGCAAGACCTGTCAGCCTTCCTCAATGTATGGTACAACCTTACAATCAAAGACTCAGTCCCACAACACTGTGATATCAGTATCCAGAATATCCCCTGCATCCAACAGATCAGAACATCACAGTAATTCAGCATCAAGCTCTTGTGCCAGGAAATAGTCATGATCACTAGGACTATCACCTACACTGTCATTATGGGACATTCTGTATAACACCTTAGATTATATAATTGCATTGTAAACAACATTAATACGACTCATACAAGGATATAAATACACAACTATGTATAATGTGTAAAACTAAAAAAAAGAAGGGCTTATATTTTGTTTCTACAAATTACTACTTCCGATATTATTATGTGGGTACTGCAGGTAGGGCTATACAGCTGGAGCCGTGCATTGGCTACTGTCATAAGTCCTGCCAGTGAAACTAGCACTGCTGCCACTTCACCCTCAGGACTGCACAAATGATTACTAAATAGGTCTGATGACACATAGAAATGGTGTGAGTAAAAGAGGTATCTAATACGATGTCTTTATTTATCCTTTGCTGACCAGGTTAGCCTCACTAGATGAGTGGCCTCGTTTCAGGGGAGACCCCAGGTGGTATTTATACTTCTAGGGTAAATTTGGTCATGGCATCAGAGAACTTCCCATTCTCTTCTAGATAGACGTCATGGGGTCTTTTAGCTCCACCAAAGCTATCACCAACTCAAGAAGCTGGGACCTCACTTTAACAACTTATCTGAAGGCTGACACAATCAGGAGTGTAGCATCCCTCCCTTATGCTCTACTGCAGTGTCAGCAATCAATCTACCCAATGTGAGAATAGAACCCACAGCCTTGTGCACCAAAGGCAAGTGTGCTACCTGTTCACCACTGCCACTGAAACATGCAACATCACCTGAAGAAACAACATACATCACTGCCTAACACTACACATGGCAATATGTTCAGCACATGCAGAAAAACGCATTCATTATGTTATCACTTGCAATACAGCCTGAAATAGTGACAGGAAATAAACAGCCTTGATCCATATCTATATAAAAATACAGTACTTCTAAATAACTCTGCATCAGGATTAAACTTAAATGATTCATTATTCTTGCCGATATGCCTTTACAAATAAAAGTACAATAACACTTTTCAGTTAGGCATCCCACTGTATCTACAGCAAACAAAACTAAAAGGGCTATCAATAAATTCACCACTGAAAATAATTTTCCTACATAATAATCAAACTGTCTGATGTATAGTGACAGTAGGCCATGAACCATACAGCATTACCCACTGGAAACACTGCATACATCAAGTTTAATCTGTGTGATATTAAAGCAAAGGTACCACTACCTTAATGTCATGGCCACATGGGGTCCTCTGATACTGCCATCGGTCGGTCACCATCACTGTCAACACTGGCTGAAGGAACACTAGCAGTAGTTGTACTGTAATTATAGGGCAGTTGAGTAACAGACCCATGCATAATCATGCTGTGCAGAATGCAGCATGCTGTAAACATCCTGCATGCAGTAATAGGGACGTACAGAAGGGTACCCTCAGACTCATTTAGGCAATGAAAAGGGGTTTTCAGTAGGACAAACATTGCTCAGTGACAGTCCAGTTCTGGGACAGGACACTATTGAAGCACAGCATCAGCAGTTCTCTTAGGCTTTTGGACTGCTGTCTTCAGCCATGGTTTGAAAGGCTAGACTGCATCACCTGCAGAGGAAAAATAGTCAGAAGATGTAACAAAAGAAAGGTGCCAGATATGGGAATCATGGTCACTGCCAGGATATGGGAATCATGGGTACTGCCAGGATATGGGAATCACGGACACTGCCAGGATACAGGAATCATGGGCACTGCCAGGATATGGGAATCATGGCCACTGCTAGGATATGGGAATCATGGGCAATACCAGGACACAGAAATCATTGGCACTGTCAGGATGAGGGGTGGGAGGCTGGCACAATGGTTAAGGTGTTTACCTTAGAGATGCAAGGTACAGGGTTTGATTCTCACATGGGGTAAATGGCTAGGCTTAAAATGGCCCACAAGGGCGGTTAGCCTAGTACTAATCTATGAACCTATGAACCTATATGGGAATAATGGGCACTGCTAGGATACGTGAATCACAGGTACTACCAGGATATGGGAATCATGGACACTGTCAGGATATGGGAATCATGGGTACTGCCAGGATATGGGAATCATGGGCACAGCCAGAATATGGGAATCATGGGTACTACCAGGATATGGGAATCATGGTCACTGCCAGCATGCTGGGACAACATGCTGGTGATCCACCCCCTGCAATACTTGACAGTTGATGGAATGGTAGCCCTTTCTATTGTGGTACCACTCCCATATAGTCCATAGGGGGACATAATGGCAGCATGAGTGTAATCTGTCATACCAAGCACCTTCAGAAGATGTGCCATCCTGTTGAAGGTACCATGGTTCTGGTTTGGTTCTGAGGTGACACCAGCAGACAGATATACTGATCCACACAGGCCAAGAGTATGTTGAGGAAGTGCTTGTTTCCGGAAGATCCACTTGGTAAGTATAGCAAGGGCTATACATACCTTCGTGTCCACAGATATAGGAAGACCACACATTTGCTCACTTCTTGTCTGTAGGCCATAGGAAGATCACACATCTCTCTATTCCTTATCTGTGGGCCACACAAACTCATCAAAGCCCTTACAATATCCATGTACACTCTGAATCTATCAAGAATTTGTTGATCAGCAACTTTAGACTAGGTTAATCTTTGCCTATACCTACACCATCCCAATGATGAGTAGCACCAGGCACCTGCAGTTTCAGCGTGGCCAAGACAAGCAGCGTGTGAAAGGAATATCCAGGCTGGCAGCTAAACCAACCATCAACACCGATTTCAAAGTAGATAAAAGAGGTGTGACTTCTCCTCTTAAAAAGTATGGGCTCATAGTGCAGATGAGCATAAAATACTGACTACAAATCACAAACACGCAGGAAAAGACTTCAATTACATATGTTTGCTGCAAAGTTTTAAGACATTCCTCATCTAAATTGTATTATAGTATCTTTGCTTATGGTTTTGGGAACCTGCCTACAATGGCTGCACCTAAACACAAGCAGTCTCTATGAACTGTGTCGAAGTTGCACTTAGCAGCAGGCACCTTAATTTCTCACTGCACTTAAGTGCAACGACTATGAATACCACACTTAGCCTTGACAACTAGTTATCGGCACTCTGGACAGCCACTCTGTGAAGTGAATTGTCAAAATAATTGTACTGATACAATAGTTATCATTGTAGCATTGCTTTATCTAGACCAAAAGTACAAGTAATGTCCCTTACCTTAATATGCGCTGAATGACTAGTTGGTACCCAAGTGATTTTTGTCAAAGTGTTGGTATAGAGCTATTGCCAAGATTGACATTAAGTAATAAAATGAAGTAATCACCAACTATTACAAAATGGTGCATGCATGGCCCACAAATAAAATGATATTTGTTGCATATCTAGTAAAATAAATATACATAGCACAGACCTAACGGTGACATTTCCTATTTTTCAAGAATCCTAACACTTCTACAAAAAAAAAAAATGGTTATTGAAAGACATTTGCATATATTTTTTTAGCTAGCATACTCACTTTATGTTTCTGCCTCTGATGGTATCCTGGCAAAATGCCGACACACACGGTTTAAATAGCACTCAAGGTTGCCAGGTGGAAAAGTAAAACAACACAACATAGTTTGCTATCATGAATTGTTTTGCCAATTGTTCACTTAAGGATAATCATTCCTCATTATTGATGCTCCTAATTTCAAAATTAAATGAAAAAGTATTGTTTCCAGTTAGTTAAACCAAGAACAGTCTGATTGTCTGCTGCAGTTCTCTAAATCAAAATTAGTCAGGTAGTTCAGATAAATACTCGTGACAGCAGACCGAAAAATAAAATTCAAAAATGTCCATGACTTAGTGCATTGTTGTCTTTCCACATTTGTTCATATAGCAGGAACTCATTGATAACTGATCAGAGCCCAAAATTCCAGATCAATGAGGATAAATCAGTGGAGAAATCACAAAGGATCACACTGGTCATAATTACTTAAATGGCCTATTATATACTTGTGACAATCACTTGTACTTTTCTGCCTTATAATGAGCTTTATTACATTAAAATCTCACAGTTGAAGAGTAAGCTATTTTAAAATGAATGCCTTTTTGGACTAATTTCAGAACATCTCGAGCCATCTTCAATTGCATTTGCCTTGCTTCTTCTAGTAGAGCAGGAACAACTTTCAGCTTCAGGCCATTCCATGAGATAATACTCAATTTGTTTATTGCCACCTTCAAATTAAATGTAAACACTGCTCATGGAGGTAGGCTGTGTGGGTATGGAGGACAAAGTGATCTAATTACAAGGTCAAATACATATTAAAGAAGAGCTGAATCCTGGGTGCAGTTTGTGTAGGTATGTTCATAGGTTCATAGGTAGATACTAGGCTATCTGCCCTAGGGCATTTATAAGCCTAGCCAGAGTGTATTTGGCTTCTGCCTCCCTATTAGATTAGCCTACTGTGCCTCTGTAAAGTAGGTCACAGAAGGTACCCTTTTAAGATTAGTTTACTGTGCCTCTGTCTAGCAGGGACACAGAAGAGATCCCAGCGGTGAATTTGTGATTTCCCATCCACGCGTCCAGATTTCACTTGAAGAGGGTCAGCGAGGGGCTATGTCTAACATGAATTGGGATTCTATTCCAGAGTGAGGGGAGCCTGTGGGAAAAGAATCTGTCCCTCCAGCATGTCCTATTTATTTTTGTGCTGAGGTTTAGGTCCCTGGAGCGTGTAGCTCTGAGGGACTTGGATTTGAGGTGGAGCATGTCCATTAATTCTGGGTTTGACATGGTTTGGACGTCAGGAATAGATCGCCTCTGAGTAAGCAGTAAGCAACTGAGTAGAGCTGGAGTTTCTTTAGTTGAGCTCTGTTTGTAGCCCATGATCCTCTTGGTGAGGTACTTTTGGGGTCTCTCCAGTTGCTGCAGGTGTCGGGTAAGGCACATCCCAAAAGGGGCATTGTATTCAATTATGGGCCTGATGAGTGATGGGTAGAGGGGCACAATGACCTCTCTTGATCTAGATGCGAACCCTTTCGTGATAAGGTGGGCTATATAGAAGGTCTTTCTAACCACTTTGGCAACGTGATTATCAAAGGAGAGATTACTATCTACGTTGGTCCCCAAATCTCTAATTACTTCTTCTGTACTTAATGGATTACCACCTATGTGGTAATTTGTGGGCAACTTGTTTTCCCAAAGGGGATGACTATGCACTTTTTAGCATTTAGCTTGAGGCCGTGGCTCTGGCACCAAGCATCCATCTTTGTGAGACCCTTTTGGAGGATGCTTGTGTCAGCTGGAGATTCGATTATGGCCCCCAGTTTGCAGTCATCTGCGAACTTTGTCAGCCATAATCCCCCCTTGTTAGCCTGAACCTCAGAGAAGTATATACCGAACAAGAGAGGTCCCAGAACTGAGCCCTGTGGGACATCACTTGTAACTGGTTTGGATTCGGACATGGCACCTGCGATTCTGACCATGTGGGTTCTATCTCTGAGCCAGTTTGCAACCCATCTTGTGATATAGGGGTTGATATTTAAGCTGGTAAGCTTATTTATGATGCCCGAGTGGGGTATTGTGTCGAAGGCTTTTGCGAGGTCCAGGTAGGCTGTGTGGACTACCTTGCCCTCATCTATGGCTTTGGTAACTGTTTCAAAGAAATCAACTAGGTTTAAGAGGCAAGATCTGCCCTTAACAAAGCCAAATTGTTTGGTTAACAGTTTCTTAGATATCCTTCCCCGAGTCCATGGATAATAATATTGCTTGTATTTGATCTCCCTTCCAATTACAAAGTCATTCAGCAGTTTTCAAACAGTAGCCTCAAAGGCATGATATTATCTTCTAGAACAAACAGTGTAGATTCAGTTAAAATGTTTCTGCAAGGCAGTTCCTTAACATTATTGAAGATCATATAGCATTGCATACAATGAACAATTTATTTTTTCAATGCATACACAGACAGCAGTTCTCTGTTAGCTGTGGTACAAATGTTAGGTATACTTGACAACTTCATTTCCAAATGACTGAACCTTTCATCACTGTAAATTAAATGATTGTCTTCGTCCATGTGAAAATTAATAAGGTATTCCACTTAACAGTTTTCTGAAGCAATTCATTTTTTAGAAGACTTCTTGTTGGAGAAACATATTGGTAACCTTGGTGGGTCCACAATTTTACTTTTCTGAACTTCAGTAATGTCAGTTGCCATCTTGTTTTTTGACATTATTAATAACAAAAAGTAAATGTTGTTCATTTGAGCCTAATAAGGATGTTTATATGAGGAGAAAATAACAGGTTACCTGATCACTGCTGAAAATATTGTTATGCTAGCTTTGCGCATAAAATGTCTTGATTACAATATCCAAAAACATTCACCCCAACATAGCCAAACAAGATAAGTCCCAAATGATGGACATATAAGAATGCCAGAAATGGATAGCTGTCACAGCATACCATGCAAACAGGACATTTAAAGATAAAAGAAGAGCTCTCAAGCTGTTGCCCAGAAACATCTACATGTTTTTATGCTTCAACTGGATGGCATTACTATGATGTTTCACTTACTGAATGGCATTGCTTCAATGTTTCACTTATGAATGGCATTACTACAATGTTTCAGTTACTGAATGGCATTGCTACAATGTTTCACTTACTGAATGGCATTGCTTCAATGTTTCACTTATGAATGGCATTACTACAATGTTTCAGTTACTGAATGGCATTGCTACAATGTTTCACTTACTGAATGGCATTGCTTCAATGTTTCACTTATGAATGGCATTACTACAATGTTTCAGTTACTGAATGGCATTGCTACAATGTTTCATTTACAGAATAGCATTACTATAATGTTTCATTTACTGCTGTTAGCAAACGTGTCGAATTTCAATATTCCTTTATAGCACAATCATTTAAACATATTTAGGAAAGGTTTCTATCCTGTCTGTTCATATATGTGCTTTATTCCACAGTACTGATATTCAGAAAAAAATAGATAAAAATGTATTTCCAGTGTGGAGCTGCACAAACACTGACTTTCTGCCACCACGTTTTTCCTGCGACTCCCAAAGCATCTGTTTCTTTTAATGTGCACAACTCTCTGTCATTCAGTTATCATCTCTCCATAACAGTCAGAAAATCGTTCTGTCTGGCTCAATTAATTTCCAAAGGAATATCTTGATGATTCAAAGGTGTTATCCTGCCACTGTACTGTCCCTTCAAGCCCATAATTGAATGCAATGGCCCCCTTTGTAAGTGCAAATCCGTGCATGTGGCTCAGCTGGAAAGGCCTCGAAGATATCTAACCAAGAAAATTAAAGACCTTAAATTCTTCAACAATCCCCAATAAATTAGTATGGCTCTTTTTTACTCAGTAACCCATAGGCTGCTACTAGGTGATCTGTGTTTTATTTTTTGAATCATGAACAACAGCCCACTCCTATTTGATATTCTATTTATTTGCAAAATCAATGACTCTGTAAGCACCTGCACTAGGGACCAAAATTTATTCGAATAAATAAACAAAACTTGCTGCTAACTCACCATATTCCCAGCATATAGAATATGCTACCATTGCAGGTCAACCAAAGAATTACTACTCAGGCAAGCATTGCTTACATCTCACATCATACGCAGTTGTATTAATTCAGAGTCCCTTCTGCATCCTCTCTAGATGTTAGCTAGCACAGACAATAAAGGTTAAACACTGTTAATGAGATGCTTCCAGTAGTCCAGGGTTTGAATCCTTCATCCTTTTTTTTTGCCTATTGTGTGACTCTGAGCAAGTCATTCACTTACCCAGACAGTGATCTAATGGGCTGCATGCTTTGTAACATCCTATATCTACTATAATGTGTCCACCTCATGGTAAGTGAAATCTGTTATTTCCCACCAATGAGTTTGATGGCAACAGAGAAACATAGATCAGTTTATCTACCAAAAACACAAAAAATATATCAGCGCTAACAGATAAACATATCTTATAGGTTAGTACTAGACTAACTGCCCTTGTAAGCCTAGCCAATTATCTCTTGTGAGACTCAAACCCTGCACCTTGTGTTTGTAAGGCAAACATCTTAATCATTAGGCCACCCTCCCAACCCCTATCTAAATATTTATTGTCAAACTAAAACAATTACTGCTTCAATACATTTAATTACTAATTTAATACACTGACCTTATTTTCTTTATTTGGAAACATTAAGTTTTGTTTTTCCTGCTGCCATGTTTTCAGTGGGACGAACTGCATTTCTACAATGCTCTGTTATGTTTATAAGCATGAACAAACATATAACATTGCAATTTCATTCACACTGACTTTGATCAGCACAGAGATAAAAAAAATGAAATGTGAATTTAAACACTGCCATTGCACTAAGAAATTAAAACATAGCTTTAAAAAAACAATGCCATAGTATAATAGTGACACAACACAGGTAGGCTGTAAATAATTCCTATATTTTCCTATAGTGGGGTGAATATAAACTATCTGACACCCTACCAATATGCATTGCCGCAGTAAACACTGCACGACTGCATTAGTTCAAACATTTCTAATATAAATTCTGAGCAGCGCCCTTATGTAGGACAATCTCTGCTAAAGTTCCTTACCTTTTTCCAGTTATAAGTAGCCCATGTATTTATGTTTAACATTCCACATCATCTCTGGCTACCTTAGATTAAACAGCTTCAGCATCCTGAAACTGATAAAGGTAACTTTGCCAAAGCAGCTACTGTTAGAACTATACAGATTTAATATTGCTTTAGCTCAGGTAATCAAATCTAACATTTTTTTTCTGCGTTTTGTAATAAATGAGGTTTGGCAACAAACCATTTTGTCCTGGGACATCTTCAGCGGGGGTGGAGGTTAGATAACTATAAATGGGAGGGCTAAGGGGAAGTAAGGGTTAAAATGGGAGTGAGGATTGTTTGGGAGGAAATGAGGTAAGGGTAGGGAGGGGCTTAAGGGGTTTATGCTAGAGTAACTGGATAAGGGGTCACATTGTGGCATGAACATGCCATGGCAAGCTACATCCGTGATGACCTGAAGGTATTCTGATGGATAGGTAGGCCTTAATTATTGCTAGCATATGTTGGGATGGTGATCAAAGGGGGAAGTTGAGTAGTTAGGTTGTTTCAGATGTGCTGGTTTGAGCTCTTTACCTTTTACTTATTTATTTATTTATTTATTTATTTTGATGGCGGGGTCACTTTGGCAAGTAGCGGTCCAAAGGGGTGCATGGTCTTAGCTGTCATTTAACAAGTGCTGTGACCCTTTTGTTTACTGCTGATCTATTGTACATTCATAGTAGAGCTCTGGAGTGAGGTGGATTAATCCCCTAGCTGGCAGGGTGGTAGCCATTTGTAATTGCTTACTGTCGATAGGGAGTCTTAAAAAATAAATACATAAATAATAATAAAGTTAAGAAAAAAAAAAAAACCCAAGCGGCTTTGCTTTTTGCATGGAAGCTGCCAGCTTGTTCAGTCCTTTGCAATAGTTATACCCCTCCTTTTATTTGCTCGTGGGGTTTTGGGTGTCTTTCCTGTCTCAGGTTATCTCAGTGGTGGTTTGTGGGCTGGAGGGAGCTGCGATGGCCATTTTGCAGGTTGCGAGTGCTGTGGGGGAAATGTTGCTTCTGGTGCATGCGCAGAGTAGCGTCGGCAATTATTAATTAAAAAAAAAAAAAAAAACTTTGATGGGCACTCTGACTTGTTACTATATAGGCAAGCTGGAGAGATTTTCGTAGATCACTGTTTTTCGGCCCTGACAGTTTATTTACTTATTTACTTGGGGTAAGTTGTTGCTGCTTGGGTGGCCTTTCATCTTCTGCATTTGATTTGTTTGCTGGTGGTTGTGGTTGGAGGCTGTTAACATGGTTTAATTTGTTGTTGGCCATTTCTTGGTTTCTGCTGATGATGTAGTTGAATTGGGGATGTGTGGGCTGGCAGCTTCCTTTTTGTTTGGGCTGTTGACAAAGTTGTGACGATAGTGTAGTTTACTGGCTCACCAGATGCGCAGTAGCAAGCCCTGCCCAAAACACTCCCCCGTAGTTGTATGTTAGTTGGACAGATTGAATATTCATCTGGTGTCAATGAATATTGATGCCAATGTATTTGAGAATGCTCAGAAAGCATGCATTTTCAGAACATAAAACCTAAAACATGCCACAATGTCTAAAACATGCATTTTCTGAACACAAAACCTAAAACATTGCTGTATTTAAAATAAAAATCCAGTTCTGAACAAAAAACATCTTTGCGAACATAGGCACAGACACACAGGGCTACATTACAAGTATATTTACCACAGTAACCACAAATATCCAGCTATGTTGCTTGAAATTGTAGCTTTATGAAAGTAACCGAGCTATCTGTATGGTTTTACATTTAAGGGGATCTGGAATTTGTACATTGCTACGTGTATGGTTATACATTTAGGGTGATATTTATCAAGTACTGTAAAAGTGTATACCTTTACATTTCAGGGGATATTTGTAAACTACACTTGTCTCCAAGCTACGTTTCTGGAAATTGTAACTTTATGAAAGTAACTACCGATGTACGTGTATGCTTTTACATTTAAAGGGATCTGGAAATTGTACATTGGAAGAGTAGATAACTGTAACGGGAGTTTACACTTGTACACGACTTACATTCGGCCACCTTAATTGTATGCATGATGTCACTGCTAATATGAATGGCACATCAATCATGCCTCATTTCATATTCATCTTTTAATGCCAATCAACGTAGCCGTGCCCACTCCTGTGCAGAACTGAAGGTGAGCCAGTACACTGTACTATCGCCGAAGTTGTCTTCACAGCAATTGAGAGTTGGAAAGAGAGAGTTAAAAACTATTGCATGGCAGGCAGGAGTGGTCACGGCTGTGTCGGGAGTAGCAGGTGTTTCAGCTGTACTGAGTTTCCTGGAGTGCCTGTGTTTGCTAGTGAAGGTTTGGTGGCCAGTTTGGGTGAGGATGTCTTCATGAGTGGTTGAGTTTGTGGTGTCGGTGGGGGCTTTAGTTCCTTGATGAACTGGCTTTGATTGCAGAGTTTGTCCATGTGTTGCTGATCACTTGTCAAGGCAGGCACTCATATGAAGCTGCTAGCTGTTTTTTCCCGGGTCCTGAGTGAGATGAAGTAAGGGCTGCTACTGCTCACGTGACTGGCGGCAATAATTGTCCGAGTGGTCGTATCACTTAATTGTGCAATTTCTTCATGAAGAGGCAGGGAAGGTAAAGGAGTATGCTATGGTTGTACAGTGTTTTACAGTACAGCCAGATTCTTGTCTCTGATTATTGTGTGTTTAAGTGGCGATCATGTCAGATTGCAGTTTGGAAATCAGGACATATATTGGAGTTCGTTCCTACCTTCAGCATAGTCAGGCAAGACCTGTTATTCTGTTAACTTTGCTAGTTTTCATGAGTTCCGCTGGCTCTTTGTGTGGGTGGGGACAATGTCTGTGAAGTGTTCCTGACTTGGGGGCTCTGGTTTGCAGCCCTTCTTGCACTGGGATATCGGGTAGGGCTGCTGAGGTACAGCTTAACATACTGCGTAGGGGGGGGGCTGGCATAAGAAGGAGGTAAGTGGCAGCTATGCCATGCTGGAGGTGGATTTGCATGATGGTTGGATGCTTGCCTTCAGATGCAGGACAAGGTCATGATGTTGCTGCTATTTGTTGCATCAGTTGCACTAGTGGGTATGGGGGGAGGGGGGGGTTTGTTCTGGAGGGGGACCGGGACAAATTGCTTTTGGCCTTTGTTTTTGCCATTTGTAGGGGTAGACTTCTCATTATGCCCACACTGTCTTAGGTACAAATAGAGACTTTGCATTGCATGGCAATAGTTCTTGTTCCCAGTGATATCATCTTCTAAAACTTAAGAGTTTTCATTACTGGTGGGGATGAGGGGCATTTGGTGTTGGTTTGTCTTGCCTGGAGAGAGAGTTTTGTGTTGGTTTCTTTCAAGAGACGTCCTAGTTGGGAATATTTTACTTTGTCCTGGGGGTATAGTAGTTCCAGCCTTAGTTTTACTCTGTGTGAAGAGTTCTTGGGAAAGAGTGTTGCCTGGAGAGATAGTTTGGAGGGCTTTTATATTATTGAAGTTGGAGCGAAGAAATAATAGGATATAGTGGCAAGGACATCTTGCTGAAAGTGCTGCAAAAGGAGGGGAGCCTTGGGGAGAGAGTTTGTTAAACTGTAATGGATTTGAGGGCCTTCTTTGAAGTGTTAACCACTAGCAGGACTGAACGAGTTCCTGGTAAGTAGGTAGGGCGAATGATGTGGCCATTGATGTTTATGGGTAGAAGCATGGCCATTTGCCAGGGGCTGTTCTTGCATGCACATATGGCAATTGATAGACACTAGAGCCCCATTCTTCTCAAGGAAGAACAAGTTAATAAAAAAAAAAGCTACAAATAATAGTTTATTCCTTAGTGGTTATTTTAGTGTATACTTAAATAGAGTTATCTGCTGTGAAGACAACACATACATACAATCGATTTTGAATAAATCTTCTGCATACATGACACTATTTAATTCATTACAAGGCATAACATATCTGGGAAGTTTAAACCACTGCAGTTTCAGAAGTGCCAATCATTTTCATTATCAAAACACTCCTTATAGTAGACCTCTGTTCTGTTCCAAGAACATCCAGGCAGGGCTTCATACAGGCCTATTTCTGTGCGCCTGGTTAATTGCATGGGGAGCCGTATTGGCAGTGGGGGGGGTTGGAGACTCTCTGCAAGCTTATCAACTGTACAGATTTACAGAACTGGTTAGATTTTGTTTCAGGTTTTGGCTGTTGATAACATTGGGGGACTTCTGGCAGCTAGAACATGTAGGATGTCATTGGATGTTATATTAAAGTTGGTAATGAGGATTGCTACAGCACTGATTGGAAGGAGGTTTTCAATTTGAATATTAATAGGTACATTGGGCAGTTAAACAGGACTGCAGTTATACACAATGGTGCAATTGTTCTTGTGTGAGATTTTCGTGGTGTGGGCTTAGTGTTTGTTTATTTTTATTTATTTTATTTTACATTTGTTGACCGGGCTAGTCTAACTGGATATATGTCCATTTTCAGTAGAGGCCTGGGGAGAAAAGCTCCAAAGACATGTTTCAAAAGTATAAGTACAAACAATACACAAACATCAGGTATTAAAATAATAAAAAATAGCAATTATCATAGTAAAAAAAGTCATTGACAATGGTACAGTGCAGTAAAAGCCTGGAGGATTTTACAAGGATGTACACTGAAGTTAAGAGTTAAAAAACTAGTATGAATTGAGTGTATGGAGACATAGTACAGGTTAGGTAGGAAAATAGAGAAAAGGAAGGTGGATGTGTAATGAAGATAGAATGGATTTACTTAAGAAAAGGTATGTAAAGAGGACATAAATAATGTAGAAAAATGTAGATAAAGTATAGTCAGATGGAAGATGTAACAGAGGATAGTAAGGACTAGACTGGTAAGTTGAGTTTGTAGAGGTATAGGACTAGTCATGTTTGGCACAGGGGCATAGCCAGTATGATTTGAGGTAAAGTTTAAGTCTGTTTTTGAAGAGTGATAAGGAAGTGAGTGAGGTGAAGTCATCAGGGAGAAGATTCCAGGATTTACCTACAGTATTAGAGAAGAGAGAATCCCCAGCCCTGTTATGAGGTTTAGAGGTGTGTACAAGAAGTTTGTGTGATGAGCGTAAGCACTTCAGATTGTATAGGGGGTAATGAGGTTAGTTAAACTTGGAGTGCTGGAAGGTTTATAGAGAATGTTGTGAGCAATGGTTAGTTGGTGAAATTTAATCAGGTGTTGAAGATCTAACCATCCTAGCTGATTTAAATTTATACAATGGTGGGTTCGAAATGGGTTGCCTATAGCAAATCTAGCAATGTTATTATGGGACATTTCTAATTTGTTGAGATTATTCTTGGACAGATTAGTAAAAATGGGTGAGGCATAAAGGAGAGTAGAGATCAAGTGAGTGTGGGCGATAGTAGTTTTAGCAGTAGGAGAAATGAAGCATTTAATCCTATAGAGAGTGCCGATTTTTTTTGTTGACAGTCTTTATAGTATTGTTGATGTGGATGTCGAAGTTAAGGTTATTATCGATGGTGACCCCTAGTAGTTTGGTGGTGAAGTCTGGAGATATTATTGTGCCAGTGTTAGATGCCACAGAGAAATGTAGAGAAGAGGACTTTTGAGTTGGAGTGAAGAGGAGGAGTTTGGTTTTCTTTGGGTTCAAAAGAAGGCAATGCTGAGTGAACCATTGTTCAACTATGTTGAATATTTTTTGGGTGAGAGAGTGAAGGTCATGGGAGGATGTAGCTGAGCATAATAATGTGCAGTTGTCAGCATATTGTATACAAGTGGCTTGTGGGATAGCTAGATGAAGGTCGTTAATAAATATAGAGAAAAGAAAAGGTCCTAGTATGGACCCCTGAGGGACACCTAAGGAAACAGGTAGTTGGGTGGATAAGGAGTTATGCCAAAGTACTGCTTGCTGTCGTTTGTCAAGGTATGATTGGAACCATTTTATGGAAAGTGGGTCTAATGACAAAGATTTAAGTATGTTAATGAGAATCTGTTGGTTTACCTTGTCAAATACTTTAGACAGGTCGATAAATAGAGCAGAAGAAAGATTATTCAGGTTTTGGTTCCTGTTAATGTAGTCAGTAAAGGAAAGGAGGGCAGTGGTAGTACTGTGTGAAGGTCTGAAACCATGTTGACAGTTAGAAAGTAGATTGTTTTCTATTAAGTGGTGGAGTAGTTGTTTATGGATACATTTTTCCATAATTTTAGCTAAAGGTGAAAGTAGGGCAATGGGGCGATTGTTTGATAGCTCAGTGGAATGTCCACCTTTATGTAGGGGGATAATATGGGAGACTTTCCATAAGGTGGGGATGTAAGCTTCAGTAATAGTTCTGTTGATTATTATGGAAACAGGATAGGCAACAGCCTTGGATGATAGCTGTAGATATTCAGAAGGCAGTAGGTCTACAGAAGGGGAGCATGGTTTCAGTTTATTCAGTAGGGTTTGGATAAATGTGGTTGGGACAGGTTTGAAACGAAAAGTGGGAGGTGAGGTAGAGGAGTATGAAGGTAATGTGAAGGTATTATGTGATAGTGGACAGCATCTGTAAAGAAGGTATTGAAGGTATTATGTGATAGTTGACTAGCTAGTCTTTGGAGAGCATCTGTAAAGAAGGTATTGAAGGTATTAGCTGTATGGATGGGATTTTTCCTATCTGTATTTTGAGGGTTAGGTGTAGTGGCTTGACCTGGGTGGAGTAACTGCTTGAAGCTAGCCCAGAATTTCTGTGGGTTGTTGTGGTTAGGTTGTTGATATTGTAAGTAGTAGTTTTGTTTATCAGAGAGTATGGCCTTCTTTGTGTAATTTCTTAGCTGTCTAAAGGTTTGTTGGTCAGCAGGGATTTTAGACTTTCTCCATTTGGCCCAATGTTTATTTCTGAGATTAATTTTGTGTTTGGTGTCATAAGAAAGCCATGGGGCAGACTTGGCCTTAATTCTAATAGATCTGGATGGAGCATGGTGATTAAGAATGGCTAGGAAGGTAGAATTAAAGAAATTAACAGCTTCATCTAATGGAAGTTGTTTTAGGGAACCCAATTGCATGCTCTTAGTTCCATTTGGAACAGGTCAGGGTTAAATTTCTTTTTGGATCTAATTTGTTTGATAGAGATTGGAGTAGGGGTGTTTGCTTTTAGTCTGATGATGTAGGTAAGGGAGTGGTCACTTAAATCATCGGGGAGGGTTCCAGACTCATAGTAGTGAGTGGGATTGTTTGTGAGAATCCAGTCTAATATACTTGCTTTCTTGTTAGCTTTATTTATTCTGGTGGGGGAGGTAATGGTTTGAGAGAAACCATATAGGTTTATGTGGGTAGTCGGAAGAGTACTGTTATAGGAATTCCAGTCTAAATTTATATCGCCTAGGATTATGGTTTCTTGAGGCAGGTGTTGGGATAGCCAGCAGAGGATATTTTCCAAGGTGGCTATGTTATTACCAGGGGGCAAATACATACAGATAATATAGATTGATTTGGCATTGTTAAGTTCAAGTTTAGAGATGAGGATTTCAGTATTGGAGTCTAGGGATATATTGCAATTGTAAGTTGTTAATTCCAAGCCAGATTTTAATAGAATAGCAACCCCACCACCTTTCTTAGCTACTCTGTCAACTCTTAGGATATTATATCCAGGTGGGATAATTTCATTATCTTTGATGGCAGGTTTTAGCCATGTTTCTGTTAGGCAGATAATATCAAAGGAATATACTTCTAGGAGAGCATGGAGTTGAGTCACTTTGTTGTTGATACTACTTATATTAAGATGAGCTAGTAGGAGAGAGTTTGAAGGCTTGGCAAGGGGATAATTGCAAGACTGATTATGGTTGTGAAGGGAGATAGGGGTTGTTGTTGGGCCAGGGTTAGGATGAATATTACCGTCCTTTACTGTGAGGAGTTGTACTAGATAGCTTGGGTTAGGGAATGTGCTGTAAAGAGGTAACACTCTTTTGAGATATAGTGTATTATATTTAATGTGAAGTGTTCTATGATACTTTGCATGTAGGTAGCTAGGTGAGCATGTTATGTGTGCATGGTCATGTAGGTGTGGTAAGGGTTGAGAGTTGGTTTGTTGGTTGGGGTAGTTAGTATGTGGATATATCGGGTGTTCATATGACAAGAGTAGATAGGCACTGGTTAGAAGTGGTAGTGGCAAAATAGTAAAATAGAGTAGAATTAGAAGAGGGTTGGTTGGATTAGCCATTTATAAGGATTGGCTATTTGTTCTATATATGTGTAGATGTAAGTATGTAAGGTGGGAGTGAGTAAAGATAGGAGGGAGTGGAGATTATGGAGGGGAGTGGTTAGGGATAGGAGATGAAAGAGAAGAAGGCCAGTAGGAAGTGGAGAGAGGGGTAATGGGAAGAGGCAGAGGTGTGGTTAGATAGTATAAGAGTAGGACCCCTGGGGGCGGGTGGGAATTGGGGGCAGGGAGCGGGTAGACACAGAGACTGGAGCAGTTGTAGAGGAGAAAACAATCAGCGGGACTAAATATGTGAAGGTAAGCTTTAAAAGCCAGATAAGATAAAAGCCAGAGGGAGGTGTTGCTAGGAAAGGTAGTAGTAGACCATAAGTAGAACAAAATGAGGTGGGAGAATAGGATAGCAAGTGCAGGTATAAAAGGATAAATTGGGTAAGAAGCCAAGTAATAGAGAGGATGAGAAGGGAGTGAGGCTGGGTAAAGGGTGCCACCTAGTGGACAGGCCTAAAAAGCAGGCAGATGTAGGAAGGAGTCAGATGGAGAAATCAGGGGAAGGGTGGGTGCTTAGTGCAAAAGGAGGGATTCTAAGGAGGATGGGAGAGAGTGATTTATGTATAGAATGGGGGGAACAGGCTGCCTGCTGCCTTAGCTCAATACGTAAATTACCACCTGTAGCAGTGGTACACTAGTATAATGGTAATTCAGGCAGGAGTTGTTTAATACACATACTTTCTTGTATCCTTGTTATAGGATTTGAAGGGCAGATAGGCTGAGAGGTGTGTCGCAGTTAGTTGCAGGGTTTCCTTTAGGTTCAAACTGATTAGTGCTGGAAGCACAGCAGGGAACTTAAGGAGGCAAGAGAGGCAAGGAAGTTATTAGAAACATGAGTTAGCACATAGCAAGTTAAGAGTGGGTATATAATACTAAAATATTCACCTATAGTTATATGTAGATAGCAAATAAAACAGTACAGAGTATATTATACCTATACTATATGTTTGTAGTGCAAGTGGCAAATAATGAACTGGGAATCATTGCAGAGCTATTACTGGTAGTTAAGTGAAAGTCTATTTAATGTTCAAGGGTTATGCTTCATTATGAGGTTATGGCTGGTAAAATTTGCATTGGTGAAGGGATTTTTTTTTATTCAAAATTGGCCACATTGGATAATTATGTGATAGGGTTTGGGAGGTGTAGAAATACAGATCTAGTTTTGTTGGAGAGGGGGGGTGTCCACCAAATGATGCTTGGCTTAAGACCTTTTAATGAGCTGGTGGGTTGTTCGAAATTTGGTAGAAGAAAGGGGGGAACAGTCTGGTCAGGCTGGTGGGTGGAGAAAAAGGGCAGGCTTGCCCTCTTCTGTCCCCCCCTCCCCCCCCCCGGTGTTGGATGTTCATTACAATGAGTTGGAAAAGGAAAGGAAGCAGTTGGACACTGCACTGCTTGGCAAATAAAATAAGTGAGTGGAGGTAAGGATGCTGCTTATTTGGCTGGATGGGTAATTCAGTCAAGGGTAAATGAAGTGAGTACTGGGACGCTGCTTCATAAAGTAAGTGAGTAGAGGTATGGACGCTGCTTACTGGGTCAGGATGAGTGTACACTGTCCTGATTAACATTATCTGGATGTTTATGCTGTGATTAAATCAACTATGCTATGTTTCAGTTGTAATTTATAAATGTTGGTTAACAAGTTATGTTTATGGAAGTTTAATAAAGGTCGTCAAATGTCATTCGGTGTGATGTCTTTATTGAAGGGGACCGGGACAATCTGGTCTGAATACAGATACATTAAGTGGGTACTCATTTTTAACATTCTGCACACTTTGCTAAACCATATAATCATTTTGAACATTCTAGACCTATACAGCTGCCTTAGTTAAACAATCAAGTCTAACATTCTATACCCTGACCGGCTATGTAGGTTTGTGTAATGCCTTTAACATCGATTATTTTGAATTTCTATTACATATTGAAAGAGTTAAAGTTGAATGTGTTGAGCAGTGGTGTATGATCAGATACTTTTATTCAGCATTATCAAACCTATATCATTTCAGACATTCACATTCTTCTCTCAATCAGTCCGTCATTTTCTGCAACAGTAGAAAAGACCGACTGTTTTACATTTCTGAAGCCGGCGCCGTTATTTCAGCTATTTGGAATCATTTTTCCTAACATTATGACTCTAAAGACTGTATTCACCCACATAATTCCTTGAAAGATCTGTGCAAGTCAGTTAAGATACTACCTTCCAATAAACCAGGCCCAGTGTAAGTGCATTATCACAGAGCGCCCTTTCATTCATTATTACTGGAATCACATTCTATCCTTTCAATACACAGGAAAAGGCTACAGGCCTGAAAACTAAACAGCTCTGCTTTTCCTGAAGGACTGCACATTTTCTGATCCAATGTAACGAGTGTGTGCGTGTCAGATGTTATATAAAACTAGAAGACATTACATGAAGAATTTAACTTTATAGAGTCACAGTCAGTCCTCTCTGAAAAGACTCTGACATGTATTTTTCACTAGAGCTTAAAGGGTGACCTGTTAAAAGAATAATTTTTCATTAGCCATTACTCCACATTTAGTTTATTGCACGTCTATGAAATGCTGCTTGTTTTTCATTAAATCTGACCCACAGAATCAGCAATCTACAGGTACATGACTGTAGCACAAAACAGTAAGCATGCTCCATTATCTCTGTCCACGCTTGATTGAAAACAGCTTGTCTTATTGTGACAAAGATTAGATAACATTTATCAATATTTCCAGGGACCTGTACTGTGTTTTACTCTCACTGTATATCAACAACAGCTTATTTCATTTACATATCTGGAGTGGACACTAACATTTACGACTAATCTTTTTCATTCTACATCATAATCTTAGGGTTGTAGCAATACGATTACTATTTTTATATGCCCCCATCATTGTTAATGTTACACTAACTATAGTTCAGATTACACAAGACAAGTTAGCATTACAACACAACCAAAAATAATTTTACGCTAATAACTAATTTACCGACATACTGCAACTGATTTAATTAGACACTTTATTTAAACAATACTTATGTACTAGCCTTTATTTTAGAAATATCCACATATAAGTAACATTCATAGAGTCCAGATAAGGAAAATACATTAACCTAGACGTGATAAGATATCCCACTGCTTTGTTTCAGACCTGAAGTCTCTAATAGTTAACAGAAAGGAAATCATTAAGCTCACAGATGGATAATATTTAACGGGACGGAAGGAGGTTTAGCCTCTTCATCGGTACAGTGATTATGCAGGGTTTGTCAACATCTGTGCACAGAATGGTAGGTTGTTGAATTTTATCCCGCTGATGGCAACAATAAAAAATTTTTCATGTAGCTTTTGCTGACAACATATTGTATATATTGAGAGAAAATACATGGTGATATATTTAGCATAATTCTTTGCAGAAAGGTAATTGACCTGAGCAGTCAACATTAAAGGTTTGTACTCTTTGTCCACTGTATAATCAAGCATAATTACAGAGCCTCTGTATGATACATTTCCCAGAAGAGCATTTCACTCCAAAGCATTCATTTAATGCATTTATAAAATAATATGAATGGAAATTAAACTTTTGCTCCCGTGGCATTCAGCAATGCGCTTGAAAATCCTTTGCCTTTGTGACCGAGTTGTTTGTATTGAGATGTGCATCATTCAGCTCTAAGACTTTAATCACTGCGTACATTTAATCTCCGTAAGAAGAGCGCATACTTATTATCTCTTAGGGATCTCATTAATATGTATTTTCTTTTTATAGCTCATTAGATATGCCACTGCTTAGCTTTATGTAACAATGAATTAAGCAGTTCCTTAATACTGTCTCTCACTATATCTGCAAAATGCAAAACTGATATATGGGTGGTTGAGAGTGGAAGGGGGGAGGGGGGCATAAGCCATTCAATTTAGTAAAATTTTAATATATTTAATCAGAGATATACATGTTTGGAGAAGCTCTAATAACATTATTTCCAAGTAAAGCAATTTGTGTCCTATAAAACAAATCAAAATATTTGGTACTTAAACCAGAAGTGCTGTCACTGTAAATATGTTAATGAAATGCTTTGTGTAACAAACAATAGGAACAAATTCTATTTTTTGACAATATTTATGTAGTGCATAGAGCACCGGGATTATGCTCAAAATGGTTAAATAATATCCTGGTTAAGAGCTACTACAGAGCAAAACCCAACCTTAACAACATTTAGAGGTTGTTAAGCTCCCCCTAGGCACTGTCAACATCAAGTCTGCACTAAAAGCAAACAGCACTAACGGAAAAGTGCAGCAGCTTGGCATGAACTGGCTTTGTTTTGACTCCTGTTTCTGCCTGCTGCCTGCTGTAGTAACCCACTACTTCGGTTAATGCTGCTTCCTTTACACAGAGGATACGTCAGATGTCAACCACTTCCCCACTGCTTTACCAGCTTTCAAACCTGGAACAACACATCATGTTCTTTGTTTATTTAATCAGATTTTTCACTGATGAGTAGTACATGGAGAGGATAAATCTCCAAGGACTATGAAGAATTCACTCTAGAGGTGAATTTCTTGGCATCCACGTCTCAGACATATACTGTACACGTCACAAATGGCAACTTGATCATAATCCTCTATTTGTTTATCAAACTACCTGTCTGTCTGACTGTTTTCCAGCTGTTTTTATCTGTCTCCTATTGCTATGCATTTGAGACATTTAGATATGGATATGATGCATGTAAAATCATAGAAACACATGTTTTGATGATGGTTAACAACCACTTCATTCGCATAGCTTGTTTACTTCTCTGCTTGATAAAGTGTAGCTCTTATTTAACCAAATACCTATTTTCATTTCTGATAAGAACTGTTTTATATCTGTCCCATGAATCCTTTAATGTAGTACAGTTTTGACCCAGCAACCACGTCACAGACTATCCCAATCATTCACCACTCTTTCTGTGAAAAAATATTCTGTGAATCTCCCTTGAGTCCAGCCTTTTCTATCTTGACTATATTCTCTTGTTCATATACTTTTCTTTTTTAAGTAATAGGACTCCATCTGGGAGTAGTACAGTGGTAGTTTGTTAGGTATCGCTTGCTTCTCCAGCTTGTTCTCAATCAAGGTCCATTTTCTGTAGAGTCTGCATTCCCTGTATTCCTCCCTCATCCCATAGATGTGCCATAGATGAATTGTTGATCTAAACTGAGAGTAGGTATTCATGTCACGGAAAGAGTTAGGGAGAATGTGTGTGTGTGTGTGTGTGTGTGTGTGTGTGTGTGTGTGTGTGTGTGTGTGTGTGTGTGTGTGTGTGTGTGTGTGTGTGTGTGTGTGTTCTCACACACGTACATGTATTTGCACATGTCCTATCTTAAGCTAGCACCTCATAATAGATTTGCACACAGACTGCCAGGATAGGTTGCAGCTTCTCAGTGAGCCTGAAATGGATTAAGTAGGTAGTCAGAGAGCAGGTGGATTAGATCCAATTTTGTATAAATCTTTAGATTGCAAATATCCACAGCTGCAAAAATCAGCTTTTTTAAAGTCCAGTTTTGTTTCCTCTTGTGAGCTAGAGATATTATATATACAGGTAGGAGTTATCATGTAAAGCAGCAAGCAGAGGGTAAGGAGGTAGTGCAGCCATCTTTTTCAGGTCTCAATATTTACAATTGAAAGAATCACTTTTATGGTATGGAGCATACTTGTTACAAATTCCTCCTCCTCCCTGAACATAGTCAAGCTATTTCTTAGATGAGGGACAAATCATTTTTTTTGCCTTGGCTATGTTATCTAGTCATCTATGTCCAAAGTGTGTACTCTGTGTGTTTGATGTCACTTCTATAAACTGCTACTTATGAGTAATTTAACTATCAAAAATGTTTTTTTCCTACTTGATATATCTGTCCTGATATTTGCTCTATGTATGTATGTATAAGTTCACACTGCAAGAACTGAAATTGTGAATTTTTACTTAATATGTTCTTCTCGATTTGGTTTTGTAATAACTTTATTTAACTGTAGCCATATTATGCCAATGTGGAGCTTTTCTCCTCAAGCTTCCACTAAAAATTGGATCTTGTCCCAGTCGGACTTTCCCAGTAAATAAATGTCACATAATAAATCAAATTTCCTTATGATATTTAAATATTTCTGTCATATCTACTCACAATTCCCTGCGTTCAGTATGTATATGTTAATCAGTTCTAGAGCCTCTTTATGTGATTTCTGATGAAGGTCACTTACCATTTATGTCATGAGAAATAGAAAAAAAACAACAAAAATGGAGGCAGCAGCTGCATTAAGGTTAGCCATTACATAAATTGCACTTGGCAGAGAATAACAAAGATTTAAAGGTGAATTTTACATGTTCAGATATCTGTTTGTCAATCTGTATGTCTGTATACATCCATCAGCCTCTCCACACACACCCAGTTCTGTGTCACTCAGTTTGTCTGTGGGTGGCACTGTCTGATCTATCTGTATCTGTCAATAACTAAATGTCAGCTTGATGGAAGGTTTTCTCAAAAAAATATCTCTGATAATGTTGCACATAAGTGATACCAGCTTCAGACTGAAGTAGCATGGTGACAAAGAAAGAAAATCCACACTCTACACATACACACACACACACACACATGCACAGTGATAAGATGTCAGGACTGCACCCTGATACGGTGAGGCAGTAACCTTACTCACTTAGCCACCATACTGCCTATAACATCATGCCAGTGCCAGTTTATGATCTATAAATATCGATGATAAAGGACAGACAGAGGTATAACCAGGCACATTCATTTACTCAGGTGAGTACATTTATTTCCTCAGCATTTGTCAAGTAGCAGTGAGATATACAGCAGCAGAATATATCATCAGCTTTCTAAACTTGTGAGTATAAGATAGATCTGTGTATAACTCACTTTAACATGGGATTGCTCATCTGAAAAAAAAAACAACTTTTTTTATACTCGTAGAGGCCACAGATGAAACCTTAAGTTTAAGCTGTTAACTATACCAGGGAAGACAACATTTGGAGCGATGTACACATATATTTTAATTGTAAGCTGATGTGTGGAGAAGTATCGGTATGAAATTCTGAATGCAAAATTGCATTTTCCTGGCTAAACTGTTGCAACACATAATTCCTGATTTTTGTAGACCAAACATCAATGCCATATAGTATAACAGGTTATGAGTTTCAGTGGTAATTCTTGGCTGGTTGTGTTATTCATCTGCAATTTTAACCGCTATTTATTGTGGGAACTTAATGATTTTAAATTGAAACATGTTGTTTATGTAGTGTTTTATGGCTGTTTGGTACATTTGCCAGCAATGAATGCTGGTCATCACTGCTCATGTGTACTATAAAGTCACATGACATTTACATGGGCACCACTCTTAGCATTACTGCTTCTCTGTTTATTATTGGACAATGCTTATTTAGTGTGATTAAAGTTGCAGTCATCTTTGATGGAGTTACCTCATTACTTCCATGCTCATAGTTCATTATCAGAGAACAAGCCACAAATAATGCAAAAATGCATTCATCCTTCCCACTCCTTAAGAAAAATAAAATACTTTATTCTCTGTTTCTGTCCCTCAGTCTGACTTTAACCCATTGCAATATTAAGTAAAGTCTTGTTAGAGGAACAACATGCGCTATGCTGAAGTAGATACACATGCAATTGATCCCAAATCAAAATTCCTGAGTGCCTGCAATAGAATGTTAAAGTGAGTTGGACTGGCAGTAGTAATTATGGGTTGAGGGACAGTATTCCATAATTTCGAGATGTAGTTAGACAATAGAGAGTCCCCAGCGTTGTTATTGGCGTTAGAGACTTGTAATAAGGATTTATTGGAGGATTGAAATAGACAAGGATTAGTGTAGGGTTGAGGCAATGATTAGAGATCAGGAATCTTTTTCAGATTTTTGTACCAATCCGTGAGCAAGGACATGAGTGTGAAGATTGGGGAAAGATGGACGAAGGCTGCCAGCCTAGTCAAATAGAATTTGATTAATAATTCTATTATTTGTATAAATAAATGTAAAATGCAGGCTTGTGTTCTTAAATGAAAGAAAACACTGTAAAATGTGAAATTCAAGATTGTTGCAACATTGCCATCTGCTATAAGGAAAATCAAGCCAAGCATTTCAAATGTTCTTTGAAGTTACAATTATCTAAAAAATGGTGCCAAAGTGGCTAGTTGAACACATTCATTCTATTGTCTTGATTTAAGGAATAATTGTTAGAGTATACATGTGAAATGTCTTTTATTGTTGTAGTTTCCCATGCAGGTGTTAGCTTGCTAAATAATGCAGTTTGTGGCCTGGGAACTCCAGACTAAGTGTCAAAATGATGTAATTTGGGAGGGCCTTAGCAGAGCTGTTTGTTAGTGTTTTAAAAACTATTGTTCAGTGAGAGACTGAAAGCATTTGTCTTGGACCATCAACCCCAGTACTGATTATGCTCTTTATGTATGTAAGTAGGATTATAGCACTGTGTTTTCTAAGAATAGCTAAAGATTAGAAAGTTAGATTAAGTGTTTTTCTTTGACATCAGACCTGTCCTACTGTATTGTTTTAAGTTTCTGTGTGATCTCTGAACTCTTAGATATCTCTGTGGTGTAGTAGTATTGCTTGTGTTTTAATTATTTATTATTAAATATTTTAAAAACCTTTACCTGTGGCTGGTTTGTGTAGAGAAGTAGGCTCTAGAGTACATTGCATATTTATAGAGGTTATCGTAATAGGCCACTCTAATAATATTGTACAGTAATAATTGGACACCTTTCAAGGGCCTTTGGGTAGCTGATGAATTATTAAGCTGGTGGCGGCAGTAATTACTACTGTATAGTCTGGGTAAAGGGGTACAGCTGGAGAATCTGTGTCAGCCTTTCCCAGGAGTGTCTGTGAGTTTGTATAAATGCTTATCTCAAAGTGTGGGTGTGTGTCAGCTACATGGACAGGGACATGAAGCACTGGTTGGACAGAGAGGGTACTGGAGGGTAGCTTGCCAGCTAGGCTGAGATCTGGACCCTATAGCTGTGCCAGTGGGGACTCTTATTGGGGACCTGGAGAGCAAGCGAGCAACCAGCCTTAGGCTGACTGTGATCTCTGTGTGCACTTAAGGGAAATTGTACTTTACTGTGTGTATTTGTTATCCTTTCCTTTCTAAGAGTGTTAGTGGTGAGGATTGAGGCTCCTTGATTGCTGGGCCAGGGCACGGTCATCACAGTGAGCAAGGATGAATTGAGTGTAAATAAAGTGATGGGATAGTTTTAACCAATTTAGTTGATGTAAGGCAGAACAGTGATGAGATCTAAATGGAGTTATCTATCATCTGAGCCTGCTACTTCCATGACTTCATTTTCATTTGAGCTAAGTAGTTACTTCTTCTAGCATGCATTCTTCTTTGTCTTTTCGTCATAGACTATGTCTAGAGCAGACCAGCATCTGTGGGGGTTTCTTCATTGAAAACAGGAAGTACTCCTTCAATCTGCTTCTGATGTCCTTTGGATTGGTGAGTAGGCTGTTGCTTGACCCCGTGTGAAGGGTATCTGTTGACTATCGTTATCTTTCTGTCTTTACCTTGCAACCTGATAGAGTTTCTCTGTGTCATCTATTGAGTCACTTTTGAGAAGCTGGTCGAGTGCCTCTGATGCCCTATTCTTTGCTATTGCACCTGTTCTCTTAACCTGTTCATTAGACAACCAGTATTTCTTCCCAGCCTGGTCTGTCTTTCCTATGTCTAGGAAACATCTTCTTTCATTTGATAACTTTGTGACCATCTGCATTCCTCCACCTGCTTCTCTCATTTACCTTATCTCCATACCCAGCTCAGTTGCATACCTGTTCTATAGTCTGTAGTACATGTTGTTTTAACATGCTGACATTACTCTTTGACTTCACTGCTTTCCTCTTCTGACTGAGGTGTTATACCCTTAAGTATCTCCTTGAACTAAAGTGCTTTCACTTCAGTCAACTTCACCTCAGCCTAGCCTCTGTTGACCTCACAGCCTTCTCTGACCTCTGCTTGCAGATGACTGGTTTATGCTATAGGTTGATTGTTTAACTGGGATGACCTTGCTGTTTTTGATTCTACACCAATACCCTTTCCATACTAGGAGGAAGTTTACCTGATTTGCATCTTAGCCACTATTGTACTGCCTCTCTTGCTGACCCATGCACTGGCCACCATCAAGCCATTTGAGAAGTCTAGAATGGCATCCCCTTCTTTATTCCTATTGCCCCACCCATGTGGACCCAGGCAGTACTCAGATCCCCCATTGTCAACACCAACCAATGCTGTCCTGGTTTATCTGTGGCCTGAAAGCATTCTTTTCCTTGATATCTCCACCCTGCTTGTGGGCATAGGCTGGGCTTATGATTACTGCCCCCTTGCCATCTCCACCCTGTTTGGGGGCATAGGCTGGGCTTATGATTACTGCCTCATCTTTACAGTGGGGTCTGTTTGTCATGAGTCTATAATAGATTCTTATCATATCCCTCATTGTCTCCATAAGACTCTTCCTCAACACAGTTCCCTGACCATTTCGAGTCTGTCCATCCCATGAGTAATAGACTCTGGATCTTGAGCCATCTGGCTATGCTGCCCTGCCCTTCAAACTTGTCTTCTAAATACACAAGATGTCCAGTCTCCTCTTTAACATCATGTCATCCACTTTCAAGCTATACCCTGTCAGTGCATATATACTAAGTGTAGGAATCCTTAGTTCATATATGGCAGGTTGAATGTTTATATGTCTAGATCTTATTTAATAGAGTTATCCCAGGTAACCCAAGCTGAGAAACTGGTCACTGGCTTGTCAGCCATTTAATGTTAACTCAATTTATGATTAGCATATACCGGCCAACAGAGGCACATAGATCTCTCACACTCTCACTGTTAGCATGGCTGCTGGAGTAGATTGGAGTACACTAGGTCCTCAACCCACCCATTTTTGGCAGCATTAGCCAATCTGGCTGAATCATCTAGAGCCACTTTTTACACCATCGAGTGACTAGCCCTGACAAGGCATGCAGTCTGTGATCCATGTTGTCCTGTCTAGAGGATACTGCTCATCACGTACTCAAATCTTCCCCTGATAAGTACCGCTCAGACTCTACGCTACTACTGTTGTCATTCACGTCTTCTCATTTTCTCATTCAGTTCGAGAAGCAGAGACCTTAACCATTATGCCAAACATGTCAGTTGTTAATTATTCATTATAATAAACAGATATTCATAATAATTACAATATCATTCAATGAATTATTAATAGTTCTTCTAAACAAGAGTACTAATGTGAATAATTTAAGAGTCTTTATTTTCCCATCTCTATTGTTTATTTAGATCTTCCATTTTCTCAATTTTATCTGCCTATCTATCTAGCTATCTATCCATTCTTGATTGGGTTAGTCCCACTAGGCTACTAGCCTCTTTTCAGTGGAGACCCAAGGTGGTATTGATAAGTTCTTTATACACTGATGACTGTAAAATTCTTCACTGTTCTAAGTTTATATTTCAAAGCAGCACTAAAATTGACTGTAGTTCCAATTAAACTAGAAAACAAAATATGAATTCTGTATTTGTTGTCTCAGAATGAAACTAAAATGTTTTATACATTCAGGAATTCAAACATTTAAGCAATTGCATGAACTTTGAGAAGTCAAGGTCACCAAACTTAATACAGGTATAATTTAACAAATGTCTGGCAGACAAGCACAGCCTGCTGTGTGGTCCCCACCTGTCTGAGTCAACTTTGTCTTCAAACAACTGAGCATCCAAAATTCACAGTTATATGAATTAAAAATATTTATGATGATAATGCAGGACATGCTCCATCCATGTCTGCATAATACTGAAGCCTGGTTTAGATGTAAAGAGACCACTTTCTCTATGCCAGGTTTCTGCATTTCTCATGTCTTTAGTACCAACGGCAACTGTGGTGGGGTCTCCGTAATTGTCAAGAAACATATTACCTGTAGGCAGATCCTTAGGGACTCACAAACTGAACTCTCTGAACTGCACATCACACTAGATAGGATTAATAGTTGACTAATACCCTGTTACAAAACACCTTCTTCATAGGTTCATAGGTAGGTATTAGGCTATCGGCCCTAGGGCCTATACAAGCCTAGCCATAATGATTCCCTGGCTATTGATTCCCAAAAATATTTACTTTCCTGGACCCTTGTCTACCAGGGCTACTGATGTAATCCCCGAGGTGAATTTCCTATCTCCCATCCACTCGTCAAGGTTCCTCTTGAAGAGGGCCAAGGAGGCGTTCTGCTTGACATGTATGGGCAGTCTATTCCAGAGTATGGGGAGTCTCTGGATTAGGAACCTATCCTTCTAGCTTGTTCTGTTCATCATGATGACAATGTTAAGATCTCTGGAGAGTGTGGCTCGGAGGGATTGGGATTTCTTTAAATGTAGCATGTCCAACAACTCTGGGTTTGACATGGCCTTGTATGTTAGGCAGAGATCACCTCTGAGTAGGCGATATGTGACAGAGTATAGCTGGAGTTTCTTTAGACGGTCAGCATAAGGCATCTGCCTTAGGCCTGTGATTCTTTTTGTGAGGTATTTCTGTGGCCTTTCTAGTTGTTGCAGATGTCTTGTTAGATACATACCAAATGGGGCATTTTCTTCTATAATGGGTCTAATGAGGGATGAGTACAGAGGGACAATGACCTCCTTTTTTCTGGATTAAAAGCTCTTAGTGATGAGGTGTGCCACATAGAATGATTTTCTAACTGTTGTGGCTATGTGGTTATTAAAGGTGTGACCACTGTCCACCTGTGTCCCTAGGTCTCTTATCACACTTTTGGTGTTTAGTGTACTGCCACCTATGTGGTAGTACACAGGTACGTGTTTTTTCCCAAAGGGGACAACTATACATTTTTTGGCATTTAACTTGAGCCCATGGCCCTGGCACCAGACATCTGTTTCAGTAAGGCCCTTTTGTAATATATCTACATCATTTGGGGATTCAATAATGGCTCCCAGCTTGCAGTCATCTGAAAACTTTGTAAGCCAGAGTCCCTTAGTGTTGGCCTGTACTTCAGAGAAGTATATGCCAAACAAGAGTGGTCCCAGGACAGAACCCTGTGGTACACCACTTGTCACTTGTCTGGAGCTGGATTTGGAGTCAACTACTTTTACAGTGTATGTTCTGTCAATAAGCCAATTTGCATCCCATCGAGTGATGTAGGGATTAATGCCCAGGTTAGTAAGTTTATCTATGATTCCAGAGTGGGGAATAGTGTCGAAAGCCTTGGCGAGGTCCAAGTAGGCTGTGTGAACTACCTTACCCTCGTCCACGGCTCTGGAGACTGATTCAAAGATTTCAATTTGGTTCAGGAGGCAAGATCGGCCCTTCATGAACCCAAACTGGGCGGGGTCCAGTGTTTGAAGGTTGCCAATGTCTTTGTTTATAAGTTCCATTATAATACGTTCCATGGCCTTGCAGATCAGGCTCATCAGACTGATAGGATGGTAGTTCCTGGGATCCAATGTGGATCCCCCATTGTGGAGTGGGATGACTGTAGCTGTGCGCCACTCTGTGGGCATGAAGTCTGAGGTGAGGCTATGATTAAACATGACACACAGGTGAGATGCCAGTTCATTTTGTAGTTCATGCAGTACACAGCCCGGGATGTCATCTGGTCCCATGGATGCTGTATTCTTGGCTTTGGAGAGTATGTTTTTTTACATGAGTGGCCGTGATTACTGAATTTGGCATTCTTTCAGTATTGATATGGGCCCTTTAGGGGGGGTGAGAGGGGAGTGAAGTTGGCACTGAATCTATCTGCCAGGATATTGGCAATATCCTTGGGATTAGTATATCTAGTACCATTCTGCTGTAGCTCAGAGCAGATCTGAGTATTGCCATTTAGATTCTTGACATAGCTATAGAATGCCTTGTGGTTGTCTTTGGAATCTTTGGCAATTTTGTTTTTGTAACTAGCTTTGGAAGATTTTATGAGGGATCTCATCTTTCTACTGAGGCTGGTGAGGGAATTTTTTGAATCCTGGGTTCTTCCTCTTTTCTGCAACAGTTTCTTCCTTCTGTTGTACAGCTTGTTTATGCCGAGGGACCACCAGATTGGCTTCCTTTTTTTAGAGGACAGTGTCTTGGTTCTATTTGGGATGGCTTGGTCCATGCACTAGTGAATGTGCTCATACAGCACCTTAGTGTAGGATTCACTGCATGGGTGTCATGAAGTTTGTTACTTCTGACTTAAGAAGCATGAAGTTGGCTTTGGAGGAGTTTTCCTTAAAGGGGGGTGGGATGGGGTGTGGATGTTAAGGGCAATTAGCTTATGGTCTGATCTGACCAATGAGGGGATGATCACTAGTGTGGAGCATCAATCTCCCATGTTGGTAATGAGCAGGTCTAAAATATTGGTACCCCTGGTGGGACTATGAATTAGTTGCTCTAGGGCATTGGAATTTATGAATTCCAAGAACTGTTGAGCAAAGGTGTTGGTAGAGGAGTAGTTTTCCCAGTTAATGGCAGGGTAATTGAAATCACTCAGTATTAGGGTATTTGGTTGTATCTTAATATTTTCCAGTATGTTTAGAAAGGTGTAGTGAGAATCTTGGGGCATGGTGGGAGATCTGTAGCAAGCTAAAGTTTGTACTGCAGTCTTGCCTAGTGTTAGTTGCACCTGGAGAATTTCAGATGCATTGTGTTGGGCAACCAGCCTGGAGGTGTGAATATCCTTGGTGAATATGGACACTCCTCCACCTTTAGTGTTTCAGTCCTGGTTTTGTGGCTGAAAGTGTGGTATGAGTTGTAGCCTGGTATTGCAGGGGTGCTCTCTGGAGCTTTGAACCAGGTCTCAGTTACTGCACAGATATCAATGTTCTCAATTTTTAGGAGTGCCTCAAGACAGTGCATTTTGAGGTTTAGACTTCTAGCATTGAGTAACATTACCTTCAGATTTTGCTTGCTTGTACCCGTTATGGTGGTAGTGTTGTCCTTTGAACCTTGCCTAAAAAAGGCACTATAGTGGTGGCAAGAGTCTTAGCCAGTAACCTGAATGCCAGGGGTAGCAGGTGCAAAATATCTCTTGCAAATCATTGTGGTTTGTCAAGCATGTCGTCCCAGGCAGACAGATACTGGATCCCCTTTGAATGACACCAGAAGCCTAGCCAATTATTGAAGTCAATCATTTTGTCCTTATACTGTGGTATCATTCTGGGCGATGGCAGGATGCTACTCAGGGCTAGGGTCATACATGCCTGGGCTACATGATCTGAGAGCTCTTCCATGTCTCTTTTCATGTAGTCCAGGGAGGTCCGTCTCAAGTCGTTCACTCCAACATGGACAATGACAGAGTCATATTTGTACCTGTTGTGGAGTGACTTGAGTGCATGCATTATATGGCGGATCCTGGCACCCGCCAGGCAACTAACTGTAATTTTCTCCTTGTTCAGCCTGGTGAGTGGGACATCAGTCTGCCTGACTATAGAGTCACCTATGACTAAAGTGTTGGGTACGTTGTCTTGCCTTAGGGGCTACTGTTGGGTGGCACACTGGTGTTGTGAGCTATGTGATGCTTTGGTTGTGTTTGGGGGTGGTGTTTGTTTGTGTTTTGGCTTCGGAGGTCCTTGTTGCTTGGGCAGGTTAATGTTAAGATCCTCCATATATGTGGGTTTTGTGTTGCTATGTGTGGGTTTTGGTAATGTGGGTTTTGAAGGACTATGTGTTGTTTAAGGTGTTAAGTGGGTGTTAACCTTCTCCTCTTGACTGTCTAGCACAATCTTGGCTGGAGAGAGCTTTGCTTCCAGTTTGGCTATGTAAGTGCATCTCTCGCAGATTGTAGTGTTTGGTGGTAGGAGGAGAGGGTTGTCTGTGCACGTGACACAATTGTTGCATTGCCTCAGTATACCCAGATTCACCAGATGGACAGGAGAAATCACCAGAAGCTGACCCTTGGACATGCCTGGTTAGGTGCTTTCTTTGTGTAGTACAAGAGCTGTTTTCCTTTCTTTTTTGGCAAGGTACTTGCAATTCTAGGTTGTCTAGTGCCTACGACTATTTTCTCCTTAATACCAAGGAGAGGTGAGTGCTTGTAACAAATTAAGGCTTCCTAGTGCTTTTTAGCAAGTTTTAGAGCAAGTGCTAGTCACAGGTATACAGATTTTAGTGCTACAGCTGATAAACTAGCTAGTTCTAAGGAAAAATTCAAAGATCAGACTTTTTGGCACTGGGAATACTTTAACCTTAGCCCCGTGGTTCTGCTCGGTGCACAAATGCACGCAAACACATGTATTTATGCCAGAAAGTTGAAAGGGATAGAAATCAGCCCAAAATGGCCAATAAAATTGCAATTTCAGAGATGGAAACCACTCCTCTAGTGTTAGATTGGCAGTACAATACTCCCACTCTCACTGGTAAGCAGTAGGACCTCCCTCTACCACAGCAAGGTCTCGATAGCTCAGAACACTGAAACTAAAGTCCTGAAACCAGCAAAGCCTGGAAACTGGATTATTCTAGTTAGAAAAGGTGGGACATTAGCAAACAAGATAGAATTTTTTTTTTTGATTAAATCAGGCTAAACAATGTAGTTATACAGTAAATAAGCACAGAAAGCCTAATGCACTTGAGTGTATAGCCCAGAACAGTAAATACAATTAAAACTTAGCAAAATTAGAAATTTGAAAATTTGAACTTTTTAAATAAAGCAAGGCAAGTGCACAACTGAAAAGTGACTTACAGGCAGAAATACAGTGAAATAAGTAGCTAGTCTACTTTTTAAGCTTTCTGAGAAGTGCAGGTTAAGAAAAGACCAAATTCAGCATAAATTAGAAAATTCAGCAAAAAGTACCTGCAGTTAGCACAAAAAGTCTCTTTCTCATTTCTGGTGCTGTAGTAGTCTGCAGAATGCCCAAACAGGATCTGCTTATCAAAAACAAGCTCAAACACGTGCAAACACACGTATTTATACCAGAAGTTGAAAGGGACAGAAATCAGCCCAAAATGGCCAATACAATTGCAATTTCAGAGCTGGAAACCACTCCTCTAGTGTTAGATTGGCAGTACAATGCTCACCACTCTCACTGGTAAGCAGTAGGACCTCCCTCTACCACAGCAAGGTCTCGATAGCTCTGAGCACTGAAACTAAAGTCCTGAAACCAGCAAAGCCTGGAAACTGGATTATTCTAGTTAGAAAAGGTGGGAAATTAGCAAACAAGATAGAACTGGATTTTTTTTTTTTGTGGTTAAATCAGGCTAAACAATGTAGTTATACAGTAAATAAGCACAGAAAGGCTGGTGCACTTGAGTGTATAGCCCAGAACAGTAAACTTAATTAAAACTTAGCAAAATAAGAATTTTGAAAATTTAAACATTTTAAATAAAGCAAGGCAAGTGCACAACTGGAAAATGACTTACGGGCATAAATACAGTGAAAATAAGTAGCTAGTCTACTTTTTTAAGCTTTCTGAGAAGTACAGGTAATACAAATGACCAAAATCAGCAAAAATTAGAAACTTCAGCAAAAAGTACTTGCCATGTAAGATTCCTCAATGTTCTAAATTATCTCCCTGTTAGCAAAAACTCCTTTATTTTGGATGATGTTAACTACCCTTCAATAAAATGGGACAGCTATACCTCCAATGTAAGATATGTCCAAAAATTCCTAGACTTAGTAAACAAAAATTCTCTTGAGCTGATAGTAAATAAACTGCCTAGAGGGTACAGCATTCTTGGCATAATCCTTACAGATATGGCCACTTCTTACACTGCTCCTCTGCTATTTCCTTTCCCAGTGAAGTCTAACCATGAACTTGTGACCTTCTCCTTTAAACTTCCGAAAGGTTGTACAGCAAATCCCACAGAATGTAAGGAATAAACACATGCCAAATTCAACCAACTATGATGAAACATCAAAATTCACTCTTGACTGCCCTTCCTCCGACCTCAACACAGCAGTAAGCTTAACTAAGGCATTCTACACACAAATATTTCTAAAGATCATGTAAGGAAACTGCTAACATGACGAAAGATTACTTTTTCCTGTGGGAATTGACAACATACCTGGTTGCTTAATCAATACTGATAAACATGCCCTTGCAGGCACATGCCTCAAACTCTTTAAGAAAGTTTAAAGACAGCCTCTGTCACTGACTTTAAAGTAATACTGGTTTTGTCTCCAGTGATTGCTGCACACACATACGCATGAGTATATCTCACTGCCACATATAGAGGATCTCTGGTGGATGACATGTGACATGCAAAGCAATAAAACTTCATATTAATCTTTTTACATACATAAACAGTACTGAAATTTATTTATTTTATTTTATTTTACATTTCTTGTCCGGGATAGTCCGACTGGACACATGTCCATTTTCAGCGGAGGCCTGAGGAGAAAAGCTCCAATACTACAGATAAACCTTTACACAATACAAGATACAGGGTGCGCCAGTATTGCCCTCATAGAAGACTAGAAAGATTTACAGTCTATCATAATTAAAAACAAGTAAGGTTATACACTATCAGTTAGGAGCAAAATGGAACATAGTAAGTAATGGCAGTTAGCATGATAAAGTTTCGATGCATTTCGGATGAATATTAATAAGGAACCATGTCTTAGAGCTTGAACCTGAATGTGAAGTTACTACCATTTTCTTTACTAAGAAGCCTGGGAATTCAATAAACTCTGCATGTGCTAACGCGATGAGCAGCAGCGCTAATCACATCTTTATGCTACTCATCGTGCTTATACGTATACAAGCACAGCTCTGTGGCCTGCAACAGTGCTGCCGCTAGGAAACCATGCAGAGCAGGACCAGCATAGTAACCAGAAACGCTCAGATCTGTTTATGAGCAAACCTCCTCGGCAAGATTGCATGGACAGCCACAATAACTACCAGGAGTGAAAATACTGCAGTAACAGCAGTATTAACACAGTAAAGGAACGTGTACTGAGTGAAATGTACAGTGCAACAATTATTTGCAGAATGAAATAATGGATGGGGGAACAGCAAGGTCAAATACAACGAGACATGCACTAGGCAGGGAATGTGTGCTGATATAAATGGCACAGACATGAAGGATAGGAAAGAGGAAAGAGGAAGAGGGCATGTAAAATATGGTAATGTCTCCAAGATACGATATGTCAGTGTACCTATACTTCTAAGAGAAGGCATTACAATAAGCACACCTGTAGATAGCACAATATTCACTGCTGTCTACACATTCTGTGCAAGTATATTATAACGGCTTACTATTATAAAATCGAAAGTCAAAATAAAAAAGGTACTAATCAGTGAACTATAAATCTGAAAGTACACTTTCCCAAATGGTCCTAATATCAAAAATCAGCTGTTACTGTTGAAAATGTCGAATATGACATTTTATGGCAATTAACAGCAATGCCACTCTTGCCGTAATTCCCTACCTACTACAGCTAACATCCCATTTATGCAGGGAGGAAAGCCCCCCTGCACCCCCCAACTATATATTCCAACTCTGAGATCGCACTACAGTGAGGAAAGGGATGTATTTCCCTAACTGCTCTGTACTGCAATCCCTGTACATCTCTTTGAACGTTCATATTTGCAAATGCACAGTACATTCGAAAATATAACGTTTGATTATGTAGCTTGCATACATATGAACTATTCGAACATCTGTAGTTCGAATAGTTCATAGGCTTACAATGCTACATCGACATTTTAATAGTAAACATATTATAATATCACACATGACAGTACATATGTGACTGTCACACAAGGTTACATGTCAGTGGAGATGAATGTTTGTGACATAAACATTAATGACACGCTCACTAGGGATGACATTTAGCAAGGATGGTATATACAATAGGGGGTCTCTGCATGGGGTGAAGATATGCAAAATGACTTGCTTGAATATGACTGACATGTCAGCATACCTCTCAATGAATCATGGATACATAGGTTCATAGCTTCATAGATTATTACTAGGCTAACTGCCCTTGTGGGTCATTTTAAGCCTTGCCAGCTATCCCATGTGAGAATCAAACCCTGCACCTTGTGTTTGCAAGGTAAACACCTTAACCATTATGCCAACCCCCCACATAGCAACAGACTCATGGACAAATGTAGACAGATACAGGCACAATTATGGGCACTTTTAAAATATTACGACCGTTGAACTGTGGCATTGACAGAATATGTGAGTGTAACTTATTATACATGTTCTGCAGGAACAGACGTGTACAACTTCAATGATTGTCAGTATTCTATCAGGGGAATTCACCACCCCTTCCTCAAAGATGACCACTTTTTGAGGGGTTAAAAGGGACAGTGTTAAACCTGGAGTTAAAATCAGGGGCAGTCCTGGCCAGCTGAGAGGTTTGCATGACACATAAGCCACAATCCACGCCTGCAAAAATCAAACCCATGTCATCAGTGTTGTCACTGACCTGTATATTTACTGAGTGTAACACAGAAAGATGTATCACACATGCATCTAGTAGAACACCTTGAAGGGAAGTGTGCACTGTCAAATTATAATGGGTATGTGTCCCAAAGAACAGTTCTGTATGGCTTACAAGATATGTGGGAGCTAACTGTGACAAATGTGATACACTTGACTGAAGCATCCCTGGCTGACATAGGTATCGGCCATACAGATATCAACACTTACAAACAAAACACTATTATGAGTGGATTCCCTACATACAGCTGTGTATTGCATACATCCACCACATGTAATAACAATGAATCTGCAATTGATGTGTGAATTAAGAAGTGATCCATTAGAATGAATAGTACAGCATTATGTGAGACTGATGGCAATGCTTCAATTATGCCCTTGTACACAGAAAGTAGAGTAGTGCAAAGTCTAGCGTCAATGAGCAAGGAAGCTGTCACTGTGATATTGCACAGATACCAAACAATGCATGGAACTCCATCTATAGGTATACGTCAATACTCAGCACACATGCCATACAATCACTATCCCCTTAACAGTGCCAGTGAAAATGTTATAAAGCCATGACATCCTGACATGCATCCATATGTGTTCATGAAAACTATCAAATAGTAATACTGATGTGATATAGTGATACATCCGTGATGCAGTACAGTCACACTACAGTTGCACCTGTGCTACAATTGGACTTCAGACTATACATCACCACCAAATAAAAGGTTTGGTCTGAATCTCATGTGGCATAGTGCAACTGTTAACACAGTCATACAGCTCTACCTATTTCACGTCATTACATCAGTTGTAGATCATATGCCTATATGTTTATCAGTGGAAATGTGTGTGCTAGGCCCCTGACACTACATGTGGACACATGACAATTGAGGTGGATACGGCTCATGCAGAACAGTTAATGATGCACACAATGCTGCTGGGGAACACCTATATAATCCTTGCGAATAACAGCACAATACTGCGTACAATGAAGTCTCCAGAGTTGAAAGTGAATCCCAACATGTGAGGGGTCTATGTAAAAGGTTCTCCTGAGTGTGAGTCAAATGAAAATAGATTCAAAACATCATACAATGACCATAATGTAATGCCAACCACCCATACACCAATTGACTGAGGTCAGATTTGAACACCACACCTGTGCAGGTATACCAGCTACATTACATACAATGTACAATTAGCACCACCACAGATGTCTGATTGTAATACTGTCAGAGTGCACTTTGCAGAGAATGGCATCATCAGTGTAAACTGAGAAGGTGATGTTTGGGTAGGAGTGTCTGACATAGCTATGTGATGACATCATCAGTGTAAGCAGAGAAGGTGATGCTTGGGTAGGAGAGTCTGACATAGCTATGTGATGGCATCATCAGTGTAAGCTAAGAAGGTGATGTTTGGGTAGACGTGTCTGACATAGCTATGTGATGACATCATCAGTGTAAGCTGAGAAGGTGATTTTGGGTAGGAGTGTCTGACATAGCTGTGGACTCGCATCCTGGTATTACATTTTCTCCAGACTAATAGCTGAAGGAACTTGCATACACTCAAGTTGACTGCTGTAACATTAGAACCCCTATCTATCTAGGTACAGAAGCTAGAGAAAACAGTAGTTAATGCTAGCACCACCACACAAGTTCGTCTTTAACACTGTCAGAGGGCACTTTATAAAGGATGACATCATCAGTGCATGCTGAGAAGAAGATGTTGGCAGGAGTGTCTGATATAGCTGGGGACTCATATCCTGGTATAAAACTGTCTCCAGACTGATAGTTGAATGAAAACACACACTCAAGTTGACTGCTGCTAGATTAGAACCCCTACTTACTTAGGCAAGCTGCAGATCACAGTACTGAACACTAGCACCACTGCACAATTCTGTCTTTAAAACTGTCACAGTGCACTTTAGAGAGGACGACGTAATCAATGAATGCAGAAAAGAAGATGTTTCCAGGAGTGTCTGATATAGATGTGGACTCACATCCTGGTGTGGAATGGCTCGTGCCACTACAGACGTGTAGTGCTAACACATCATCAGTGTATTTTGAGAAGAGGATGTTGGGAGGGATATATGAAATTGCTGTGGAGACATGCAGCAGTGTAAAAGTGAGGCAGAACCTAGACTCATGCTTTTCTGATGACACATACACACACTCTGACATAAATACACACACACACACACACACACACACACACACACACACACACACACATGATGACTGCTTTGAGATTAGAACCTCTACTTTTCTAATTACACAACCTACAGAACACAGTTCTTAATGTTTAAGCAAACAAAGGAATATGACTATAACACTGTCAGAGTGCACTGTACAGGGGAGGACATCATCATCAGAGTGCACTGTACAGGGTATGACATCATCATAGTGTCTCAGGCTACATAAGCCCCACATTTGCATGGGTTTGCGCTTGTTTTAACACATATCCACAAAGTTAGGCAACCAACACAAGCACGAAAAAAGACTGAAAACTTTTAAAACTGGAAGCAATAGGAGTCTGCAGCACAAGTTAATTATTAAGACTGTTTATTATAAGCGCTTTCGGCTCGGACCATTCCAAGCCTTCTTCAGACAAAACAGTTAGACACTGACGGCTAAAATTTAAATACTAACATCCATTAACACATTAATTAATTGATTGCTAAAGTGCTATTAATCTACAAATATGCCTTAAAGCACCAAAACATCCTTTATATGCAAACCTGTATATAAGACCATAATACAATTGTTATATATTTAGTAAAAATCAATAGTGGCATATCAAATATGTACCATGTGTGAAATATTTAAAAATGTGCAAGATAAAATAACAAACTGTAATAAAAATACTTATAATAATAATAATAATAAGTTACAAAAGATCTTAAATATTAGTAGATGTTACACAACATTATAATATAAGATGCATATATCAAAAATAGATATACTCAAAACATTAAAATAGATATATACACGTTATGAAACTTACTCTAAAGTGTTATCTTTTATCTTCTTAATGCCAAAAGTTTTAATACACATTTTATAGAGAAAGCCTCATTTAATCCTGGAAAAGCTTGGGCATTTGTGGCAATTTGCCACTTCAACTCGTCTAGCTCTAATAACAGCTGCCATGGGCCTCCTCTAATGTCTAATGTTCTTTGCTGTAAGATTATAAATTTGAAAAAATGAGTTGAATTATGATTAATATGTTTGGCTAAGGCATTGTTAATGTCTTTTTTATGAATTGCGTTACAATGCTCGTATATTCGTTGTTTAAATTTGCGTTCCGTTTTGCCGATGTAAAAGGCATCGCATATTTGACATAGAGCTGCATATGTAACTGCCTTAGTGTCACAATTAAATTTGTGGTTAAGATGGTATTTGTTGCCATTAATGTTACAGAAATTAGTAACTAAGATGTGTTTACATTGTTGACAAAAACCACATTTAAACATACCTTTAACCTTAGAATGTGTATGGCATATGTTGTTTTTCTTTTCTAAAATGTCTTTAAGGTTCGACCCACGTTTGTAACTTATTTTCGGTTTATTCCCTAATAATTTAAAAAGTATTTCATTACTACTGATTATAGCCCAATTTTTATATAAAATGTTCTTTATAAGGTCAGAATCACTTGAAAACATATGCAAGAAACTAGTCTGGTATGACACTTTAGATGATGTAATGTCGTTGTTAGAATTATTCATTATTACTTCTAAGTCTAAACTACTACCAACTACTGTATGAATTGGGTTCTGTTCATTCATTTTATAAGAATTCAATAATGGAATGAAATGACCATGAGCTCTTTTTTGTGTGACTTCAAGCCTTATCTCTGTAATGGTATGATTAGGATAACCTCTATTCAAAAACATTTTTTCTAATAGATTGCATTCCTGTTCAAAATCTGTGTCATCTGATACCATTTTCGCTGCTCTCACCATCTGGCCTTTAATTACGGCCCGTTTTTGATGGTGAGGATGACAACTAGTATAATGCAAAAAACTATTAGAATATGTTGGCTTCCTATAAATTTTGCTTTTATAACAGTAGTTGTGTTTATCCTTCTCCAATAAGATATCTAGGTAATTGATGGAATCAATACCAATACTATAGGTGAATTCCAAAAATGATGTAGTCTTAGATATACTATCAATAAATGTTGGAATGTCACTAAAATTGCCTGTCCATATACAAAACATGTCATCTTGGTACCTAGTGTACCAATAGACATTGTCTTGAAAAAATGGATCTTGGAAAAGATGTGAATGCTCCCAATGTGCCATCACTGCATTGGCGAAAGAGCCTCCACATGGGGAGCCCATTGCTACACCCGACTTCTGTAGGTAAAAGTTATTATTAAAAGTCATGTAGTTGTTAGTGAGAATATCTAACAAAGAAGTCATTAAATAAGTAGTGTTATGATCAGCTTTCTTACTCACAAGGAATTCAGAAACCCACTCAACACCTAAGCTTTGGGGGATGACAGTATATAGGTCTTTAACGTCTATTGTTAGAAATAAACAATTTGGTTTAAATTCTAACTTATGTATGTTCTGTAGAAAAGACCATGAATCTCGACAAATTTGTACTTCAGTTTCGAGAAATGGTTTTAAAATACTGTCAATATATTTGGCACACCCATATGTAATTGAACCTCGTCCATCTACAATAATTCTAAATGGGGGTTCATCCAATGATTTATGAATCTTTGGGGTGCCAAATATTGCTGGAATTTTTGGAGCCAGCATCAAAAAGTAATGGTACAAATCAATATCGATTGATGCTTCTAAGAATAAATCTTCGATAGCTTGTTTTATTCTATTATAGGCCCCATGCACTTCATTAAGGGATACCTTACAATTAGACGCTGTGCTGAGATGGGCCTCTATTTTATCGGTGTATAGTTCTTGATCCATAAACACCAGCCCCCCTCCCTTATCGGGTTTCATAATTCTTACATTACAATTCCTTAATAAGGCGATAAAATCGCGGTCATTTTCACTTAAATTATTGTTATTACATGATTTCTTGTTAGAACATTGTTTAATGGCTCTAAAGTCAAACTCATAAGCCTATCGGTTGAAGATGAAATGGTAGAATTTCTTTCTAAGGGACTCACATTTGTACCTTCAAAGAGTATGAATCTAGCGGACACTATAATAGATCTGAAATTGTTTGTCCGCAAGCTTAATTTAAACTTGTTGATGGGAAATAATCCTACTGTTATTAATCCCATCAAGATAGTAAGCACATTTAACCCAACATTGCATTCTGACCTTACAACCTTTGAAAGAATTTGTGAGTTTGACTTTAGAGCCATTAAACAATGTTCTAACAAGAAATCATGTCATAACAACAACTTAAGTGAAAATGACCGCGATTTCATCACTTTATTAAGGAATTGTAATGTAAGAATCATGAAACCCGATAAGGGAGGGGGGCTGGTGTTTATGGATCAAGAACTATACACCGATAAAATAGAGGCCCATCCCAGCACACCGTCTTATTGTAAGGTATCCCTTAATGAAGTGCATGGGGCCTATAATAGAATAAAACAAGCTATCGAAGATTTATTCTTAGAAACATCAATCGATATTGATTTGTACCATTATTTTTTGATGCTGGCTCCAAAAATTCCAGCAATATTTGGCACCCCAAAGATTCATAAATCACTGGAAGAACCCCCATTTAGAATTATTGTAGATGGACGAGGTTCAATTACATATGGGTGTGCCAAATATATTGACAGTATTTTAAAACCATTTCTCGAAACTGAAGTACAAATTTGTCGAGATTCATGGTCTTTTCTACAGAACATACATGAGTTAGAATTTAAACCAAATTGTTTATTTCTAACAATAGACGTCAAAGACCTATATACTGTCATCCCCCAAAGCTTAAGTGTTGAGTGGGTTTCTGAATTCCTTGTGAGTAAGAAAGCTGATCATAACACTACTTATTTAACGACTTCTTTGTTAGATATTATTCTCACTAACAACTACATGACTTTTAATAATAACTTTTACCTACAGAAGTCGGGTGTAGCAATGGGCTCCCCATGTGGGGGCTCTTTCGCCAATGCAGTGATGGCACATTGGGAGCATTCACATCTTTTCCAAGATCCATTTTTTCAAGACAATGTCTATTGGTACACTAGGTACCAAGATGACATGTTTTGTATATGGACAGGCAATTTTAGTGACATTCCAACATTTATTGATAGTATATCTAAGACTACATCATTTTTGGAATTCACCTATAGTATTGGTATTGATTCCATCAATTACCTAGATATCTTATTGGAGAAGGATAAACACAACTACTGTTATAAAAGCAAAATTTATAGGAAGCCAACATATTCTAATAGTTTTTTGCATTATACTAGTTGTCATCCTCACCATCAAAAACGGGCCGTAATTAAAGGCCAGATGGTGAGAGCAGCGAGAATGGTATCAGATGACACAGATTTTGAACAGGAATGCAATCTATTAGAAAAAATGTTTTTGAATAGAGGTTATCCTAATCATACCATTACAGAGATAAGGCTTGAAGTCACACAAAAAAGAGCTCATGGTCATTTCATTCCATTATTGAATTCTTATAAAATGAATGAACAAAACCCAATTCATACAGTAGTTGGTAGTAGTTTAGACTTAGAAGTAATAATGAATAATTCTAACAACGACATTACATCATCTAAAGTGTCATACCAGACTAGTTTCTTGCATATGTTTTCAAGTGATTCTGACCTTATAAAGAACATTTTATATAAAAATTGGGCTATAATCAGTAGTAATGAAATACTTTTTAAATTATTAGGGAATAAACCGAAAATAAGTTACAAACGTGGGTCGAACCTTAAAGACATTTTAGAAAAGAAAAACAACATATGCCATACACATTCTAAGGTTAAAGGTATGTTTAAATGTGGTTTTTGTCAACAATGTAAACACATCTTAGTTACTAATTTCTGTAACATTAATGGCAACAAATACCATCTTAACCACAAATTTAATTGTGACACTAAGGCAGTTACATATGCAGCTCTATGTCAAATATGCGATGCCTTTTACATCGGCAAAACGGAACGCAAATTTAAACAACGAATATACGAGCATTGTAACGCAATTCATAAAAAAGACCTTAACAATGCCTTAGCCAAACATATTAATCATAATTCAACTCATTTTTTCAAATTTATAATCTTACAGCAAAGAACATTAGACATTAGAGGAGGCCCCTGACAGCTGTTATTAGAGCTAGACGAGTTGAAGTGGCAAATTGCCACAAATGCCCAAGCTTTTCCAGGATTAAATGAGGCTTTCTCTATAAAATGTGTTGTGTATTAAAACTTTTGGCATTAAGAAGATAAAAGATAACACTTTAGAGTAAGTTTCATAACGTGTATATATCTATTTTAATGTTTTGAGTATATCTATTTTTGATATATGCATCTTATATTATAATGTTGTGTAACATCTACTAATATTTAAGATCTTTTGTAACTTATTATTATTATTATTATTATTATTATTATTATTATTATAAGTATTTTTATTACAGTTTGTTATTTTATCTTGCACATTTTTAAATATTTCACACATGGTACATATTTGATATGCCACTATTGATTTTTACTAAATATATAACAATTGTATTATGGTCTTATATACAGGTTTGCATATAAAGGATGTTTTGGTGCTTTAAGGCATATTTGTAGATTAATAGCACTTTAGCAATCAATTAATTAATGTGTTAATGGATGTTAGTATTTAAATTTTAGCCGTCAGTGTCTAACTGTTTTGTCTGAAGAAGGCTTGGAATGGTCCGAGCCGAAAGCGCTTATAATAAACAGTCTTAATAATTAACTTGTGCTGCAGACTCCTATTGCTTCCAGTTTTAAAAGTTAGGCAACCAGCCACTGCTCTGCTGTATTCATCTGTTTACGCATAGCGTACCTCCGTGCACCATCACACACAACCACACAGTGGGGGTAACCATTGGCAGTTATAGAAGCAAAATCTTCAGTTGATAAATTTTCCCCTAGTAGCTGCCCATGATTTAGCTGAGAAGTCCTTAAATTGTCCTTAGTTGCTCGGAGAGCACCTCAGTTGTGCTTTTGCCCCTTAAACAGTCCCAAAACCACCAAATCTACAATAGTCTCATACCATTTAGAGAACCCCCCTCACTAGTTTAGACCCTTTATAGAGCATCCCATTAGTATAGACCCTGTCTAGAGCACCCAGTTATACCACACCCCTCCATTTTCTCTCCCCATTGTGAAAACAGGATTTAACCTAACATTATGGATGGTCAGTTTCCCTCCACTTCTCCTACCAGCCTGATTGACATGGGTATCCTGAGGCAGTATAGCAACTGCTTCATGTACACTGACAACCCTCTACTCCTAAATCACCAAAGTACAATTTGTGAGAGATGCAGCTACACTAAGAGTCTAGAATCCTTGCTCTCTCATGCATAGAACAGTAACACTGAACAGGTTGTCAGCTCACATACTACACCTCCTATGCATACCGTGCACTCAGCACATAAGCCATCATATGTGGATGTACTCGCCAGAAACATACCTAAACACCAGAGAACTTCCAAACACATACATGCTACACCTAATACAGCACCTATGGCACTCAATACACAAAACAACACAAGTACCAGTGTCTCACCAAATAAGCTCCTAAGGCAACGCACATCTAAACTAATTTTTTTAGTCATAGGTGACTGCATTGTGAGAAACACAGATGTCCCACTCACCAGGCTGGGCAGGGAGAAGGCTATGGTCAGCTGTCTATTGGGTGCCAGGATCCATCAGATCACATATGCACTCAAGTCTCTCAACAAGTGCCGTTATGACTCCGTCATAGTTTATGTTCGTGTGAATGACTTGAGACATACCTCACTGAATTATATGAAGAGAGATATGATTGAGCTCTATAAATATGTGTCCCAGACAGGCATGTCCCTAGCCTTAAGCAGCATTCTACCCTCACCTAGGATGATACTGCAATATAAACAAAAAATTATTGACTTCAACAACTGGCTTAGTTTCTGGTGTCATTCTAAGGGGATCCAGTTCCTGTCAGCCTGGGATGACATGGTTGATAGGCCACGCTGCTTTGTCAGAGATGGTCTTCACCTGTCACCTCTAGGCTTTTGGTTACTGACTAAGGCACTTACCTACTCCATTGTGCCTTTTTTAGGCACGGTCTCAAGAACAAAATTTCTGACATGAAAAACTCACTCACAAATAAATTAAAGGTTATGCTGTTAAACCCTGAGTTTAAATCAAAAACTGCACTCTATGGAAGCACGCCTTTCCATGGAGGATGTTGACATCTGTGCAGTCACAGAAACTTAGCTAAGGGCCAAAGAGAGCACCCCAGTCTTGCAAGGCTACAATGCCTTCCACACTTCCTGTAGATCAGAACGCGTGTATGTACCTTTAAGAAGCATTTCCAGATGTAAAAGCACGTGCATATAAATAGTAAGCACATGCAAGCAGCAGCACCATTTTGAGAGAACAGCCAGAGTGTTAACCTGTATGAGTGTGGTAGTTAGTCTGTTTATAAGTTTATTTAATTTTAAGTTACAGAGCCTCATTCCTGTTGTGTTTGTGTGTAATAAAGCTGCTTGAACTGAACCCATGAATGTTCAACTGTTTTATCCTGACCAGATGAGCGAAACTTCCAGACTTTTAAATGAACGTGTGAAAACCAGAGGAGGAGGAGTATCTATCTTCATCAAAGATAAATATATCTCTAGACTGGTTAGACATGAAAACTCCATGGAAATACTCCAAGTTCAACTAACTATGGGTGAAAGCCACAAGATCTTCAAGAAAAAACAAGCCTCCTTGGTGGACATCTAGCATTAATAAATTATAGAACAAGAGGAAGAAGTTGCTGACTAAGAATAAAAAAGAGAGGTCCCAGCACTGGAAGAACACCCTCCTCTGCTTTAGCAAACAAATAAGACAACTTGTAAAATCCTCTAAGGGCAACATCAAACAAAATTTAGCAACAATAACTAATAACACATTCTTCAGCTATATCCGTAACCTAAAAGTTAGGACCCAAACCTGTGCTGAAATAGCTGTGGATGGCATTCCAAATGCTGATCCTACAAAAATAGCTAACCTATTAACTGACAAGTTTTGCAAAAATTTCACCCCGTCCCCTCCAAACATTCCACAAAGCATTCCCTCTACATCTCCTCCACCCTTCATCTCTAAAGAGCAAGTCATTCATGCTCTCTCCAGGGCCAAAAACAAAGCCTGTGTGGGACTGGATGGCATCCCAGGTTGCATTTTAAATGGTCTAAAACATGAGTTAGCAACTCCATTAGGTACTCTTTTCAACCACAGCCTGAGCACTGGTTTTGTCCCCGCTGAATGGAAAACAGCAATCATCATCCCCCTTCATAAAGGGGGTACAGCAACAGACCCTGGGAATTACAGACCCATAAGCTTAACCAGCCTTATCTATAAGGTCATGGAACAAATTATCATGGACCTTATAAATAAGGATATAGGTAATCTCCAAACCCTTGATCTGACACTGTTTGGTTTTGTCAGAGTCAATTCATGCCTGTTAAACCTGGTGGACTTCTTTGAATATGTCACAGAGCCATACATGAAGGCACATATGTGCATAAAGCCTACCTTGACTTAGCCAAGGCCTTAGACTCAATCCCACATTTGAACAACATTGATAAACTCTCACAGTTGAATATCAACCCTTATGTCATCAGGTGGGTTCTAACTGGCTCACTGACAGATCACACTCAGTCAAGGTTGGGGACTTTACCTCAACCAGCTGACCTGTCACAAGTGGGATTCCACAGGGGTCAGTGCTGGGTGCCCTATTGTTTGGAATATACTTCTCAAAAGTTCAGGCCAAAACAGAGGGGCTGTGGCTGACTAAGTTTGCTGATGACTGCAAATTAGGTGCAATAATTGAATCCCCATACAATGTCAATATACTTCAAGAAGGACTTACACAAACCAATGATTGGTGCCAAAGCCATGGACTCAACCTCATTGCTAAAAATGCATTATCATCCCCTCCAGTAAAAATTATATCCCTGCAGACTATCATATAAATGATAATACCCTAAGTAACAACTCAGCAGCAGAGACTTGGGAATGCAAGCTGACTGTAGCCTAAACTTTGAACACCATGTGTCTACTGTGGTAGGAAGATGTTCTACATCGCACACATCATTAGCAAAGACATAGCCTCAACAGTGAAAGAGGTCATAACACCCCTGTACTCAACCCTCATCAGGCCAATAACTGAGTACAATGCTCCCTTTCCTATATACCTTACCAGGCACCTGCAGCAACCTGAGAGACCTCAGAGATTTCTAACCAAGAAAATTCAGGGTCCCAAGTACATATCATACATTGACAGACTGAAGTCACTGTCACTGTACTCCGTAGTGTACAGACTACTTAGAGGAGACATGTGCCTGGCCTACAGAGCAATCTCAGATCCAATCCTAATGGAAATGCTGCACATCCACAAGTCAAATGGGACAAGGGTCATCCACTCTGGGGACCTTAACCTGGCCTGCGACATAAATAGGACCTGATGGAGAGACAGATATGTCTCTCAGAGGTTGCCACTCCTCTGGGATAGGCTATCAGTTTACATCAAACAAAGCCCCTCTATGACCCTGTTTTTAAGCATACCCTGGATGCCTGGATGGGAAACCGTAAATTCTTCCTGGGAATTTCACCTATGACCCTCCTAGATATGGGCAGTCATTGCTAACTAAGATCTTGAGTTTAGGCAAGATCCTTTATTTTGGGTTTCTCTAGTATTATATTGGTTACACATGACTAGGCTTATAAAGACCTTCAGAACAATAGCCCAGCAAACATCTATGAACCTATAACCCTGTAAGAGACTTGTTTACAAAGCCAGGACTTGAAATATGATTGTGTGAGTGCAGTTTAGTAAAGGACATATAAATACATCCTGGCAAACTAGGTGAAATAAACTGTTATAAATGTATATTGCAAAGTGAGACAGACATGCACTTGTTTATCAGGATGTTGTGTATATGACACACACACACACACATACACACACACACACACACACACACACACACACACACACACACACACACACACACACACATACACACACACACACACACACACACACACACACACACACACACACACACACACACACACACACATACACACAAATATACAGATACTTTGGAAACAGCAAAGGTGTAATGATGGAGTTGTTTTCATATTCAGATGAAGGTATGTCCATATTAATACAAGGTTCATAGGTTCATACTAGGCTATCTGCCCTAGGGCATTTACAAGCCTAGCCAGAGTGTGTTTGGCTTTCGCCACCCTTTGAATTGAGTTTACTGTGCCCTTTTTAAGGTTAGTTTACTGTGCCTCTGTCTAGTAGTGACACAGAAGTAATCCCCGGGGTAAACCTATGATCTCCCATCCACTTGTCAAGATTCCTCTTGAAGAGAGTCAGTGAGGGGCTCTACCTAATGTGTACTGGGATTTTATTCCAGAGTGAAGGGAACCTCTGGGTTATGAATCTGGCCTCCAGCATGTCCTATTTATTTCTGTTCTGAGGTTCAAGTCCCTCGAGCGCGTAGCTCTAAGGGATATGGATTTTCTGAGGTGGAGCATGTCCATTAATTCTGGGTTGGACATAGCTTTAAACGTCAGGCATAGATCGCCTCTAAGTACGCGGTATGCAACTGAGTAGAGCTGGAGTTTCTTTAACCGAGCAGCATGGCATCTGAGTCCCTTGATCCTCTTTGTGAGGTACTTTTGGGGTCTTTCTAGTTGCTGCAGGTGTCGGGTAAGGTACATCCCAAATGGGGCATTGTATTCTATTATGGGCCTGATGAGGGATGAATAAAGGGGCACAATGACCTCTCTTGATCTAGATGTGAAACCCTTCGTGATGAGGTGGGCTATGTAGAAGGTCTTTCTAACCACTTTGGCAATGTGGTTTTCAAAGGAGAGATTGCTATCAACTTGGGTCCCCAGGTCCCTAATAACTTTATCTGTACTTAATGGGTTTCCACCTATGTGGTAATTTGTGGGCACTTTGTTTTTGCCAAAGGGTATGACTATACACTTTTTGGCGTTTAGTTTTAGGCCATGGCTCTGGCACCAGTTATCCATCTCTGTGAGACCCTTTTGAAGGATGCTCGTGTCAGCCGGAGAGTCAATTATGGCGACCAGTTTGCAGTCATCTGTGAACTTGGTCAGCCACAGTCCTCCCCTGTTAGCCTGTACCTGAGAAAAATATATACCAAACAAGAGAGGTCCCAGGACTGAGCCTTGTGGGATGCCACTTGTAACTGGTTTCTAGTCTGACATGACTCCAGCAATTCTGACTCTGTGGGTTCTGTCTTTCAGCCAGTTTGCAACCCATTTAGTGACATAGGGGTTTATATTTAAGCTGGATAGCTTATCTATGATGCCCGAGTGGGGTATTGTGTTGAATGCTTTTGTGAGATCCAGGTAGGCTGTGTGGACTACCTTCCCTTCATCTATTGCCTTGGTGACTGTTTCAAAGAAGTCGACCAGGTTCAAGAGGCAGGATCTGCCCTTAACAAAGCCGAATTGGGTAGGATCTAGTGTCTGTAGGTCCCCAATGTCTTTGTTTATGAGTTCCATGATGATCCTCCCCATAGCTTTGTAGACTAGGCTAGTCAGGCTTATGGGGCGACAGTTTCCGGGGTCCGTAGAAGCCCCACCCTTGTGGAGTGGGACCACTGTTGCTGTACGCCATTCTTTGGGCACATATCCTGTAGTAAGGCTGAGATTGTACAGCAGCTTTACATGAGGGTTTAGTTCTTCTTGGAGTTCATGTAGGACGCAACCCGGGACACCGTCTGGTCCCATTGATGTGTGTTTTTTGCTTTGGAGATGGCAGCTTTCACCTGAGCATCTGAGATGTTAGGGAGGCAGCACTCTGCTGGGATAGATATTTGCTCTTTTGGGGGATGGGGGGGGGAGTTTGCACTGAACCTGTCTGCCAGGATGTTGGCAATGTCCGTAGGTTCAGTGTATTTTTTGTCATTTTGGATCAACTCTGAACATATCTGGTAGTTGTATCCCAGGTTCCTAACATAACTGAAGAAGGCCTTGTGATTATCTTTAGTTTCCTGTGCAATTTTTCTCTCGAAGCTGGCCTTGGAAGATTTTATGAAGGATCATAATTTTTTGCTAGTACTGATCAGAGATGCCTTTCCTTTTAGGGATTTTGCTCTATCATGTAGTAGCTTCCTCCTTCTGTTGTACAGCTTATTTATGGCTGGGGTCCACCAGACTGGACGCCTGCCTTTGGAAGATTGGGTCTTGGTTTTGTTTGGGATAGCATGATCCATGCATTCCTGGAGGTGTCCATAGAATGTGTTTATATAGGATTCTGCAGTTTGGGCCGTAGTTTCCACTTGCCCGGGGCCATTGAAGGATTCCACCTCAGTTTTAAGAAGTGTGAAGTTCACTTTTGAGAAGTTTTTCACTGTGGTTTTCTGGGCTGGGGGTGGGGTCGGGATGTGGATATCCAGTGAGATTAATTTATGGTCCGATCTTATCAGTGAGGGGTATACCTCTGGTATGGAGCATAGAGTCCCCATGTTGGTGATGATTAGGTCAAGTATGTTTTCCCCTCTTGTGGGAGTGGTGACTAGATGTTCCATACCATTTGAGTTTATAAATTCTAGGAACCTTTGGGCTAGGGTGTTGGGGCTTGAGTAATGCTCCCAGTCTATGTTTGGATAGTTGAAGTCACCCAATATAATGGTGTTTGGAGAGATCTTCATATTCTCCAGTGTTTTCAGGAAAGCCAAGTGGGATTCCTGATTTTGAGAGGGTGGTCTGTAACATGCTACAAATTGAAAAGTAGTTTTGCCGACTGTTAGTTGCACATGGATGGTCTCCGATGCTTCGTGCAGTGCCACTAACCTGGAGGTGTGGGTATCTTTGATGAATATGGATACTCCCCCTCCTTTTGTGGATCGGTCTGAGTTTTGGGGCCGAAAAGCATGATATGAGGTATAACCTGGTAGTGCTGGTGTGCTCTCTGGAGCCTTGAACCAGGTTTCTGTCACTGCACAGATATCGATGTTCTCCATACTAAGGAGGGCTTCGAGTGTGTGCATCTTGAGGTTTAGACTTCTGGCGTTTAGCAGCATTACCCTTAGTTTCTTATTCATTGTGTTGTCTATGGAGGTGGGTTTGTCTTTTGAGCCTTGCCTAAAAAAGGCACTATGGGGGTGGCAAGAGCCTTTGCCAATATCCAAAAGCCCAGGGGTGACAGGAGCAAGCCATCCCTAGCAAAGCAACATGACTTGTCGAGCATATCATCCCAGGCTGACAGACACTGGATCCCCTTTGAATGACACCAACATTTTAGCCAATTGTTAAAATCGATCATTTTGTCTTTATACTGTGGCATCATTCTAGGTGAGGGTAAGATGCTGCTCATGGTCAGGGTCATACTGGCCTGGGCTACATGATCAGAGAGCTCTTCTATGTCTCTTTTCATATAGTTGAGGGAGGTATGTCTCAGGTCATTCACACCAGCATGGACAATGACTGAGTCATATTTGTACTTGGTTTGGAGTGACCTGAGTGCTTGTGTTATGTGGTGGATCCTAGCACCGACAGGCAGCTCACTATGACCTTCTCTTTGTTCAGCCTGGTGAGAAGGATGTCAGTGTGTCTGACTATAGAATCACCTATTACAAGTGTATCAGGTGTGTTATTTAGCCTTAAGGGCTGTGACTGTTTGGCACACTGACTTTGTGAGCTATGTGTTGTATGTGTTTTGTTTTGGGGTAGTGTTTGCTTGGATGTCTGCTTTGGAGGTCTCCGCTGCTCAGGCAGATTTTTATTTAGAGCCTCCGAGTATGTTTTTGTGTGTTTATGTGTTTGGCTTGCTGTTGTGATAAGACTATGTGAGACTGGATTTGTGATGTGTGAGGTTACCTTCTCTTCCTGACTGGTTGCACCATTTCTGAGTCGAGAGAGCTCAGCCACCAGTTTGGCTATATGGTTGCATCTCTCACATATATTTGAACTTGTTGGGAGGAGGAGAGGGTTGTCTGTGTACATGAGACAGTTGTAACATTGCCACAAGATTCCCAGATTCACCAGCTGGACTGGAGAGGAAACCATTAACTGACCTGTGGACATGCTAGAATAGTATAGGGAACTCCTTTATCACTGAATCAAAAAGGACCAATAGGGGACAAGGTACTTGAAGGGAGTATATGAGGATGTAGTGCTTTTAGTTTACTAATGCTGAGTTGTAAGATTGCTTATATGGGCAAGTGCAGGGCCTTAGATTGAGAATAGGATGTTTAATTTGAGAGATAGAGCAGTTCTAAGGGAAAAAGGAAAAAGTACTAAAAATAGCATTGGGGTATGACTGCGGATGACCAATGTCCAGTGTCACTATAAACCCATACCAAATGTAGCAATGTAGTTACATTCTGTAATTCTGGAGTCTGTTTAAGAATGGCCCAAGTCCTAATATGTCATTTGCAAGTACATTGTTACAGGGTACCGTGAATATCAGAAAGTATGTGTCCAGTGAATCATACATCACTGCCCTTCTCTTGGGTTTATGAGTGCATTTCCATGTATTGGAGGATCACAGCCTAGTAACCAGAGTTAGACATGCTAAATACCTCTTTACATAGCACATCACCAAGAAGCTGATTTACGCAGATGATGGCAAAGTATTAGTGCATGCATGGTTTGAATTTCAGGACTTCAACTTGGACTTGTGAAGTAGTAATGTCCACTGGTGCTCATTGCTAAACTGTGCAGAAATAGGGACATATAGTAACCAACCTGATTGGGGTTAACTGCAAAATGCATCTGTTTGGTGTTAATGTTTCATATGCATCTGTTTGGTGTTAATGTTTCATACGCATCTGTTTGGTGTTAATGTTTCATACACATCTGTTTGGTGTTAATGTTTCATATGCATCTGTTTGGTGTTAATGTTTCATACGCATCTGTTTGGTGTTAATGTTTCATACGCATCTGTTTGGTGTTAATGTTTCATGTGCATCTGTTTGGTGTTAATGTTTCATGTGCATCTGTTTGGTGTTAATGTTTCATGTGCATCTGTTTGGTGTTAATGTTTCATATGCATCTGTTTGGTGTTAATGTTTCATATGCATCTGTTTGGTGTTAATGTTTCATGTGCATCTGTTTGGTGTTAATGTTTCATGTGCATCTGTTTGGTGTTAATGTTTCATATGCATCTGTTTGGTGTTAATGTTTCATATGCATCTGTTTGGTGTTAATGTTTCATATGCATCTGTTTGGTGTTAATGTTTCATATGCATCTGTTTGGTGTTAATGTTTCATTTGCATCTGTTTGGTGTTAATGTTTCATATGCATCTGTTTGGTGTTAATGTTTCATGTGCATCTGTTTGGTGTTAATGTTTCATGTGCATCTGTTTGGTGTTAATGTTTCATGTGCATCTGTTTGGTGTTAATGTTTCATGTGCATCTGTTTGGTGTTAATGTTTCATGTGCATCTGTTTGGTGTTAATGTTTCATGTGCATCTGTTTGGTGTTAATGTTTCATGTGCATCTGTTTGGTGTTAATGTTTCATACGCATCTGTTTGGTGTTAATGTTTCATACGCATCTGTTTGGTGTTAATGTTTCATGTGCATCTGTTTGGTGTTAATGTTTCATGTGCATCTGTTTGGTGTTAATGTTTCATGTGCATCTGTTTGTTGTTAATGTTTCATGTGCATCTGTTTGTTGTTAATGTTTCATATGCATCTGTTTGGTGTTAATGTTTCATATGCATCTGTTTGGTGTTAATGTTTCATGTGCATCTGTTTGGTGTTAATGTTTCATGTGCATCTGTTTGGTGTTAATGTTTCATGTGCATCTGTTTGGTGTTAATGTTTCATACGCATCTGTTTGGTGTTAATGTTTCATATGCATCTGTTTGGTGTTAATGTTTCATGTGCATCTGTTTGGTGTTAATGTTTCATATGCATCTGTTTGGTGTTAATGTTTCATATGCATCTGTTTGGTGTTAATGTTTCATATGCATCTGTTTGGTGTTAATGTTTCATATGCATCTGTTTGGTGTTAATGTTTCGTGTCCGGCTTGCAGGACATGTCATGGAAGAAGTTGCTGGCCGACAGTATGATGGCCATGCTGTAGTCTGTCTCTGAAATGTTGGGGCCAAAGTTTAATTACTTAAATAAGTGTTAGCCTTACCTTCCGTGTTTGGTGACATTAAATACTGAGTAAACACAGTTCTCTGCTTAAAGAAAAAAGTGTACAATTTAATTTGGTTCACCTTCCTTCATGCAACCAGAATAAGCAACAAGCTGTGGATTGCAGCACTCTAGACAGTACTGAGTGTGGAAAATATACACAGTGCCTTGCTTTTACTGTGGCACACGGTGTAAGTGCAGTGAACTCCTGGTTGGAACACAGGTGAGCCAGTGTTCACATCCTGATGATTCCTTTTTATTTATTTATTTAATTATTTTTTTTTACAAATGGTGTCAGGATGTCATTTGATAAGTAAATATGATCAGGACTGCAAATGTGACAGTCAATGGCTACATTGAAATGTGTGTCTTCCCCAAAGTGTATCAGTAATGCCTGCCTCAATACACTTGTGCAATTAGTAGCTGTTTTGCAGGCCTCACTGCAAATCACAAGTTAATTGCATTTACAGCTTTTGCACAAATTACAACTGCTGGTACATCTTGTGAAATGATTAGTTTGATTCTGCAGATATGCTAACTGCTTGTGTAAGGCATACCTCTCAACTATCCCTGATTTTCAGGGACGTCCCTGATTTTGACCCAAATCTTAGCCCTATCCCTCTTAATCCCTCTAAAAATCAGTGATCTTTGGAGAAAAGATGATCAGTTATACTTAAATAATGACAATAATTGACATTATACCCTTCTTTTACTTCAAAAATGAGTATTAATTCACATTTCCTTGTTCTGACAGTGTCTCAAGTTAATAGTACTCATATCTTAAAAGTGTCCCTGTTTACTTTTGGATTTGTCCCCGATTCTGCTGAGATTTGTCCCTGATTAGTTCAGAGCTGTGGTGTAAGGTCAGATATCCTCTGCAGATGTACTATTTCTGTAAGGTCAGATATCCTCATATCTTAAAAGTGTCCCTGTTTACTTCAGGATTTGTCCCCGATTCTGCTGAGATTTGTCCCTGATTAGTTGAGAGCTGTGGTGTAAGGTCAGATATCCTCTGCAGATATGTTGAATGTGAAAAGTGTGTGCAGTACACTTCTTCACAGTAGGGACAGTTTCCACATCATACTAGATGAACATTTCATCCATCATTGCATTTATTTATTTAACATTTGTTTACCAGGAAAGTCCAACTTGGAACAATCCAATTTTCAGTAGAGGCCCAGGGAGAAACACTCCAAATGCATGTGTTTATAATGTCGGAGGAAGCCAGAGCACCCAGAGGAAACCCACAAGAACATAAGGAGGACATGCAGACTCCACGCAGAAGGCACCCCAGCCAAGAATTGAACAGGGGAACCTCTTGTTGTGAAGCAACAACACAAACCGCTGCACCACTGCACCACATGATACAAATGGAATCCTACAGTAGATACCAATTACCTTGCTCATATAGGAGCACTGATCACCTACTGAATTTAGTTAGCATGTTTGCATTATCCATCAGCAGAGTCAAGTCATTATGCAGAAATCATGAGATGATGAGCACATCCATCATCCTAATAGATACACACTCCTAAAGAGGGGTGGGAGAGGAGGGGTGCATACAAGGAGAGATGGACACACTCGTGACAATGTTTGGTGTCATGTAACATTCATGGGCGTGTTGTTGGTCTGTTTTAATTATTAAGCTTCCATGCTATGCAGCATGAAGTGACTGATATAGGGGTACAGAAGGATTAGGAGAGGGACAACAGGCTTATGACAAGCAAAATAAGTTCAGATAAATATGTAGTTGTGAGGATGGATATCAATGCAAAAAATTGTTTTGGCCAGTATCCAATATATCTCCATTAAAAACCCATAACTATGGCAAATGTTAAGATGTGGGTGATTAAACATATCATAGACATATTACATTACAGTAAGAAATTATGTGAGATGCATCTGGAATCAAACCCTTGATGCTACTGGCCAAAAGATTCAGTCAAGTGTTTCATGTCAACACTCCACTTAGGAAGTAACACTTTGTTACATCCAGCAGTGCACAGAACTGTCAGACTAACTGTTTCAAAGTAGTGCCTTTACTCTGCCTTAACGCTGTATTCCTATAGCACAGCATGTTCATAGGTTCATAGGTTCATAGGTTCATACTAGGCTATCTGCCCAAGGGCATTTATAAGCCTAGCCCATAGTTATGTGGCTTTCGCCACCCCTTTAGTTTGAATAAAAACTATGCCTATCATTTTGCTGTGCCTCTGTCAAGCAGTGACACTGAAGTAATCCCTGGGGTATATCTGCAATCTCCCATCCATTGGTCAAGATTCCTCTTGAACAAGGCCAGAGAGGTGCTCTGCCTCACATGTACCGGGATTTTGTTCCACAGCATAGAGAGTCTCTGGATGATGGATCTTTCCCCACAGCACTTTCGATTTATTACCGTGTCAAGGTTTAAGTCTCCGCCTTGTAGTTCTGAGGATCTATATTTTTGAGGTGAAGCATATTCATCAAATCTGGGTTTGACATGGCCTTATATGTCAGGCACAGGTCACCTCTGAGCAAGCGGTATGAGACTGAATAGAGCTGGAGTTCTTTCAGTCGGGCAGCATAAGACATATTTTGAGACCCTTTATCCTTTTGGTGAGGAACTTTTGGGGCCTTTCAAGCTGCAGCAGGTGTCTGGTCAGATACATTCGAACGGGCATTGTACTCAATCATAGGTCTAATGAGTGAGGAGTACAGGCGGACGATGACCTCCCTTGATCTAGATGTGAATCCCTTCATGATCAAGTGGGTGATATAGAAGGTTTTCCTAACTACTTTAGCAACATGAGTGTCAAATGAAAGGCTACTGTCAACCTGGGTCCCCAGATCTCTGATGACTTTTTCTGTGCTCAGTGGATTGCCACTTATATGGTAGCTAGGGGTAACCTTGTTTTTCCCGAAGGGTATGACTATGCATTTTTTGGCGTTTAACTTCAGGCCATGGCTCTGGCACCAGTTATCCGTTTCTGTGAGGCCCTTCTGGAGGATATCTGTGTCAGATGTGTTTTCGACTATGGCCAGTTTGCAGTCATCTGCAAACTTTGTCAGCCATAACCCTCCTGTGTTTGCTTGTACTTCAGAAAAGTAGATGCCGAACAAGAGTGGACCCAGGACTGAGCCCTGTGGGACACCACTTGTGACAGGCTTTGAGTCTGACATGGCTCCAGCAACTCTGACCCTGTGGGTTCTGTCACTTAGCCAGTTTGCAACCCATCTTGTAATGTATGGGTTTACATTCAAGCTGATGAGTTTTTCGATGATACCTGAGTGGGGTATTGTGTCAAGGCCTTTGCCAGGTCGAGGTAGGCTGTATGGACTGCCTTTCCCTCATCAATGGCCTTGGTGACTGTCTCGAAAAAGTCAACCAAGTTTAAGAGGCAGGATCTGCCTTTGACAAAGCCAAACTGGGTTGGATCCAAAGTCTGCAAGTTCCCTATGTCTTTATTTATGAGTTCCATTATGATCCTCTCCATGGCTTTGCAGATAAGGCTTGTCAAGCTAATGGGGCGGTAATTTCCAGGGTCTGTGGAGGCACCGCCCTTATGAAGTGGGACCACAGTCGCCGTGCGCCACTCCTTGGGCACGTATCCTGAGGTGAGGCTAAGATTAAACAGCTGTCCTAACTGTGGGTTTAATTCCTCGTTGAGTTCATGAAGCACACAGCTGGGGACACCATCCGTCCCATGGATGCTGTGTTTTTGCCTTAGTGAGGGCAGTTCTCACCTGGGCGTTGGATATGTTTGGGGGCTACAATCCTCTGGAATAGATATCTCTCCTTTGGGAGAAGTTTGCACTGAACCTGTCAGCCAGTATGTTGGCAATGTGTGTAGGTTCAGTAATTTTCACATCATTTTGAACTAATTCTGAGCATATCTGGGAGTTTCCTCCTAGGTTTCTAACATAGCTAAAGAAGGCCTTATGATTCTCTTTAGAGTCCTTGGTGATTTTTCTCTCAAAATTTGCCTTGGATGATTTTATGAGAGCTCTTAGTTTTTTACTTATAATGATCAAAGGTGTCTTACCTTTAAACAGCATTACACAGAGACAACTAAAATAGTATGGTGATGGCAAAAACTCACCAGGTTTTACCATAGGACATGAAGAGCCATTCACCACTACTTGGCATTGGTGCACAATGCCAAACACCATGCACATGCAGAGGACAAAAAGTGAAGGCTTTATTATGGGCCATTTCGGCCATGTGTGTGGTGTGGGCTTCTATTTTCTGACCAGTTTTAAAAGGTGTGAAAATAGGGTAGATGGAAATGTGGTGAACTGAGGAGGCAAGCAGGGGGGAAGTACAAAGGGGAGCAAAAAAGGAATGTGCAGGAAGGAATTAGTAAAGAACTATAAATCCTCCACTTCTTTGACCCAGTAATGTGCTCATGTAAAGAAAATTTGATGAATTTGGACTGTCACCACAACACAGATGATTGGCAACAATGCAATCATGTTGTGTAGCCAACTGGACCAAATCAAGTGTGCCAAGAAAACATATATGCAAAGTGTGGAGATGTGTATGGATCAATTTGTTTTGTGTCGAACAGGTGCCATTTTTGGTAAGGGCCAGGGAGGTAGGTAAAGTGAAAAAGGAAGTGCAGACAAACAAGACAAAAAAGGTTGGAGAGCCCCATGATTGGAGATAGGTTAGGGACATTGGAGGCACATGCCCATCAAGCACAAGAGCAGTGAGAATCTAGTTCTCACCCTCAGAACTGTCATCACTGGCCCCTTCCTCAGTTCCATGTGAGACTGCTTGATGTGGAAGATTATTTTCTATTTTAATGAGTAACCTCTCAAGCCAGCTCATGTGGGCACCAAGGCCAGTTTCTATGACATAATGCATCAGCCCTTCCAGCTTCTAGTGGGTGAAGTAATCACTGCCTCCTCCAATACTGCCAGAGGGTACCAACGCACCAGCATTCAGGGCAATGCCACCTGATGTGGATGGGACAAGTAGTGCAGGGGCTGCAGAGGTAGCACTGTCAGGTTGTATCCCAGAGGTGCTAGATGTTGGTGCAACAGCCGATGGAGGGTTGGCAGGCTGAGCCACAGGGGTTGGACTACCTCTCTGTGTTGAAAAGTATTTGGTTTGTTGTCAGAAAGGTATGACATCAGAACAGTGTGATTCCATGTAACGCACAAAAAAAAGAGCAGAAAGATAAGGGCTGGGGTGAGACAAAAATAGAAAAGTGATGATTAAAACCATGATCTGTCACTTTTATGCTTTATTACAATAAATATACTTTTATTATTATACTAGCTATAGAGCTTTCAAAATAAAAAAAAATGACTGTGAATTGTTACAAGTAATCCTTGAAATATGCAGATACTCTGTATATGCTGTAAAAGGTACTGCACATTGACTTAACAGCATGGCATTAAAGCCAATATTGCTGCATGTCAATTGTAGAAATTATACTTCTTGAATGTCAATATACAGGTTACTTGTGGGAAGTGAACCCACAAAATTTGAATACACTATTACACTTGCCTACTACAGTTACCAAGAGCTACAGCAGACAGCATTCATGATTGCTGTTACAGTTAAGATATGCATGCTGAAATTGAAACTGATCTATGGAATAAAAATATTTTTTTTACAATCAAGGTCCATTGTGTTGCACACATAACCCTTGCCACTCTGAGGTGCTCCAACCTCTCAGCATGTGCCTCCTTGTTTGCCAAGATTTCCCCTACAACTGTAAAATAGAAATTGAAAAAACAGCCACGAAAGCATTATGCACACCAGTCTTAGCTAGCTGCAGCATTCCATAACATTTAATGTTGCTTGATCTGTATATTTTCACAACTAGAAGGTGTCAGCAGTTCTAAACTCATCTAGCCACTGGTGGAGTTGTGCCTGCTTGTGCCTCATTAGGTCACTGTAGTGCTGTCTACACTGCTCCCCAGTGCATGGTATGCCAGTCACACTAGATACAGACTTGGCTAGGCTTTTCCAAGCCTCAGCCTTATACTAAGACCTGATAGAGTCCCCCTGCAGCAACCTATGGCTGTAGTGCTTCATGAGAACAACAAATATTTTTGACTGCTCCACACCCCAGCTCTGTGCCCTGAATTTGGTACTATCCTTCCCATCTCCTGCCATGTCTGTAAATATCCCCCAACTGCTGTAATGTTTTCCCACCAAATTATATCACATTTTACAAACAGTGCACAAACATGTGCAGCCATGCCAACCATATTTGCGCAATGGTAAGCAAGGAGAAACATTGGCAAACAAAGAGGAAGGAAGGAAGTTTATGAAACAACATTGATGATGTGACATTTGGCAATGATTTATGGCATGTGTGCTGCTACACCTGATCACACTTTGTCCACTGGTCAACACTGAAATGCTAAATTACTTGACTTTTAAGCCATGACTTTGTGGGGAGCAATGAGATGACCTGGCACATATTTTATGGGGATTTAACTGTTAAAAGTAATTTGTACAATATGGGATTCAAACCTACGTAAAAGAGAATGCATACATACATTTCCATACATGTGATTATGCATCATTGCCACAGAAAACAGGTTTGTCAACCACCTTTATTATTTTATTTATTATTTATTTTATTTTACATTTGTTGACCGGGTTGGTCCAACTGGATACATGTCCATTTTCAGTGGAGACCCGGGGAGAAAAGCTCCAAAGAACAGAGGTACATAAACAAATATAGTGACATAAGTTAGTAAATTGAGACAGGTAACATTAAAATACAAAAATATAACAGTAGGTAATAGTATAAAAATTTCAATTAGTGATATTAGTTAGTAAAGATGGATAATTAGGGCTTCATAGTGGACCCTTAAGTTAAGGGCTGGGTGGAGGCCTAGGTAGGCCAGGTTGAGCTGGGAGCCTGAGCTATTAGTCTGGATTAGAGCATGGACATAGCCATTGAGATTTTAATAGAGTTCGGAGTTGAATTTTGAATTGGTGGAGAGTGGGTATAAGTCTAAGGTTGTTTGGGAGAGCATTCCAGGTTTTGCCAATGGAATTGGCGTACAGTGCTTCACCACCTGAGTTAGTAGATTTAATGGTTAATACTTGAATACTTTTAGATGACCTTAGGGATGTTAGATTGGAGTAGGGGGTAAGTATATTGTTCAGTGAGGGAGTTTTTTCAGGATGTTTTATAATTTTGAATGCCTCTGTAAGTTGGTTGAGTTTGAGGATGTTGGGCAATTCTAGCCATCCCAGTGTTTTTAGATTTAGGCAGTGATGGGTGCGGTAGGGCAGTCCGGTAATGAATCTGGCTATGTGGTTATAGGTAGTGGATAGTTTATTAAGCTCTTTCTTGTGAAGGAAGGAGAATATTGGGGAGGCATAGAGGAGTGTGGGTAGGAGGTGGGTACCGGCAATGGTTAGTTTGGTGTGGGGGGTTAAGAATTTCTTTATTTTATACATGGACCCAAGTTTCTTGTTAAGTGATTTAATGGCCTGGTTTACATGGATGTCAAATCTCAGTTTGTGGTCAATTGTCACTCCAAGTAGTTTAGTGTGGGTGACAGGATAAATTTTGGTACCATTATTAGAGGACACAGCGAAGGTTGAGGTGGGGGTATGGGGAGGTTCCATGCCATAAGAAGTCGCTGGGGAGGGGTAGAATAGAAGCAATTTGGTTTTGGTTGGATTAAGTAGGAGTTTTAGATCTGAGAACCATTTTTCGACAATAGAAAAGCAGTTTTGGGTTGTGACTTGGAGTTTGGTGAGAGAGTCGTCTGAGCAGATAAGAGTGGAGTCATCCGCATATTGAATGCAGGTGGCTCTAGGGAGGATAGAGTGTAGACCATTAATAAAGAGGGAGAAGAGAAGGGGACCGAGAATAGATCCTTGGGGAACACCGATGTTCGTGGGGAGTAGGTCTGAAATCCTGTTTTGCCACTGTACCGCCTGTTTTCTGCCGGTGAGGTAAGCGTTAAACCAATTTATGGTAGTTTTGCTAAGATTAAAAGTTTCCAATGTATGGAGCAGCTGATTGTGGTTGACCATATTGAAGGCTTTCGATAGGTCTAGAAAAAGCGCAGAGGAGATTAGTTTGTTATTCCGGTTGAGGTTAATTGAATCAACAAAGGAGAGGAGAGCCGTGGTAGTGCTATGATGGGGGCGGAAGCCGTGTTGGGTGTTGGACAGGAGGTTGTTTTGTGTGAGGTGGGTAATGAGTTGCTTGTGAATGCAGCGTTCCAAAATTTTAGATAGGGGGGAGAGTATGGCTATGGGTCTATAGTTTGTTGTGGCAGTGGAGGACCCTCCTTTGTGGAGAGGAATGATATACGAGATTTTCCAGATTGAGGGAATAGAGGCTTCGGCGATTGACCGGTTAATTAAGATTGATACAGGGTAGGCTATGGCATCAGAAGCTATTTGTAAGTATTTGGCTGGGAGTAAGTCAGTCGCTAGGGTGGTTGGTTTAAGTTTTTTCAGGAGGGTACGAATGTAGTAGGTGGAGGTGGGTTTTAAATTGAAGGCAGTTTGAGTGGGGTAGTTGGTTGGGGTTGGAGCCACAGGGGATGAAGTGAGCTGACTAGCGAGGGACTGGATGGTCTCAGTAAAAAAGGAATTAAAAGAGTTAGCTATTTCACTTGGATTTTTATTCATGAGTGTTTCAGGTGTGGGGGTAGTGGATTTGCCTGGATGGAGGAGGTGATTGAAACCTGCCCAGAATTTTTTGGGATTATTTTGATATTTGTCTTGTAGGTGACAGAAATATTGTTTTTTGTCAGACATAACGGCAGCTTTGGTTGAGTTTCTAAGCTGAAGAAACTTGATGCGATCTAGAGGGGTTTTTGTGGTTCTCCATTTGTTCCAGGCCTGATCTCTGAGTTTAATTTTAGTTTTAGTATCTTTAGATAGCCAAGGTGCAATACGTTCCTTAGTTCTAATGAGTCGCTTGGGAGCGTGAGAGTCAAGTATTTTGAGGAAGGTGTCATTAAAGTATGACACGCTCTGATCTAAGGGTAGAGTTTTTAGGATGGACCAGTTACAAGCAAAGAGGTCTGCAAGAAATTGATCTGGGACAAAATTCTTGCTGTTTCTGACTAATCTGGTGAGGGGGGGGTTTGTAGTTGAGCATTTGTGTTTAATAATAAAAGTGATAAGGTGGTCGCTAAGGTCGTTAGGGAGGGTCCCTGAGGTATAGTTGGAAGGATCCTTGTTAGTAAGGATCCAATCTATGATGCTCTCCTTTTGTTGGGCATGTCCAATTCTAGTGGGGGAAAGAATAAGTTGGGAAAATCCGTGTAAGTTAATGGGGAGTGGATTTAGTTGGGAGGAGTGGAGAGACCAGTCAATGTTAACATCTCCTAAAATAATCGTTTCCTGGGGATAGAAGGTGGAAAGCCAACTAAGAGTTTGTTCTAGGTATTCAGTATTGTTGCCTGGAGGGAAATAGATGACTAAGAGATTAATACTTTTTTGGTTGTTTAGGGATAGCTTTAGAGCAAGTAATTCCTGGTTATGGACTTTTGGAGGTTGGAGTGGATTCCTAATGATATTCAAGGAGTTCTTGAACATGACTGCTGTTCCACCACCTTTTCCAGTGGTTCTGTCGGCTCTGAGGATGTTATACCCAGGTGGGATGACTTCCTGTACAGCTTAAATAGTGATGAGTACTATAGTTCAATTAGGTCTAGATGCATGTGACATTAAAAGGTCCTGGCCTATGCAGTCTCTGGTGTGATGCAAGACTAATGCCTGACACTATACTTAACAATAGAGCTTGGAGCTATGATACATACCTCACAATACATTCTGTTTTACAGTTATACTTGGTGTATGGGAGGAGTGTAGATGATTGTCTGTAAAGCATTGTGTCCATCAAAGACATGCAACTGCATTTTTATTACATAATCACTGTTATGCTAAACCAGTTATACACATATACATGATATATACAAAAGTATGTTTATAAACCAGTTACACACATAACATGCATGAATATAGAAAAGTATGTGTACAAACCAGTTACACACACATAGCATACATGATACATACAAAATTATGTTTGTAAACCAGTTACACACATAACATGCATGATACATACAAAAGTATGTGTATAAACCAGTTGCACACATAACATACATGATACATACAAAATTATGTTTGTAAACCAGTTATACACGTAACATGCATGATACATACAAAAGTATGTGTACAAACCATTTACACACATTACACACATGGTACATATAAAAGTATGTATATAAACCAGTTACACACATAACACATATGGCACATACAAAAGTATGTCTATGCAAGCAGTAATGATATCCTTTTGTCAATGATCCTGCTATACATCACTATTGGTATGTAGTATTACCTTCATAATCAAAGTTTTGTGAACATTTTCATTGGACACCTTTACTAAAAAGTGGAGTGTATTGGGTTTGAACCCTGGTTCACCTGATGTTCTGACCATGAACTCACTGCACTTACAGCTGGTGTCACAAGGAAAGCTTGGCAGCAGGTGTATTTCCCACACTCAGTACTGTCCAGAGTGCTGACAGATTAGCATCACTGCTGAGCCTGTTTGTACAAAGGAAGGCAAACCAAATTTAATTTTTCACTTTCTTCTTTAAGCAGTGAACCCTGTTTGACATAGACAGGTAATGTGCAAATGCAAAAGGCAATAGAGAATATATATTACTTATGTAAATACTCATTATGACCCTTCTTCAGTAAAAATAACTACTGTGGAACTCCAGCCACACTATCGATATTCTCTCTTTTTTAGCTCATCATATTTCCACCTTGCTCCACAAAGACAGATGGGTAACAAGTAGAATTTCTGCATTCATTACCATCCATGTTGCTGACTGATACACAATGCTGCTAAGCATTTTTGCCATCTAGGTGGAGATCAACACTAAATTGTCAGTTTTAAGTAGCTGACCATGTTTGCGCTATGCCACGTTCCACAGCTCTGGATTTGAACCATCAGACTATTGTACTTACACAACACAGTTGTAGTGGGTTATCTGTCTTTGCCACAAACACAGGTTTGCAATGTCAATCAAATCATGCACCTAAAAACAATTCACACTTCATATCCAGTATTAACAGTTCATGACATTCTCAGTTGGCTGTACATGTGTGGCTGACGTATTTAGTACAATGAGTGATCGCACAACCATTTATGAATATGATTGCAAAAATGCAGCTCTGTCTTCTCTTTGTATTCTAGTCATTCTTCCCTTATCTGTGCTTTACTATCAGACATACAATCTGTAGTGCATTTCCTCTCATTTTTTGAGGTGTAATAAAATACATAACAGTGAACAGCAGTTTTCGGCAAAGGTAGGATACTTGTGCTATTATGGCCAAAACATTTTACATGTGTGGTGTTTGATTTTATTTAAAGCTTACTGAAGTTAGTTTCACAGTTTGCAAGTGTATCATTGTTGGCAAACCCACTGCAGAGACAGGTGTCTGAATTACTGTTGTGTTTTTTTCACTCACACTAATTATTAACAGTTGCAAGCCATTAGCTCCTAAAAATGGTGTAGAGGCTACACTGTGTTTACATCTGCAACACAAAGTCAAAAATTTGGTATTCAGCAATTCTAGTGAGTTCACACCTCATTTGCATCTTCAGATTGCTCAGAGGGCTGAATCTATGCTATAAAAAGGTAATCATGTTGCCGGGGGACTTGAAGTTGAGGAGACTTGTTTCAGACAAAACAGAAGATTGGTATTTCTTTGAAGTAGATTTCTCTGTAGAGAAGCACTTATTTTGCTAAGGTATGTTTATATTATTCAAGGACATTTAGGTTGTAACCTTTTAGAAAAGTATTTATATAGTCAGTAGATAAAAGAAGGTCAATCTGTATCCAGTTCTTATACATCACTACTGGCATAGGCAGTTTTTGCAGGACTTTAGATTTGTGAGGTACACACATTATCCTTACAGCAAAAGTATGTTCTTACCATTTGCTTTTGCAATTTCACATGGGAATGTAGAGAACTGTAATTGTGTTTTTCATCCAATGCAAGGGGTTGTAAATGTGGCTGGCAGTGGTGTTAGGCTTCTCAGATGCCCCAGGGCAACCCCAACAGCAGTGATGGGCACAGTTTGAAAAATGACTGACATTCTTAATTTGCATTCTTGACTATTTAGTAATGCTAACTGTCATGCAGTAATCAATGAGATAATTGTACCCTTCAGTATACGAATGCTGAGAGAATGGAGTGTTTGTCTAGACCTTTACAATTGTGTTAGGGGGCTGCAATCTACCATTCTGTTGTTCTAAATGAGAAGTATGTTTCAAAATCTTTATGCTGACAATGTGTACACAGCCTCTGATTATTTGTTGTAAAACATAAAACATTTATTTATTTGCTGTTCCTGGGTTTGTACAAACCATTTTGTTTGTGTAGGAGGGTGAATGGGACCACCTACCATTCTGTTGTCCTAAACGAGGACTGTTTTTCAACTGCTTTATGTTGACAATTGGTACACAGCATGATTATTTTTTTGGAAAAAATACATTAGTTATGTGCTATTAATTGTTTGTGTCCTTCTCTGCTTTATGTCACACAGGGTTATGGCACCAAAGTCAGCAAATACATGAAAACTCCCTTTTAGTTAGGCTGAGAATGAGGTCATCATCCAGGCTCGGAGGCGCCATGGAGCCTTCCTACTTGAGATGTAAGCCAGCCTGGAATCTGCTCCTGAGACACATTAGGCCTCCCAACCATATCAGTATCCTCACTGACACTCCTTCCCTGCAGTGGGTGTTTCAGTGAGTATCCTCACTGACACTCCTTCCCTGCAGTGGGTGTGTCAGTGAATATCCTCACTGACACTCCTTCTCTGTATTGGGTGTGTCAGTGAGTATCCTCACTGACACTCCTTCCCTGCAGTGGGTGTGTCAGTGAGTATCCTCACTGACACTCCTTCCCTGCAGTGGGTGTGTCAGTCAGTATCCTCACTGACACTCCTTCCCTGCAGTAGGTGTGTCAGTGAGTATCCTCACTGACACTCCTTCTCTGTATTGGGTGTGTCAGTGAGTATCCTCACTGACACTCCTTCCCTGCAGTGGGTGTTTCAGTGAGTATCCTCACTGACACTCCTTCCCTGCAGTGGGTGTGTCAGTGAATATCCTCACTGACACTCCTTCTCTGTATTGGGTGTGTCAGTGAGTATCCTCACTGACACTCCTTCCCTGCAGTGGGTGTTTCAGTGAGTATCCTCACTGACACTCCTTCCCTGCAGTGGGTGTGTCAGTGAGTATCCTCACTGACACTCCTTCTCTGCAGTGGGTGTGTCAGTGAGTATCCTCACTGACACTCCTTCCCTGCAGTGGGTGTTTCAGTGAGTATCCTCACTGACACTCCTTCCCTGCAGTGGGTGTTTCAGTGAGTATCCTCACTGACACTCTTTCCCTGCAGTGGGTGTGTCAGTGAGTATCCTCACTGACACTCTTTCCCTGCAGTGGGTGTGTTAGTGAGTATCCTCACTGACACTCCTTCTCTGCAGTGGGTGTGTCAGTGAGTATCCTCAAAACCAAACAGTCCCCACACATACCAGCTATATGAGGCATTAATGAGCGTTGCAGGTCATCTTGTCTCTGTAGCCCTTTGATATTATCTACATTCCTGCCTGCCTGTGTTCCTTCTTGCACACGTTCACTTCTTTGGAGTCAGCCTTGGCCTCTGGCCCACCCCCATTCTGTGCAAATGATGATAACTGTGCCTTCAGCTTGTTTCTATCTTTTTCATTCAGGGTTACATATGTATATGTCTGATGTACAAGGTGGATAGCTAACTAAGTGCTTACAATATGTATTGTTGATGTATTATGGAGTTCTTTTTCAGAACTATTACAGCATTTTAGTTTTGTGGCTCCTACCTTGAAATCATTGATACAACATTCATGCTTCTTGCTCCACTTGTGAGAATGTAGGGATAAGTAGGGTTTGGACTGCTTTTTCTATACTGGGTATTTAGGTGCATAAAGGCAAGTTAGTTGTTAAACTGCATAAATATATATTACATAAGTCAGTACTTTCACATATTGATGTCCTTGCTGAACAACTCACACACATTCTACCTACGTACATTTACAAATATCAGTATGTGGGTATCTGCCATTCAGTCATGTTCTTACTTTTTTTTTAACAGGTTCAACACTTACCTTGATAGTCCTGCAGTTACAACTATTGTCTAGGCTGACACTGTCTGATGCTAGCAGTAGACAGCTATTACATGGGTAAGTAAAGGTTGTGAGTATTGCCTGCGATCAGTTTTACTGTATGTATGTGCATAGGATGGAAGGTGTACCGCTTAGGTGGTCAGCATGTGTGCTGTCTATTGCCTTCTGGCCAGGATGAGGGTATATTATGCACTCCTACCTCCACCTACACCCACAGCAGCTGGTGGTCCCCCCTCGGACTCCTCATCTGAGTGCGGCTGTGTGACCTTGCCAATGGTGGTGTAACATTTGCTCGTAGCTCTTGGTCTTCCTGTTGCATCTGTTTTCACAGGCTGATACTGTGTAGGATATCACAGACTGTGACAATTTTGGAACAAGGATCATATTGCGGAGCCCGCCAATGTATCTAGGCACTGAAACTGTGACTTCAACAGCCAAATATATGATCTGTGCTATTTCTTCATTGAGTATTAGTCTCATTATAGCATTCCTCAGTAGGTGTGTGTGCATTTCTGATGGGTGTCATCAGCCATGCTTTGAGTGCATACCCTGCATTCCCCAGTAAATGGCCTTGTGGGACATCACCCTTGGAAAACCTCTGGCAGATCTGTGAGTTGTACCAGATATGGGAGTCACGGTAACTGCTGGGGTTACCAGCACACACATTCAGAATGATTCCCTTAGCATTACACACAACCTGTCAGTTAATGGAGTGGAAGCCCTTTCTGTTTATGTAGACCCTTCCCTGCTCCCTGGGTAGTGCTTTGATCTCAATGTGCATGCAATCTCTGGCACCCAGGACTTCAGGGTAGGAATCCTGCATAGTTGTAACTCTGTACTTGGGGGTATGGGAGAAATATTTCTAGTCACCTCCATGCTGTAGCATAGCATTCAGAAAATGGTGTAGGATCCTGAATGCTGTGACACCCCCAACATGTCCCAAGTGGGTTTCTGAAAGGTTCTTGTAGCTAATATTTTAAGTGCTACACATACCTAGGTGTCCACAGGTTCTGGTTTGCCTTTGCTCTCAGGTGAGGATGACAGACCTTGCAGAGTTCCTGGAGTGTGTCTTTATCCAGCCTGTAGTACAATAGTATTTCCACCTCATGCAGACCATGAAAAGTTAAATTAGGTCTAAATACCCTTCCCCTCCCTGCCTGAGGTTTATCAGCAGCAACATATACTCTAGCCTCTTGCACATGCACACACACACGAGCAGCAGCAGCCCCTGACATTCTTTCTCTTCTGTGTAGTTTCTGTGGATGGATTCCAATAGGTTTTGCAGTACAAATCAAAAGGCTACACTAAGTGTACACAATTGTTTTATAGCTTGCTGAATAGCTCCACTATCTTGGGTTTGTTGATTAGCATACAATTCAGTTTTCTGACTGAGATCTGCAAAGCATTGTTCGTCTGCATTTTTTGTGTTTGCACTTTTAAAAGTTGTATTATTGCCTTGTGTAAGTGTTGTAGGCAATACACTCAAGTGCGCTAGCCGATTTAAAGCATTTACTGTGTCCTTGTGCCTAGTTTCTGTTTAGAAAGAAAAAAGAAAAAAAAAATCCTTGTTTCCCACCTTTCCTGAACTAGAATAGTCCAGTTTTCAGATCTTGCTGAATTCTAGGCTGTTTTAGTTCCTGTGTTGCCCATATCCTTACTTGGATAGGAGGAAGCTTCTCTGTTCACCAGTGAGAGTGGGGAGCTTTGAGCAGCCTATCTGTCCCTGGAGGAGTGGTCTCAGCCCAGTAACTTGTAGCTTATTGGCCGTTTTGGACCATTTCCTATCTCTTTGAAACTCCCTGCCTTAAAACCCGCTTTAGTGTGGTTTTGCATGATTTTGCGCATCGCGCAACATCGCGTAATGTCACGCAGCTCCGTTTAAGCAGTTTTTAACTATTCCCGGCTCCACAAAGTCTGCTCTTCAATTTTTCCCTTAGAACTAGTCAAACTTGCAAAAATAAGCACTCAACCTTCATTCTACAGCCCAGCACTTGCTTAAATTTCTCAGTAAGCACTAAGTTTAGCACTACACCCCCCTATATTATACATAAGTACAAGGCTCCCTATTCGTCCATTCCAGACAATCAATAAATCAGTTCTTTAAACCATCCAGGCATGTCCAAATCACAGTTTCAGGTATACTCTCCAGTCCAGTTGGTGAATCTGGGAATCCTGAGGCAATGTTACAATTGCCTTATGTACACAGACAACCCTCTCCTCCTTTCAATAAACACAAATATATGTGAGAGATGCAACTATACAGCCAAACTGGAGGCCGGGCTCTCTCAACCCAAGACTGGCACAATCAGTCAGGAGGTGAAGGAAGACACTCACACCACACAACCAGTCTCACATAGACAAATATGTATATGTAGACAAATATGTAAATGTATAGTCATCCCCTTTGGCATGTATAGTCATCCCCTTTGGCAAAAACAAAGTGCCCACAAATTACCACATAGGTGGTAATCCATTAAGTACAGAAGAAGTCATTAGGGACCTGGGGACCCAAGTTGATAGCAATCTCTCATTTGACAACCACGTGGCCAAAGTGGTTAGAAAAACATTTTATATAGCCCACCTAATCATGAAGGGATTCACATCTAGATCAGGGGAGGTCATCATACCTCTTTACTCATCCCTCATCAGGCCCATAATTGAGTACAATGCCCCTTTTGGGATGTACCTTACCAGACACCTGCAGCAACTGGAAAGACCCCAAAAGTACCTCACCAAGAGGATCAAAGGGCTCAAACAGATGCCATATGCTGCCCGGTTAAAGAAACTCCAGCTCTACTCAGTGGCATACCACCTGCTCAGAGGCGATCTGTGCCTGACGTATAAAGCCATGTCCAACCCGGAATTAATGGACATGCTGCACCTCAGAAAATCCAAATCCCATCGAGCTACGCTCGAGAGACTTGAACCTCAGCACTGAAATAAATAGGACATGCTGGAGGGACAGATTCATAACCCAGAGGCTCCCTTCACTCTGGAATAAAATCCCAGTCCAGGTTAGGCAGAGTCCCACATTGACTCTCTTCAAGAGGAATCTTGATGAGTGGATGGGAGATCGTAGGTTTACCCCGGCTATCACTTCTGTGTCACTGTTAGACAGAGGCACAGTATACTAACCTCAAAAAAAGGCATAGCAAAATTAATTTAAAATGGGTGGCGAAAGCCAAACACACTCTGGCTAGGCTTATAAATGCCCAAGGGCAGATAGCCTAGTATGAACCTATGAACCTATGAACCTATGAAATCGCACCAGCAAACAGGACATATAAACTCACAAAAACATACATGGAGGCTCTAAACAAAAATCTACCAAAACAACAGAGACCTCCAAAGCAGACATCCAAGCAACCACTACCACACAACAACCTTCACTTATCACATACTTCACAAAGTCAGTGTGCCATGCAGTCGCAGCCCCCAATGCTAAATAACACACCTAATACACTAGTAATTGGAGACTCTATTGTCAGGCACACTGACGTCCCACTCACCAGACTGAACAAGGAGAAGGTCACTGTAAGCTGCCTGTCGGGTGCCAGGATCCGCCACATAACACAAGCACTCAGGTCACTCCACAGCAGGTACAGATATGACTCTGTCATTGTCCATGTTGGTGTGAATGACCTGAGACATACCTCCCTGGACTACATGAAAAGAGACATAGAGGAGCTCTCTGATCAAGTAGCCCAGGCCGGTATGACCCTGACCCTGAGTAGCATCTTACCCTCACCAAGAATAATGCCACAGTATAAAGACAAAATGATCAATTTTAACAATTGGCTATCCTACTGGTGTCATTCTAAGGGGATCCAGTGTCTGTCAGCCTGGGATGACATGCTCGACAAGCCATGTTGCTTCACCAGGGATGGCTTGCACCTGTCACCCTTAGGCTTTCGAATACTGGCAAAGACTCTTGCCACCCCCATAGTGCCTTTTTTAGGGAAGGTTCAAAAGACAAACCCACCTCCATAGACAATACCAGAAACAAAAAACTAAGGGTAATGCTACTCAATGCCAGAAGTCTAAACATCAAGATGCATGCACTCGAGGTACTCCTCAGTATGGAGAAAATCGATATCTGTGCAGTAACAGAAACCTGGTTCAAGGCTCCAAAGAGCACCCCAGCATTACCAGGATTCAACTCATACCATTCTTTTTGGCCCCAGAACTCAGACCGAAATACTAAAGACAGGGGAGTATCCATCTTCATCAAGGATACCCACACCTCCAGGGTAGTGGCACTGCGGAGATCATCCATGTGCAACTAACAGTAGGTAAAACTGCTTTTCAGTTTGTAGCCTGCTACAAATCACCCACCCTGACTCAAGACCCCCATTTTGTATTCCTGAGAACATTGGAAAATATGAAGGTCTCACCAAACACCATGATTTTGGGGGACTTCAACTACCCAAACATTGACTGGGAAAAACTACTCAAGCCCCAACTCTTTTGCCCAATGGTTCCCTGAGTTTATAAACTCAAATGCCTTGGAACAACTAGTCACCACTCCCACAAGAGGGGACAACATATTGGACTTGGTCATCACCAACATGGGGGCTAAATGTTCCATACCAGAGTTAAACCCCTCGTTGGTAAGATCAGACCATAAACTAATCACAATGGACATCCACATCCCAACCCCACCCCCAGCCAAGGAAACCACTGTGAAAAATTTCTCAAAAGCAAATTTCACACTTCTGAAGACCAAGGTGGAAAGTTTCAGAGCCCCCGGGCATATGGAAAATGCTACCCAAACCACAGAATCCTTTATAATTGCACTCTATGAGCACCTACAGGAATGCAAGGATCGTGTCATCCCAAGTAAAACCAAGACTCACTCCTGAAAAAACAGGAGACCAGTCTGGTGGACCCCGGCCATAAATAAGCTATACAACAGAAGGAGGAAACTATTACATGAAAAGGCAAAATCCCAAAAAGGGAAGGCATCCCTGATCAGTACAAGTAAGAAACTTTGATCCCTCATAAAATCATCAAAGGCTAGCTTTGAAAGAAAAATCGCCAAAGACTCTAAAGATAATCACAAGGTGTTCTTTAGCTACATCAAGAATCTGGGTGGCAACTCTCAGATATGCCCTGAGCTGGTGCAAATTGGCACAAAATACACTGAACCCACTGACACTGCCAACATCCTGGCGGACAGGTTCAGTGCAAACTTTAACCCTCCTTCCCCCCCAAAAAGAGCCAGTGTCTATCCCAGAAGAATGCAATCCCCCAGACATCACAGACACACAGGTGAAAGCAGCCTTCTCCAAAGTAAAAAACACAGCATCAATGGGACCGGATGGTATCCCAGGCTGTGTCTTACTCAAGCTCCAAAATTAACTAAACCCTCACATAAATTCACTGTTCCAACTCAGCCTTACCACAGGTTATGTACCCAAAGAATGGCACACAGCAACAGTGATCCCGCTTCACAAAGGTGGTGCCACAATGGATTTTGGGAACTATCGCCCTATAAGCCTGACTAGCCTGGTCTGCAAGGCTATGGAGTGCATCATCATGGATCTCATAAACAAAGACATTGGGAACCTCCAAACACTGGACTCTACCCAATTTGGCTTTGTTAAAGGCAGATCTTGCCTCTTAAACCTAGTTGACTTCTTTGAAACAGTTACCAAAGCCATAGATGAGGGAAAGGTAGTCCACGCAGCCTACCTGGACCTCGCAAAGGCCTTCGACACAATACCCCACTCTGGCATCATAAATAAGCTTACTAGCTTAAATATTAACCCATATGTCACAAGATGGGTTGCAAACTGGCTCAGGGATAGAACTCACATGGTCAGAGTTGCAGTTGCCATGTCCGACTCTAAACCGGTTATAAGTGGTGTCCCACAGGGCTCAGTCCTGGGACCCCTCTTGTTCGGTATTTACTTCTCTGAGGTACAGGCAAACACGGGAGGACTGTGGCTTACCAAGTTCGCAGACAACTACAAACTGGGAGCCATAACAGACTCTTCAGTTGACACAAGCATCCTCCAGAAGGGCCTTACGGAGATGGATACCTGTTGTCAGACCCATGGCCTCAAGCTAAATGCCAAAAGTGCATAGTCATCCCCTTTGGGAAAAACAAAGTGCCCACAAACTACCACATAGGAGGTAATCCACTAAGTACCGAAGAAGTAATTAGGGATCTGAGGACCCAAGTAGAGAGTAGCCTCTCCTTTGGCAATCACATTGCCAAAGTGGTTAGAAAAACCTTCTATATAGCTCACCTAATCAGAAAAGGGTTCACATCTAGATCAAGAGAGGTCATTGTGCCCCTCTACTCATCGCTCATCAAGCCCATAATTGAGTACAATGCCCCATTTGGGATGTACCTTACCCGACACCTGCAACAACTGGAGAGACCTCAAAAAATACCTCACCAAGAGGATCGTGGGCCTCAAACAGATGCCCTATGCAGCTCAACTAAAGAAACTCCAACTCTACTCAGTTGCTTACTGCCTACTCAGAGGGGACCTCTGCCTGACATTCAAGGCCATGTCTAACCCAGAACTGTTGGACATGCTCCACATCAAGAAATCAATTCCATTAGAACTACATGCTCCAGGGATTTAAACCTTAGCACAACAATAAATAGGACATGCTGGAGGGATAGATTCATATCCCAAAGGCTTCCCTCACTCTGGAATAGAATCCCAGTCCATGTTAGACAGAGCCCCTCGCTGACCCCCTTCAAGAGAAATCTTGGTGGTGGATGGGTAATCGTAAATTTACTCCTGGGAATCACTTCTTTGGCCCTGCTGGACAGAGGCTCAGGAATCTAGTCTAAAAGGGAGGCGAAAGCCAACATTCTGGCTTGGCTTATAAATGCCCTAGGGCAGATAGCCTAGTACCTACCTATGAAACTATGAACCTATAATGCAGTAATTAGAATGCCACAATGTTTACTATGTATAAATCACGTAGAGCCACTTACTGAATACAAATATAAATTGGCCATGATACGCAAAAGGTTTCAGCCATGTAGGGTTTATTGAATCCTCCCCTTGCTTTTAATAGCATTCACATCATTCTCTGTGTCTACATATCTATCTATCTATCTATCTATCTATCTATCTATCTATCTATCTATCTATCTATCTATCAGATGTCATAGCTTACCCCATCTCAATCCTAATTAACCGAACCATAACAGAATCCACAATCCCCTCAATATGGAAAATATCCTATGTAATTCCACTCCAAAAAGGCAGCTCATCCACAGAACTATCAAATTATAGGCCAATAGCCATATTGTCACCACTGGCCAAAATCATGGAAAAGTGTGTACACAAACAACTTCTATACTATCTTATCCAGAACAATCTACTAACCAGTTCACAACATGGTTTCAGACCCAACCACAGTACAACTACTGCCCTCCTCTCTTTTACTGACACAATAAACCATAACTGGAATAACAAAAAATATCCTCAGCTCTCTTTCTGGACCTATCAAAGGCCTTTGATATGGTTAACCACCGACTACTTCATCACACTCTGAAAACTCTCTACCTAGACAACCAAACACTGGACTGGTTTCATGCCTATCTCTCTGATAGGCAACAAGCTGTACTCTGGCAAAATAAGCTCTCTAGCCTCTTACCAAATACCATAGGGGTTCCTCAAGGTTCCATATTGGGACCTCTTCTCTTTTCAGTCTTTATTAATGACCTCTACACAGCCATCCCTGAGGCCACCTGCATTCAATATGCAGATGACTCGACATTAGTTTGTTCCGATACATCTCCAGTTAACCTAATATCCACAACCCAATGCATTTTTACTGCAGTAGAGAACTGGCTATCAGGACGTCAACTGATCCTGAATCCAAACAAAACCAAACTATTACTCTTCCATCCAACCCATAAACCCACTCCCATATCCTTTACTATACAATCCAAAAATGGGACTATTATCTCCCCAGACTCCTATACTAAACTACTAGGAGTTACCATTGACAATAAACTTAGATTCGACATGCACATTAACCAAACTATTAAAACCGTTAACAAGAAACTTGGGTCACTATATAGAATAAAATCTTTCCTAACTCCAAATGCAAAAGTGGCCATTGCCCGCTCACATCTTCTCTCTACCCTTCTATATGCCTCCCCCATACTTATTAACCTTAACAAATCTGACCTAAATAAACTCTCATGTTGTTATAATCATATTGCCAGATTTGCAACTGGCATGCCCTATAGAACCCATCACTGTATTAACCTACGAAACCTCGGTTGGATAGAATTACCAAACCTTCTCCAGCAGAACCAACTCATAGAAGCATTTAAAATTCTCAAGCAACCTGACAACACTCCTGCACTGAAAAATTTAATAATACCTTACACCAATCTCAACTGTCTACGCTCATCAAACAGGCTACTTGTACAAACAGTCAAATGCTGTAACTCAGGGGGTGATAAACTGTTTGCCAACGCCATTGGAAAAATATGGAACTCCCTTCCTTTCAACCTCACTCTTACTACCTCCCTAACCCAATTCAAAAAGAGTCTAAAATACCATTTTAAGTCACATTGGCTTTGCCAATGCTCAAACCAAGATTAACTCCTCTTCAGTAAGCCAAGTTCATTCTTTTCTACAGGACTATCCAAATATAAAAACTTTAGACCTTTTTCTCAATTGATCTAACCCCATATTTCCTTGTGAATTTTTCTGTTCATATATGGAAGTCCTTAAATCTTTGCTAAAAGGACAACCCAGGATAGAAAATGTTTATGTTGTAGTCTGTGTTTGTTATTCCTAAGACATTTTTTTTTATAATACATATATTTCATGTCTTCTCCTCTTTTGTATTAATTACTAAATGAAACAATATGTATCTATGTAACATGTATGTAACTTACTGTCAATGTGGAGCTTTTCTCCCCGGGCCTCTGCCGAAAATGGACATGTATCCAGTCGGACCATCCCGGTCAACAAATGTAAAATAAATAAATAAAATAAATAAATAAATCTATACATATATATCTATATCTATACATCTATCTATCTATATATATATATATATATATATATATATATATATATATATATATATATATATAGGTCCCTATCAGATTATTCAGGTTTCAAAACTTCGAAAGTCATATGGTCAGGATTATGATCGAAGTTTTGATACTCTGAACCTTTTGAATGGAGATCGTGGTACAGCACAGAATGGGAAATTTACCCTTTTCTGCAATGTAGTGCGATCTCAGATTTGGTATATCTAATTAGCAGTGGTGTGGGGGGTGCAGGGGACCTTGCCCCCCCCCTGCAAAAATGTTAAAAATATCATTTTTTTATTTTTTTTTTAATGTTCAAAGTTTTAAAACTTCGATCATATGGTCTTGGCCATATGAATTTCCAAGTTTTGGAACTTTGATAATCTGACACAGATCTATATATGTGTGTGTGTGTGTGTGTGTGTGTGTGTGTGTGTGTGTGTGTGTGTGTGTGTGTGTGTGTGTGTGTGTGTGTGTGTGTGTGTGTGTGTGTGTGTGTGTGTGTGTGTGTATATATATATATATATATATATATATATATATATAAATATGTATATAAATATGTATATATATATATATATATATATATATATATATATATGTATATGTATATATATATATATATATATATATATATATATATATATATATATATATATATATATATATATATATATATGTATATATATATATATATATATATATATATATATATATATATATATATATATATATATATATGGTTACCCTTTATAATCTCAAAATATGGAAATCTTGAATTTCAGTATCCCAAGACCATAAAGGCGAAACTTCAAAATAGTTAAATTGTATAAACATGAATCCAAATATCTCGAATCTGCGCTTATGCATTTGCGTTACGTTACATGAAGTGTTTGGCTGGGATAGTGTCTGTAATTTAAGATGAGTGACTGTATGTGAGAGTTTTTGTAAGTTGTACGTGTGGGTTAGAGTTGTGAGGTGGAAGTATCAGTGTGAGTGTTTGTTGTGTTGGTGTTTGTGTATGTGTGCGTGTGTGTGCAAGGGACTGTAAAATGTCTGGGTGTGAGTTTCTTTCTTTTTTCTGTTTGTGTGATCTCGGAGTTGGTATATATAAGCAGGGGGGGTGAGGGGCGCAGGGGGATTTGCCCCCTCCTTACATGTAGTGTAGGGTTGTATAGTTATGTGTTGTAGATAGAATGGTGTGTGTGTTGTGTGGTGTATGGTGTATGTTCATGATTCTGTGTTTTGTGATTTTGAGTTTCGGGATTGTGAGTCGTTCACCTTTATAGTTTCAAGATACTGAAATTCGAGATATCAGTATTTCAAGATTATAAAGGGGAACCATATATAAATATATATATATATATATATATATATATATGTATATATATATATATATATATATATATATATATATATGTACATATACAATATATTGAACTATTAATAATTTACTAATCAGTCCTGAAACAATCATTATCATGCTGTTTGGAAACTTTCAAATAATTCAAATGTTCACCTAGTAATAGTAAAAGACATAATAATGTCATTATAAATGTGACCATGCAGACAAACCTGTGACGCCTACTCAGCTTGTCACTCTGTTCACAAAATAGTAACAAAACTAACAGATCAAATTTTTTTTGTTATCTTTCTCTTTTTTTTTTTTGCTGCTCACCAGGACCCAGGGACATGGCTTTACTGATAAAGCTCACCAAGACTCTGACACAACTTGCGGTGAGGGAAAGGTTAGTTTGCTTTTGATTTCTTGGATTTTGCATTACTTTATTGCCATTTTCTATTTTGTATACTGTGATTTGTTTTCTTTACACAGTGTTTTACTTGAATTGTACTTTGAATTGCATATTAAAACTTGTCTTGTGAGTCACGCATTAGAGCAGGTCAATTAAGGAGTCACAAAGAAGTCGGAACAGGTCAGTTGAGGTTAATTATCTCTGAGCTGAGGCATGGAGCTTGGAACTAAGCCCTCTATTTAAGAGGTAAAATAAAACATTTCAAAGCTTTACTGGAAAAGCTCACCAAGACTCTGACACAATTTGCTGTGACAGAAAGATTAGTTTGCTTTTGATTTCTTGTATTTTGTATTACTTTATTGCCTTCTTCTGTTTTGTATACTGTAATTTGTTTTCTTTACATTGTGTTTTACTCGGTATCATGTTTTTTACTGCGCATTAAAACTAGGAAAGAGACCACAGCTGTGTCTGTTGTGAGTCACACAGAATGTTTTCCACCCTCACACTCTGTTGCTGTGTTCTTAAGCACAACTGTCTTTCTAGTTGCCCACCCCTTATATTAATCTGACCATATACCTCCTTCCCTCTCCACTTTCCCTAGCTGTTCTTAGTAAGCACAAAATTATCATTCTGTGAAATCAGTCCCCTTCAACTATTTCAATTTATTGTTCATCCCACTGTATTCTATATAGCCAGAAAACAAAAGTGTCCGCCCCTTTCAATCTATCTTGCTCTTTTAAAATTAGTGACTCTCCACTTAGACAGCTAAAATTCTAGTTAGCCTTTTTTATATCTAACTGCTTAGTGCACACTACAGTGCTTATAATATTAATCCATGTTTTCATCTTACCTTAAAACATCTATTGAAAGACCACCACTTACTGGAGAGCCCATATTCTGGCTCTCAGTAGTCATCTTGGGATTAGTGCTTCTGTTTTCTCCTGGTGAGAGAAGGAGCACAGGGACATTATTTCCTGGAGACTGCTGACCACCAGAAAGCATAATAACTGCTTCATAGGTGACAGCTTGGAATTTCTGCTTATATTCTGCCCCTGCTGAGAGAAGGAACAGAGTGCACTGATTCCTGACTGCTTCTGGTTGGACAGTGAGTGTCTGTGCTTAACATTTCTGATTGGTCTGATTGCTATTCAAGGCATCTACTAGGAAAAGGCTACAACTAGCCTACAGACCTTTTTATCATCTGGGACAGTAATGTGGATCACCAAACAGGCTGTGGCAGGCTTCTCATCTTGGGATCAGTGCTAACATTTTGCTTCTGGTGACACAAGAAGCAAAGGAGCATTGTATCCCAGCAGAGTGAAGCTGTGATGAGACCAGCACTAAGAGTGTGACATGCACTCTCATCTTTTCATCTTTCTTGACAAGCTAATTATTTGTTTTCAGTAAGTACTGCTTGATATGTTTCTAACTTCAGAATATCTGCCTAAATACTTCATCCTTAAATTTTCAGGGTCTACATATTAGTTTCCCCTCAGGTATTTGGCAGTGCCCTGTGCAGACTCAGACACCTTGAGTGACATTTTTCCTGTAAAAGCATTTATCCAAATACCTAGTTGCACACAGGAGAATTAGTTTGCAGTGACAAGCAAATAGAATATTTCTGACATTGCTTTATATTCTCATTCCAGCTATCTAATCAATAAATAGGGGTCTGTTGCCATGGATATGAACTTTCCCACTGTCTCCATTACCAGCTTGGTGGATATGGGCATACTAAGGTAATGTAGAATTTGCCTCATGTTTACTGACAACCAGTTAATTCTCAAATAAACCGATACAGTATATGATTGATGTATTTAAACAATGTCACTGGAGGCAAAGCTCTCACATAAAAGTACTCCTAATGTCATTAAGGTTGTCAGTAGTACACACACTGCACCCATCACACAAAATTCTAAGCAGACATATAGACCCACATATGCTGAGGCACTTAAATGTAACCTTCCTAAACCACAAAGACCTTCTAGATGAAGTACATATAACAAATACCCTCAACAGCCCCAAATGCACTCTTTCAAAACAACACCCACATCAGCCCATAGAACCACATCTCAAGGAGCCTCTACATCTAAGCCCATAAGACAAGTCACCACAGAATCCACCATTCTGGTCATTCGAGACTCCATCATGAGACAGACTGATGTCCTCCTCACTAGGCTGAGTAAGGAGAAAGTTACAGTCAGTTGCTTTTAAGGGGCTAGGATCTGCCACATTATGCATGCACTCAGGTCATTGGACCACAAGTACCAGTATGACTCAGTTATAGTCCATGTGGGAGTAAATGACCTGAGACCTACCTCCCTAGACTATATGAACAGAGACATTATGAAGATCTTGGAATATGTATCTCAAGCTGGTATGAGCCTAGCACTGAGCAGCATTTTACCTTCTCCAAGGATGATGCCACAGTATGAACAAAAGATGATTGACTAATAATTGGCTTAGTTTCTGTTGTCATTTTAAGGGAGTGCAATATCTGTCAGCATGGAAGGAGATGGTCAACAGACCAAGCTGCTTTGCCAGGGATGGACTGCACCTCCCCCCACCAGGCTTTTGAATATTAGCTAAAACATTCCCTTCCCCATAAGGCTTTTTGTAGGCAATGCCAAACTGAAAGTACATCCGACAGAGTAAATCAAAACCAAGGAAATCTAAAGGTATTACTGCTAAATGCTAGGAGTCTAAACAAAGAACTCCACTCCCTAGAAGCTCTCTTCACCCAACAAAATTCTGATGTCTGTGCAGTTACTAAGACATGGTTTAAAGCCACAGAGAGCAGACCAGCAGAACAAGGTTATAATACCTTCCACACATTTATACTAGCTACTACACAGACAGGGACTAAAGGATGAGGTGTCTCTATTTACATCAAAAATAAATATACCTCAAGGCTGGTCAAACAGGCCAATGCACTTGAGCTGCTCCATGTTCAAATTACCATAGGCAAAATCAAGTATCACTTCCTTGTAAGCTACAGGTCTCCCTCTATGACCCAGGAAAACCATACCATGTATTTAAACTTATTAGAAACACTAACCATCCAACCTAATATCATATTCAAGGGCAACTTTAATTACCCCACTATTAACTGGGAATTCTATACAACACCAAATGTACAGGCACAGATATTCCTTGATTTTGTAAAGACAAACTCCCTGAACCAGATAGTCCATACACCAACCAGGGGTACAGCCATTATGGATCTGGTGCTCACTAATATGGGAGAGTGTTGCACACCCCCTACTGTAATGTCTTCCCTGGTAAGGTCAGATCACAAAATGGTCTCCTTTGAAGTAAAAATAAAATATGGGCCCCCAGCTAAACCTGGAATATTCAGGAACTACTCTAAGGCTAAAATCCTCCTATTAAGTCATAACCTGGCAAATTTTCAAGCTCCATAAACCCTGAGAACACTGCTTCCTATGCAGCACTGTTCACAGAAACCCTGTATAAGCATGTTAATAGCTGCACAGAGACAGCTGTACCCATCAGAAAGAAGTACAGAACTAACTCAAAAAACAAGCCACCCTGTTGGAATCACAAAATCAATAGGCTGTATAACAGAAGGAAGAAAATCACGGCAAAAATTAGGAGGTGCAGCACCCAGCAGAATAAAAGCACCCTCATCAAACTAAACAAACATCTCAGAGGACAAATAAAGTCCACCAAAGGCAAATTTGGGGTGAATTTGGCCTCAGAGGCCAAGAACAACCACAAAGCATTATTTAGCTATGTCCGCAACCTTAAATGCAATACACAATTATGTGCAGAGTACATTGTAAATGGAGCCACCTATACTGAGCCATAAGATACAGAAAACCTACTGGATAATAAATTTAGCTCCAACTTTACCCCTCTCCCCCCTTAACCTTCCCTCGGGAAACACCATCATATATAACTCCCCCTGCTATCAGTAGGGAAGTGGTACTTAATGCTGTCTCTAAGGCCAAGAACACTGCATCAATGGATCCAGACAATATCTTGGGATACCTTCTAAATAGCATGTGACATGACCTATCAGAGCCTCTGGAATTTCTGTTTAACTATACCCTCCAAGCAGGCTTTGGGCCTCATGAATGGAGAACAGCAACAGTCATCCCTCTGCATAAACGTAGTTCATCTACAGACCCTGGAAACTACAGAACCATAAGTCTCATTAGTCTTATACATAAAGCCACAGAAAAAAATATCATGGAAATGCTCAGTAGTGATATAGTAAACCTCCACACACTGGACCCAACCCAGTCTGGTTTCTTCAAGGGCAGATCAGGCCTACTCAACCTGGTGGACTTCTTTGAGAAGGTCACCAAAGCAATGGATGAGGGCAAAATGGTTTACACTGCCTACCTTGACCTGGCCAAGGCATTTGATACAATTCCCCACTCGGGCATTGTTGACAGACTCAAGAGGTTAGGTACAAACTCATATGTCACCCAGTGGATAGCCAACTGGCTCACAGACAGGACCCAGGAAGTTAGAATTGGGGTGTCCACCTCCACAAAGAGGCCAGTCACAAGTGGAGTCCCTCATGGATCAGCTCCTTTTTGGCATTTACTTCTCTGAAGTCAAGGCCAGTGTCAGTGGTCTCTGGCTGACTAAATTTGCAGATGATTGCAAATTAGGAGCTGTCATTGAATCCCACACTGACTCAAATGTTCTCCAGGTGGGGCTGACACAGACAAACAACTGGTGTCAGAGCCAGGGACTAAACCTAAATGCCAAGAAATGCATAATAGTATCCCTCAGAAAGTCATCCACCCCTGATAACTATCATATTGACAACATACCCCTTAGAGTTGACCCAGTTGTCAGGGACTTGGGGGCACACATAGTACTCTAGCCTTTGACCATCGCATGTCTATAGCAGTGAAGAAATCATTCTATGTTCCGCAACTTATACACAAAGGTATGGCATCTAGGCCCAAGGAAGTCATTGTTCCACTGTATTTGGTACTCATCAGACCTATCCTTGAGTACAATGCCTCCGTTGGTATGTATGTAACCAAGCATATCCAACAATTACAACGTTCACAGAGGTTCTTCATTAAAAGAATACAGGGCTTAAGTAAAATGTCCTATGCAGAGCACCTCAAGACTATATTCCGGTATTCTGTCTTCTACAGGCTTTTAAGGGGAGATCTATGCCTGACATACAGGGCATTGTCAGACCCCACTCTGATGGACCTCCTTCATATCTGCAAAACAAACAGCAAGAGAATGACATATTCTAAGGACATGAACATTGCCTGTGATATCAATAGGAGCTGCTGGAGAGACAGGTATGTCCCAGAAGTTACCTCATCTCTGGAACAGGCTACCCATCCATGTAAAGCAGAGTTCCTCCCTAACCCAATTCAAGTGCAACTTGGACAGTTATATGAGGAACAGGAACTTCATTCCTTGTTTGGCACCTATATCTCTAATGGAGACAGGCAATCTGTAAATGGTTCATCTCCCAGGTGCTAGCTTGTAAATGGTTCATCTCCCAAGCCCCTGCTTACACTTATCAAGGGTATCAGAACTTGTCAGAGATTTAGGATGCATGACTAGGCTTAAAAAGGCCCTTGTGGTCGTTAGCCTGGTAAACACCTATGAACATAAGAACATATAGCTGGAAAGGGTTAGTAGACCAGCCACACCTACCTAGCTAGCAAAGGGCAATACATAAATAAATAAATAAATAAATAAATAAATAATAAAATGAAGAACTTCTATTTATTACTAGTTTTTTGCTGTTGTCATACCCTCTTGGTATCAATCATCTGAGGAACATCTCACTGATTAAGCACAGTATTCCTCCTGGTGACTTACACACACTTGCCCATGCCCTGGTCACTTTCCGTCTGGTGGCTTACACAAAATTCCCCATGCCCTGGTCGCTTTACATCTGGACTGCAGCAAAGTCTTTTACCTGGGACAACCAGGTGTGGAGCTTGAATGACTACATCCCCATGCCCTAGTCACTTTACGTCTGGACTGCAGCAAAGTCTTTTACCTGGGACAACCAGGTGTGGAGCTTGAATGACTACAACCCCATGCCCTGGTCGCTTTATGTCTGGACTGCAGCAAAGTATTTTACCTGGGACAACCAGGTGTGGAGCTTGAATGACTACAACCCCATGCCCTGGTCCCTTTACATCTGGACTGCAGCAAAGTATTTTACCTGGGACAGCTAGGTGTGGAGCTTGAATGACTACAACCCCATGCCCTGGTCGCTTTACGTCTGGACTGCAGCAAAGTATTTTACCTGGAACAACCAGGTGTGGAGCTTGAATGACTACAACCCCATGCCCTGGTCGCTTTACTTCTGGACTGCAGCAAAGTCTTTTATCTGGGACAACCAGGTGTGGAGCTTGAATGACTACACTCATGCCCTGGATGCTTTACGTCTGGACTGCAGCAAAGTCTTTTACCTGGGACAACCAGGTGTGGCGCTTGAATGACTACACCCATGCCCTGGTCACTTTATGTCTGGCATGCAGCAAAATCTTTTACCTGGGACAACCAGGTGTGGAGCTTGAATGACTACAATCCATGCCCTGGTCGCTTTATGTCTGGACTGCAGCAAAGTCTTTTACCTGGGACAACCAAGTGTGGAGCTTGAATGACTACACCTGGTATAGAACTCTGCTACCTGGCTACTCACTGGGGTATCTAGATATCACCATATTACGCTGGTGTTGCTAGGCCTATGCTGGTTACATATTTGGTCTTGCATTGCCTATAAAACACACACCCCAGTTTACTTATACCTTCACAATTTAGACCCCCTTATCTTAAGGAACTTCTAAACAAGTATTGACTTGTTCATACTCTGTTCATCCATCCATGGACAGCATGAGGTTGCTGGAGTCTGCCCAAATACTTCAGGGGTATCTTTCTTTGCAAACCGCTGCCAGAGTGACTCAGAACAATACTGACACTTGGCCGCTTCAGACGTTCACTCAAATTTGATCTCTTTGACCAGGTATATGAGGTTTAACCCTATTTATTTCCTTTCTTATTTATTGCATAAGCCTGTTTGTTAAACATACTGATTTTCTAATTTAGCTTAGCTATACACACCAAAATAAACTTCTTATTATATTATCAGTATCAAGATTTATATTAAACATTAAGGCTATGAGCTTCTAGTAAGGTTCATCCTGTATTCCAGGGCTTGAGTCTCTCAGCCTCGATTTGTCTGTTATATGAGTGAATAGGTCACTTTATCTAACAGTACTTCAGCTCAGCCTTGAAAAAACAAAGCTTGTGCCTAGTGGTTTAACCCAGATAATAAATAAATAAAATGTATACATAAGTAATCAGTGTAAATCAAAATACTCAACAGAGAATTATTTGTCATTACGTGCTAATAAAATATTGTCAGTGCTCTGCAAGCTGCCGGTCAGCTTTGGTAAATGCTTGTTTTTTTATAATCTATTTGTAGTATAGATTATCTCATGGGTAAATAACATATATTGGTAAGCCCTAAAGCTTCACCTTGGTTAACTCAAGACTGCATATTATTTTAGATTGCTTATTGTGTTACACTTCTTGTACATGTTCCTTTTGATCACAGGTTTTATAGGTTCATAGGTTCATAGGTTGGTACTAGGCTATTGGCACTAGGGCCTATACAAGCCTAGCCATAACAATTCCCCGGATATTTCTTCCCACAGTATTTACTTCCCTGGACCCCTAACTTTACTAACAGATCACTGCATTACACTGGTAAAAAAATTAAAATTGAATAATTAAATAAATGTTGATTTTGCTTTTATTTTAGACTGCAGCCTAGGTCATGGCCAAAATAAGTTTATTCTGATTCAGTCTGGCTACAAGGATACATTTTAATAAATAATTGAAGGTTTGTAAGTGTTAAGTCTTTTCATTATGGCGTTGCTGATTTTGGGTATGGAAACATTGTTATTAGTCATTTGACAATGGGCTGGATTCACTACTTGATGCGCTAAGACCATGTGCTCATTGTGGAGTGATGCACACATGATAGTGCACCATTTTGCATTCAGTAAGCAGCTCTACACACTGTGTAGTGCTGCACAAACATGGTAAACATTGTGGCATGCTAATTACAGCATAAGCAGCTGAATTGCATGCTAATCAACCAATCCAAGACGGAGCAGCTGTTCAGCAAGCTATAAAGCAATCATGTAGACTCAGTGTAGGTTTTCCCTGTGAATTCCAAAACCTATTGGAATATAACCATGGAAACTAGTGTACACAGAAACAATGTTATAGGCTGCTGTTGCTCTAATTCATGCGTATGTGCAGCAGGCCCAAATCTATGCTGTTGCTGCTGCTAATAGACCTTGGCCAAGAAGAAGAAGAGTGTATAGACCCCTTTTGATATTTCATGGTTTGTATGATGTGGAAATTTTAGAGCGCTACAGGGTGGATAAAGACACACTACAGGAACTTTGCAACCTCTATCATCCTCAAGTGAGAACAAGGGCAAGCTGAGGGGAACCAATACCTGTGGAGACTAAGGTATGATAAGCACTTAGAATTTTAGCTACAGGAACCTTCCAGAGACTAACAGAGGACATGCTGGGGGTGTCACAGACATCAGCATCCAGGATTCCTACATCATTTCCTGAATACTATGCTACAACATGCCAGTGACTATATACATTTTTCCAGTACACCTGAGGACAGAGCTACAACTATGCAGGAGTTTTACCCCATAGCACACTACCCTGAAGTCTTCAGTGTCATAGACTGCATGCACATTGAAATCAAAACACCACCCAGGGAATAGGGAGGAGGGTACGTAAACAGAAGAGGCTTCCACTCATTAACTGATAGGTTGTGTGTAATGCTAAAGGAATCATCCTGAATGTGTGTGCCGGCAACCCATGCAGTTACCACAATGCCCATATCTGGCACAACTCTCAACTGTATCAGAGGTTTTCTAGGGGGGGATATCCCACAAGTTCATTTACTGGGGAATGCAGGTTATGCACTTAAGCCATGGCTGATGACACCCATCAGAAATGCTCACACACCAGTCAAAGAATGCTATAATGAGGCACAAACGCAAACAAGAAATATCATAGAGTCAAACAAGAAATATCATAGAGTGTGTGTCTGGGCTTCTGAAATCATGGTTCTCATGCCTAGATACATCTGGGGAAGCCCTGCAGTACAATCCCTGTACCTGTGCTGAAATTTTTGCTGCCTGTGCTATCCTTCACAATATTATTCTGAGAAAACAGCTTCAGCAGGAACATTAAGGGGAAGAAGCACACATCCCACCACCAATGGCAAGATCAACATAGCCAGACAAAGGAGTCAGAAGGGGAACCACCAGTCATTATGGGTGTCAGTAGATGTAGGTGTGCACAGTATACCCTCACCCTGGCCAAGAGGCAACAAATACCACACACGCTCACTACCTAATGGGGTAAAAACCTTGATCCTATTCACATACATACAGTAACACTGATACCAGGCAATGCTCACAACCTTCACTTACCCATGTAATGGCTGTGCACTGCTAGCATCACACAGACTCAGCCCCAAAGTAAATCACTTGTAACTGCTGGACTATCAAGGTAAGTGTTAAACATGAAATAAGAAAATAAATGTCTAAGAATCCAAATGAATGACAGATCCTTGTATGCTGTTACTTGCTAATGTAATTAAGTAGAAGGTGTGTGATTTAAGATTGTTGTGTTTGTACCATGTCACACGCACACAGAAAATTATATTTGATCCAAAACAAGGAATACCAATGGAGTACTATATTGTTTGCCATAGAAATACCAGGATGACTACACAATTACAAGAGCAAAACTCTTGAAACCCAACTTGTGATGTGGCAACACACAAATAGTACTTGGCTCCCCCACCCCCAAAATAACAAGAAAATGACAGTTTGTACAGTCCAAGGAGTAACACACAATGCACTTGTTATAAATGCTTTCCATAAAATTGTCACAAAATGTGTACACATTTACAACACAAAATTCAATTGTATACAATTGTGAGTCACTTTTCACTGTGCCCAGCACTGCCCTAGTGATGTCTATGGGCCATTTTAGAAGCATAACACCCCTGTGTCATTGACAATGTAGTACTTTACATTTCCATGAAATAAGATAAAAGACTGTAAGATAACCAGTTTTAATAATAGCACTTGTGATGACAGTTAATAAGGCTGTCTGTGAAAGTCAATACCTGACAAAAATGTCTATGGCAAGACTGAACTATAAGAAGTGCATACAGATAAAAGTTTCATTTTCTAATGTGTGTGTGTGTGTGTGTGTGTGTGTGTGTGTGTGTGTGTGTGTGTGTGTGTGTGTGTGTGTGTGTATATATATATATATATATATATATATATATATATATATATATACATATATATAAGTTTTCTTTGTAACATGCTAACAAATCTAGCATGCACTTGAAAAATACAATAATATATCTTAGCAACATCAAAAGGCTTCTGTGCAGAAAATTCAAAAGGAATATCAATCTTCTGTGTTCTCTAAATACACAGGACCCCTCACCTTTAAGTTCCCTAGCTACATGGTTATGTTTTTATGGTGTAAATTCAGGCATCTTAGCATAGTGAAGATGCAAATGAGGTGTGAAATCATTAGAATTGCTGAATCCCAAACTTTTCACTTTGTGTATCAGATGTAAACATAGTGTAGGCACTACCTCAGTGTTGCTAATAGGTTGCATCTGTGAATGATTACTGGTAGGGTGAAGAATGGCATAACAACAATTCTGACTCCCTTATCTACAGTGGGTATGTCATATAGGATATGCTTACAAAGTATAGAAGTAATTTGTAGCAAACTTTTAAATGGAAGTGAGCAGCACACATTTCTCAGTTTTTGTTCAGTATTAGCCAAACTCTCCTGCCTTTGTTGAAAACTGTATATTACTGTCATGTAGTATTCTCGTACATTTTAAGGACAATGATGCAAAATGCCTTACAGACTGCATGTCTGAAAGTACAGCGCAGATAAGAGAAGAATTAGCACAATACAAGAGAGAAGACAGAGCTGCATTGGTGTAAACATACTCATAAATGGTTGTGTGATCAGTCATTGAACTAAATGCGTAGGCAACACATGGGCAAACAAGTGAGAGTGTGCAAGTGTGATATGTCTTTATAATACAGTGGTGGAAATGAGACTTGCTTGTATGCACAAAGATTTGCATTCCTGCTGCAAAGCTGTTTCTGTGGCAAAGAGAGATAAGACATGCTTACTGTGTTATGTGGATTCAATAGTCTTGACAGTTTAAATCCTGAGTTGTGTACAAATCTGTAAGGTGTGCTAAAATGTAATTTGTAATGTTGTTTATGTTTCCTTTTTTAATTTTTTATATAATATTTGTGTGATGTGGCTTGGGGTTTGGCACAGACACTAAAGGACCATCTACTCAAATCTTGGACTTGCTCTTGTACTGACCCAACTTAACCATCCTCCAACCCTCCCTTTATCATTCACCCCCTCTCAATCTCTACCCTCTACTCTCTTCCAACCCTCATTCTCTCATCCTCTTCTTTTCCCATAGTCAGACTATACAATAATCTCCTCATTTTTGATATTTACTTCCAATTACTCCTAAACCTTCTATATAATATATAATGGCACCTTACATCTGTATAATGTATAATGAGAATACCTTGCATCTGTATAATATATAATGAGGATACCTTACATCTGTATAATGTATAATGAGGATACCTTACATCTGTATAATGTATAATGAAAATACCTCACATCTGTATAATGTATAATGAGGACACCTAACATCTGTATAATGTATAATGAGGATACCGTACATCTGTATAATGTATAATGAGGACATCTTACATCTGTATAATGTATAATGAGGACACCTAACATCTGTATAATGTATAATGAGGATACCATACATCTGTATAATGTATAATGAGGACACCTTACATCTGTATAGTGTTTTTGACCAGAAATTTGTAGTTTATTGGCCATTTTGGACTAATTTCTACCTCTTTCATTTCCCTGCTATAAAACCTGCATTTGTGTGTTTTTTGCGCTTATATACAGCTCAGCAAGCTCCTGCCTGTTGCCCTGCAGAGTTCTACAGCAGCAAAGAGAAGAAAGAGAGACTTTGAAGTGATTAAGTATCATTTTTCTGCAATTTCTGCCTTTAGCTAATTCCGCCTAAAGCACCAATTTTTTTAGAATTTCTGTGATATAAAAAGCTTGTTTCAGCTACATATTGTACGTATTTTACTATCGGCACTTTAACAAAGTCATTTTTGTATTTAAATTACTTGTTTAACTGTTGTAGGCTACACACTCAAGTGTGATAACCATTTCTGTGCATTTAAAGTGCTTTTTTGATTGTATCTGCTTTATTTTCTGAAAAAAAAAAAACAAAAAAAAAAATACTTGTTTTCCTGCCTTTCTAAGCTAGTATAGTCCAGTTTTCAGGTTAGTGCTGAATTCAGGGCTGTATTACAAGTTTTTGTTTTTGCCCATACCTTACTTGGATAGAAGGAAGTTTATCTGTCCACCTGTGAGAGAGGGGAGATTTGAGCAGCCTATCTGTCCCCAGAGGAGTGGTTTCTGCCCAAAAATTAGTAGTTTATTGGCCATTTGGGCTAATTTCTATCTCTTTCATTTCCCTGCTATAAAACCCACATTTGCAAGGTTTTTGCACTTGTATACAACTCAGCAAGCTCATGCCTGGTGCCCTGCAGAGTTCTACAGCACTAGAGAGACAAAAGAGAGGCCACCTAACCTGGACTGAAACACTAAAGGCAGAGGCATGTCCATATTCATAGGTTCGTAGGTAGGTACTAGGCTATTAGTCCTAGGGCCTATATAAGCCTAGCCAAAAAAGCACCCTGGCTTTTGCCACCCAAGAAAATTATTTTCCTGTGCCCCTGTCGAGCAGAGCCACAGAAGTGATCCCTGGGGTGAATTTCTTATTTCCCATCCAATCATCAAGATTGTTCTTGAAGAGTGCTAATGAGGAGCTCTGTTTGACATAGATAGGTAGTCTGTTCCAGAGTATGGGAAGTCTGCAGAACAAGAATCTATCCCTCCAGCATGTTCTGTTTATTGTGGTGACAAGGTCTAGGTCCCTAGAGCGTGTAGCTCGGAGGGATTGTGATTTCTTTAAGTGGAGCATGCCCAACAGCTCTGGGTTTGACATAGCTTTGCATGTTAGGCAGAGATCGCCTCTGAGTAGGCGATATGCGACGGAGTAAAGCTGGAGGTTTTTTAGATGGTCTGTGTAGGGCATCTGTTTGAGGCCAGTAATCCTCTTTGTGAGGTATTTCTGTGGCCTTTCCAGTTGTTGTAGATGTCTTGTGAGGTACATACCAAAAGGGGCGTTGTACTCTATAATGGGTCTAATGAGTGATGAGTAGAGGGGAACAATTACCTCTTTTTTTCTGGATGAGAAACCTTTTGTGATGAGGTGAGCCATGTAGAAGGATTTCCTGACCATTGTGGCAATGTGATTATCAAAGGAGAGACTACTGTCCACCTGTGTCCCAAGATCTCTTATCACACTTTCAGCATTAAGTAGACTACCATTTATGTGGTAGTTCAGGGGTACAGAGTTTTTACCAAAGGGGATGACAATACACTTTTTGGCATTGAGCTTCAGGCCATGGCTTTGACACCAGGCATCTGTCTCAGTGAGGCCCTTTTGTAGTATATCCACATCGTTAGGAGTTTCAATTATGGCTCCTAGTTTGCAGTCATCTGCAAACTTTGCTAGCCAAAGAACTTCTGTGTTAGCCTGTACTTCAGAGAAGTAGATACCAAACAGGAGAGGACCCAGGACTGAACCCTATGGAACTCCACTTGTCACTGGTCTGAAGTCGAATTCATAGTCTGCTACTTTCACAGTGTGGGTTCTGTCCATGAGCCAGTTGGCAACCCATCTTGTGACATATAGATTTATACCTTGTTTACTGAGCTTATCTATAATTCCAGAGTGGGGGATGGTGTTGAAAGCCTTGGCGAGATGTAGATAAGCTGTGTGAACCACCTTACCCTCATCTATGACTTTGGTGACTGCTTCAAAGAAGTCAGTCAGGTTTAGGAGAAATGATTTGCCTTTTACAAACCTGAACTGGGTAGGGTCCAGAGTTTGGAGATTTCCAATGTCTTTGTTTATGAGTTCCATGATGATACGTTCCATGGCCTTGCAGACGAGGGTCATCAAGCTAATGGGGCAGTAGTTCCCGGGGGTCCATTGTGGCTCTCCCTTTGTGGAGTGAGATAACCATCGCAGTGCACCATTCAGTGGGCACAAAGCCTGAGGTGAGGCGATGATTGAACATGGTACTTAAGTAGGGTGCCAGTTTATTCTGTAGTTCATGTAGAACTCAGCCTGGGATGTTGTCTGGTCCCAAGGATGCTGTGTTCCTGGCTTTGGAGAGTGTGTTTTTTACCTGTGCAGCCATGATTACAGGAACATTGCATTCTTCTGGTATAGAGATGGGCTTTTTAATGGGTGATAGGGGGGTAAAGTTAGCACTGAACCTATCTGCCAGGATGTTGGCAATATCAGTTGGTTCTGTATATTTAGTGCCATTCTGCTGTAACACAGAGCAGATCTGAGTGTTGCCATTGAGATTCTTGACATAGCTATAGAATGTTTTGTGGTTGTCTTTAGAGTCAGTGGCAATTTTGTTTTCGTAACTAGCTTTGGAGGATTTTATGAGGGATCTCAGCTTCTTACTGAGGTTGACTAGGGAGTTCCTCCAGTCATGAGATTTTACTCTTTTTTGCAACAGTTTCTTTCTTCTGTTGTAGAGTTTGTTTATGACAGAGAACCACCAGATTGGCTTCCTTTTTTTGGAGGATAGCATCTTGGTTCTATTAGGGATAGCATGATCCATGCACTCATGTAAGTGCTTATAAAGTGCATTTGTGTAGGATTCAGTAGTCATACATCTATTGCCCATCTGCATGGGTGTCATGAAGTTTGCCACTTCTGTCTTAAGAAGTGTGAAGTTGGCAATGGAGAAGTTTTTTACTGTGGTTTCCCTAACTGGGGGTGGGGGCGGGATGTGGATGTCTAGGGTGATTAGCTTGTGGTCGGATCTGACCAACAAGGAATTGACTTCTGGTGTGGAACACCAGTTGCCCATGTTGGCAATGACCAGGTCTAGGATATTGCTGCCCCTGGTGGGGGTGTGAATAAGTTGATCCAAGGCGTTGGAATTTATGAATTCCAGAAAACATTGAGCAAAAGAGTTGGTATGTGAGTAGTTTTCCCAGTTAATGGTGGGGTAGTTGAAATCACCCATTATTAGGGTGTTGGGTTGTACCCTAATACTTTCCAGTGTATCAAGAAGTGAGGAGTGGGGAATCCTGGGGCATGGTGGGGGTCTGTAGCAAGCTACAATTTGGACTGCGGTCTTTCCCAGAGTTAGTTGCACTTGGATAATCTTGGATGCATTATGCTGTGCAACTAGCCTGGCGGTGTGGATATCCTTAATGAATATGGACACGTCTCCACCTTTAGTGCTTCATTCCAGGTTAGGTGGCTGAAAGGTGTGGTAAGAATTATAGCCTGGTAACGCAGGGGTGCTCTCTGGAGATTTGAACCAGGTCTCTTGTCACTGCACCAATGTCGATGTTCTCCATTTTAAGGAGTGCCTCGAGTGAGTGCATTTTGAGGTTTAGACTTCTAGCATTGAGTAGCAGCATTACCCTCAGATTTTGCTTGCTTGTACCTGTTATGGTGGTAAATTTTTCATTTGACCAAACCAAAAATATGCAGGAAAGACAAAGTGCATGGATCAAACCATTACAGTATTAAATCCAAAAAAATATCCAGCACATGGGAAACGTAAAAATATTTAGTAATTTAATGTAGCAAAACCCATAAATACAATAAAGCAAACCGGTTTTGGCTAAACAATTGTAACCGTCTTCAGTGCAACAAAAATGTATTCAATGGGACAAACCCTTCCTGCTGCTTATATATCTCACTGAGTTAAAGTAATCCATCAATTAATCTAAACCAGGACTAGCTTAACTCATTCAAGCCTGGTTTGAATAAAGCACCTAGCCTAATAATCCAAGCAGATTCTCTTTGGTTTAATAAATTGTGCCATGAAGCTTTACAAGACTTGTGCATATGAATTTTATCTATTATAGTAAAGGTGAATTTAGCAGTTTTATGTATTAAAGTATGTTTATAGAGGGCATTGGAAACCCTTTTATTTCTGATTTCACTTAAGTGTTCACTAATTCTATGTCTGAAATGTCTGGATGTTTGTCCAACATAAAATGAAGAACAAAAACAAGTGGCCAATTAAGCTATCCAATCACTGCTGCAATTTCCAAAACATCTTTTCTCATAAATTTTGGATGTATTACAGCTAGTAAATTCCTTAGTATGAAATACATGTGTGCAAGCACTACAGTGACCACAAGAAACACATCCAGATAATATATCACCAAATAGGGTTCTTTGTTGGCTAATAGGTGGACAGTAATGTTTATAATGGGTCAAATAGGAATTTATAGTTCTGCCCCTACGGTATGAAAATAGACATTTGGGGTTCAACAATTCACTCAATTTATCTTGGGCTAACAAAATGTCCCAATGATTATTTATGATACTTTTAAATCTATTAGTATTAGTCCCAAAAGTAGTGACTAGCCTAACTGGCTGTGAAGAATGATTATCAGTCCGAATAGTTCTGTCCTTATATTTTAACAATTGGCACCTCATGTAAAGTTCGAATAATAGGATCCTGATGATATCCACTAGTGGGTAAGCTATGGGTTAAATCTTCCTGGCAGGCTTTCAAAGTTTGTTCGGAGGAACAAATACATTTGATACGTAGATATTGAGATTTAGGAATATTGTTGATGATGTGGCGAGGATGATAGCTTGAGGCATGTAACAAGGTATTATATTCTGAAAATTTTCTATATACTTGTGATTCCAGTGTATGGTCCTCCTGTCTAGTTATAATAACATCCAAAAATGGTATTTGTTGATATTCAATGTGCAATGTAAACTGAATACCCCACTTATTATTATTAAGGTATTGTATGAATTCATGTACATATTGCTGGTCCCCCCGCCACACTATCCAACAATCGTCCAAATATCATCTCCAAATATCACGCTGGTCCAAAAATATATTGTGATTATCATCATATATTAGCTGTTCCTCCAAAAAACCCATAAACAGGTCGGCATAAATGGGAGCAAAAGATGCTCCCATCGCTGTACCACGAACCTGCCAGAATGATTTTCCATGAAAGTAAAAAACATTTTTTGACAACACATGTTCAGTTAAGCTTACAAGAAGTGTGTTAAACCCAGGAGAATATAGTTGTGATTTGTCAAGCCAGAACTGAATAGCCTGTAGACCTGCCCAGTGTGGTATACCAGTATATAGGGAGGTTACATCTAGTGTACATAGATACCAAGTTGATTCCAATTGTGTGTCCTGAATAATGTTAAGAAATTGTGTGGTGTCCTTCAACCTAGACCTAACCATAGGTAACAAAGGTTGCAAATGTTCTGTAAGGAAGGCAGAAAAATGTTCGGTTAATGATCCCCTGCCAGATACAATAGGCTGTCCTGGAGGCTTAGTAGAATGTTTATGTATCTTAGGTAGCAGATATAAATATTGGGGCATGGGATCTGAAACTTTCAGTTGTCTACAAATTTTCTGACTAATTATGCCTTCCTCAGTTGCTAGATCTAGGAATGAATCAATTTCTTTTTTAAAATTCAGAGTTGAATCAACTACCATATGTATATAGAATCGGGGATCAGACAATTGATTTTCAGCCTCCGCTGATACATATCCCAATCCATGACCACAATGCCACCTCCCTTATCTGCTGACAAAATAACTAGATCATGATTATTACTAAGGTCCTGTAATGCTTTTTGTTCTGCTTTAGACAAGTTGTATCTAACCGGCTGATGTTCATGAGAAAAATTAAAGTTATTTTAACACACACTCCCTGAAAACTGCAACATGCTTGTCCATGGGGGACTCAAAATTGGATTTTCCAAAATGGAAACCAGTAGATCCATGATTATTTTTTGTATCTGAAAAAAATATTTTCAAATTAAGTAATCTACAAAAATCATTGAGTTCGTTGACCAAAGTGTGTTCAGGTATGACAAAAGTTGGCACAAAATTAAGACCCTTATTCAGTAGTTTAATTTGTACATCAGACAATCGTGTGATGAAATATTGTGTACATTATTCACTGAGATACAATCTTCTCCAACAATTGGTGAATACTGTGTGTTTTTTCTATGTTTCCTGCCCCCCCCTATGTTTTTTGTGCCTAAAGGGTCTACATAAGGTTTCCTTTTAGGCACCGGAGATTCTTGGGTAGAAAGGGAGTCTAAATCAGTGGCAGAGGACGAATCCTCCTCAGATGTGCCGCTGTAAACCTGTGCCGATTTTCTAAGTATTGATCTATTGATCTAGGTCTTTATTACGATTAGTTGGTTTAAAACCAGAATCTGAAAATTGCACACTTTTTTGAGTAACTAAGGGTTTCCCCTTTTCATAATCTGTCATGCCCCTTTGGAATTTTTGTGTTTTCTTCTTACCTAGCTGTTCCTCCAATATAGATAAATCTTTGGCCAAATTATTTAAATAGCCACTAAAGAAGGTTTCTGTCTCATAAATTTTGGCCTGGTCACAACTAATAGTAACCTCCCCTATACATTTGTCAATCATCCTTTCATAATATGCAATTAGGATGTCTACAAAAAACATGGATGCTTTGCGTTGTGCTAAGGCCCAATCCTGAGATAATTGATCATCTATCTGTCCCACCAGGGGTTGAATCCTGACTCGTAAGCACTTACACAAATGCATGGATCATGCAATCCCTAACAGAACCAAAATGCTATCCTCCAAAAAAAAAGGAAGCCAATCTGGTGGTCTTCTGCCATAAACAAACTCTACAACAGAAGAAAGAAACTGTTGCAAAAAAGAGTAAAATCCCATGATTGGAGGAACTCCGTGGTCAGCCTCAGTAAGAGGCTGAGATCCCTCATAAAATCCTCCAAAGCTAGTTACGAAAACAAAATCACCACTGACTTTAAAGACAACCACAAAGCATTCTATAGCTATGTCACGAATCTCAATGGCAACACTCAGATCTGCTCTGAGTTACAGCACAATGGCACTAAATATACAGAGCCAACCGATATTGCCAACATCCTGGCAGACAGGTTCAGTGCTAATTTACCCCTCCCTCACCTCCTAAAGGGCCTACCTCTATACTGGAAGAATGCAAAGTTCCTGTAATCACAGCTGCACAGGTAAAAAACACACTCTCCAAAGCCAGGTACACAGCATCTATGGGACCTGACAACATCACAGGCTGCGTTCTACATGAACTACAGAACGAACTGGCACCCCACCTAAGTACCGTTTTCAATCATAGCCTCACCTCAGGCTTTGTGCCCACTGAATGGTGCACAGCAACAGTTATCCCACTCCACAAAGCGTGAGCCACCACAGACCTCAGGAACTATCGCCCCATTAGCCTGACGACCCTGGTCTGCAAGGCAATGGAACGTATCATTATGGAACTTATAAAGAATAACAGTGGTAATCTCCAAACTCTGGACCCTACCCAGTTCGGGTTTGTAAAAGGCAGAGCATGTCTCCTAAACCTGATAGACTTCTTTGAAGTGGTAACCAAAGCTGTAGATGAGGGTAAGGTGGTTCACACAGCTTATCTAGATCTCGTCAAGGCTTTCGACACCATCCCCCACTCTGGAATTATAGATAAACTCACTAAACTAGGTATAAATCCCTATGTCACAAGATGGGTTGCCAACTGGCTCACTGACAGAACCCACACTGTGAAATTAGCAGACTCTAAATCCACCTTCAGACCAGTGACAAGTGGAGTACCACAGAGTTCAGTCCTAGGTCCTCTCCTGTTTGATATCTACTTCTCTGAAGTACAGACTACAAAGAAGGTCTTTGGCTGACAAAGTTCGCAGATGACTGCAAACTAGGAGCCATAATCAAAACTCCTCACAATGTGGACATCCTACAAAAGGGTCTCACTGAGACAGATGCCTGGTGTCAAAGCCATGGCCTCAAGCTCAATGCCAAAAAGTGAATCGTCATCCCTTTTGGTAAAAACTCTGTACCCATGAACTACCACATAGGCGGTGCGGTAGTCTACTTAACACCAAAAGTGTGATAAGAGACCTTGAGACACAGGTGGACAGTAATCTCTCCTTTGATAATCACATCGCCACAGTAGTCAGGAAATCCTTCTATGTGGCACACCTCATCACAAAAAGTTTCTCATCCAGGAAAAAAGAGGTCATTGTTCCCCTCTACTCATCACTCATTAGACCCATTATAGAGTTCAACGCCCCTTTTGGTATGTATCTCTCAAGACATCTACAACAACTGGAAAAGCCGCCGAAATACTCACAAAGAGGATTACTGGCCTCAAACAGATGCCCTACGCAGACTGTCTCAAAAAGCTCCAGCTTTACTCTGTCACATATCGCCTACTCAGAAGTGATCTCTACCTAACATACAAAGGTATGTCAAACCCAGAACTGTTGGACATGCTCCACTTAAAGAAGTTCCAATCCCTCCGAGCTACATGCTCTAAGGACCTAAACCTTATCACCACAATAAACAGAACATGCTGGAGGGATAGATTCTTGTCCCAGAAACTTCCCAATCTACCTATATGTATCAAACAAAGCTCCTCATTAGCACTCTTCAAGAAAAGTCTTGATTGGATGGGAGATAGGAAATTCACCCCGGGGATCACTTCTGTGGCGCTGCTTGACAGGGGCACAGGAAAATAATTTTCTTGGGTAGCAAAAGCCAGGGTACTGTTTGGCTAGGCTTATATATGCCCTAGGGCTAATGGCCTAGTACCTACTTATGAACCTATGAACCTATTAAGTATCATAGGTTCATAGGTTCATAGGTTGGTACTAGGCTATCTGCCCAAGGGCATTTATAAGCCTAGCCAGAGTGTGTCGGCTTTCGCCGCCCCATTGATTAATTAACTGACCCTCTGTCAAGCAGAGCCAATGAAGTGATCCCAGGGGTGTACTTTCTGTTACCCATGCACTCATCAAGGCTTCTCTTGAAGAGTGTTAGTGAGGGGCTCTGCCTAATGTAGTTAGGAATGTTGTTCCAAAGCATGGGGAGTCTCTGCGACATGAATCTATCCCTCCAGCATGTTCTATTTATTGTTGTGGCAAGGTTTAGCTCACTAGAGCACATGGCTCGCAGTGACTTGGATTTCTTTAGGTGGAGCATGTCCATCAATTCTGAGTTGGACATGGCTTTGTAAGTCAGGCAGAGATCACCTCTGAGTAAGCGATATGCCAGTGAGTACAGCCGGAGTTTTTTCAGTCGGCCTGCATAGGACATATGTTTGAGGTCAGTAATCCTCTTGGTGAGGTGCTTTTGTGGTCTTTCAAGCTGTTGGAAGTGTCTTGTGAGGTACATCCCAAATGGGGCATTGTACTCTATGATGCATCTGATGAGTGATGAGTAGAGGGGCACTATAACCTCTTTATTTCTAGATGCAAACCCCTTAGTAATTAGATGGGCCACATAGAAGGATTTCCTAACTACTTTGGCAATATGATTGTCAAAGGAGAGATTACTATCTACCTGGGTCCCCAGATCTCTTATTACCTCTTCTGTATTAAGGGGGCTGCCACCTATGTGGTAATTCGTGGGTGTGTTGTTTTTCCCAAACAGGATGACTATGCATTTTTTGGCATTTAGCTTGAGGCCATGACTTTGACACCAGGTGTCTGTCTCAGTAAGGCCTTTTTGGAGGATGTCCATGTCAGCCGGAGAGTCAATTATGGCTCCCAGTTTGCAGTCATTGGCGAAGTTGGTTAGCCATTGTCCTCCTGTGTTTGCCTGTACTTCTGAGAAATATATGTCGAACAGTAGGGGTCCCAGAACTGAGCCTTGTGGGACACCACTTGTGACTGGTTTAGAGTCATACCTGGAGCCCGCTATTCTTAGCGTGTGAGTTTTGTCTGTAAGCCAGTTGGCAACCCATCTTGTGACATAGGGGTTTATGTTCAGGCTGGTGAGTTTTTCTATAATACCCGAGTGAGGAATGGTGTTGAACGCCTTGGCAAGATCAAGGTAGGCTGTGTGAACCACCTTTCCCTCATCTATGGCCTTGGTAACTGTCTCGAAGAAGTCAACCAGGTTTAGTAGGCATGATCTGCCCTTAACAAAGCTGAACTGGGTCAGGTCAAGTGTTTGGAGGTTCCCAATGTCTTTGTTAATGAGTTCCATGATGATGCGCTCCATAGCCTTGCAGATCAGGCTAGTCAGGCTTATGGGGCGATAGTTACCAGGGTCAGTTGTGGCCCTTCCTTTGTGGAGTGGAATAACCATTGCTGTGTGCCATTCTATGGGCATGTAGTCTATGGAAAGGCTGAGGTTGAACAGCATGTTTAGGTGGGGGGTTAGTTCGTTCTGTAGTTCATGCAACACGCAGCCTGGGACACCATCTGACCCCATTGATGCTGTGTTTTTGCCTTTTGAAAGGGCTGTTTTCACCTGTGCTTCTGTGATTTCCGGGACACTACACTTTTCTGGTATTGTTGTGGGCCCTTTTGAAGGTGAGAGGGAGGTGAAGTTTGCACTGAATCTATCTGCCAGTATGTTGGCAATATCAGTAGGTTCAGTATATTTTGTGCTATTTTGCACTATTTCAAAGCATATCTGCGAGTTGCCACTTAGATTCTTGACATAGCTAAAGAAGGCTTTATGGTTATCTTTCAAATCCTTGGCTATTTTTCTTTCGAAGTTAGCCTTGGATGATTTTATGAGGGACCTTAATTTCTTATTGATACTGATCAGGGATGTCTTTCCTTCTTGGGATTTGCTTTTTTTCTGAACTAGTTTCCTCCTTTTGTTGTATAACCTGTTTATGGCAGGGGTCCACCAGACTGGTTTCCTTCTTAGGGGAGTGAGTCTTGGTTTTGCTAGGGATGTCACGATCCATGCATCTTTGTAGGTTCTCACAGAGTGCAATTGTAAAGGATTCTGCATTTTGGGCAGTGTTATCCTTTAGCATGGGGGCTGTGAAACATACCACCTCTGCCTTAAGTAAGGTGGAGTTTGCTTTAGAAAAGTTTTTCACTGTGGTTTCCTTGATTGGGGGTGGTGGTGGGGTGTGGACATCCAGGGTGATTAGTTTATGGTCTGATCTAACCAGTGATGGGTTGACCTCCGGTACGGAGCATCTGTTGCCCATGTTGGTGATGACAAGGTCCAATATGTTGTGGCCTCTGGTAGGGGAGTTTACCAGCTGATCCAGGGTATTTGAGTTGATAAATTCCAGGAAGCGCTGAGCCTGGGAGTTTGTACTCAAGTAGTTTTCCCAGTTAATGGTAGGGTAATTGAAATCTCCCAAGATCAGGGTGTTCGGTAGGACCTTCATGTTTTCCAGTGTCTCCAGAAAGGTGGTGTGGTGGTTCTGGGTCATGGAGGGTGATCTGTAGCAGGCCACAATTTGCATTTCAGATTTGCCCGATGTTAGTTGCACATGGATGATCTCAGAGGTATCATGCTGCGCCACTAACCTAGAGGTGTGAGCATCCTTGATGAATATGGATACGCCCCCTCCTTTTGTGTTTCGGTCCGTGTTCTGTGACTGAAATGTGTGGTATGAATTGTAGCCCAGTAGTGCTGGAGTGCTCTCTGGAGCCTTGAACCAGGTTTCAGTTACTGCACAGATGTCGATGTTCTCCATACTTAAGAGTGGTTCGAGTGCATGCATTTTGAGATTTAAACTCCTGGCATTGAGTAGCATAACCCTCAATTTTTACTTGTGCTGTTTACGGAGGTGGGTTTGAATTTTGAGCCTTGCCTAAAAAAGGCACTAAGGGGGCAGCAAGAGCCTTGGCCAGTATTTGAAAGCCAAGGGGTGACAGGTGCAAGCCGTCTCTTGCGAAGCAACATGGCTTGTTGAGCATGTCATCCCAGGCTGACAGACACTGGATCCCCTTTGAATGACACCAGAAGCTTAGCCAATTGTTGAAATTGATCATTTTTTTCTTTATACTGAGGTATCATTCTTGGTGAGGGCAAGATGCTACTCAGGGTCAGGGTCATACCCACCTGGGCTACATGATCAGAGAACTCTTCCATGTCTCTTTTCTTGTAGTCCAGGGAGGTACGGCTCAGGTCATTCACACCAACATGAACAATGATAGAGTCATATTTGTACTTGCTCTGGAGTGACCTGAGTGCTTGTGTTATGTGGTGGATTCTGGCTCCTGACAGGCAGCTAACAGTAACCTTCTCCTTGCCCAGCCTAGTGAGTGGGGCATCAGTGTGCCTGGCTATTGAGTAACCTATTACTAGTGTGTTAGGTATGTTATTTCACCTTAAGGGCTGTGATTGTGCGGCACATTGATTTTGTGTTTTATGTGTTGTCTGGCTTGTGATGGGAGGAGCAGGTTTTGTGGGTGTCTGCTTTGGAGCTCTCTGATGCTTTTGCAGGTTTTTATTTAGAGCCTCTGAGTATGATTTTGTGTATTTATGTGTATTTTTTGCCAGTGCTGGTCTAGTAGGTCTATGTGAGGCTGGAGGTGTGGTGCAAGTGTTAACCTTCTCCTCATGACTGTCTGTTCCAGTCTTGGGTGGAGATACCTTAGCCTCCAGTTTGGCTGTATAATTGCATCTCTCGCATATGTTAGTGTTTTGTGGTAGGAGGAGAGGGCTGTCTGTGTACATGAGGCAGTTGTAACATTGCCTCAGGATACCCAGATTCACCAGCTGGACTGGAGAGTACACCTTTTTCCACATTTTCTTGCTGCCTTTAGCTAATTCCGCCTAAACCGCCATTTTTTTAGAGTTTCTGTGATTTAAAAAGCTTGTTTCAGCTACATATTGTACTTATTTTACTGCCTGCACTTTAACAAGGTCATTTTTGTGTTTAAATTACCTGTTTAACTGTTGTAGGCTACACACTCAAGTGTAATAGCCATTTCTGTGCATTTAAAGTGTTTTTTTATTGTATCTACTTTATTTTCTGAAAAAAACAAAAAAAAATACTTGTTTTCCCACTTTTCTAAGCTAATATAGTCCAGTTTTCAGGTTAGTGCTGAATACAGGGCTGTGTTACAAGTTTCTGTGTTTGCCCATACCTTACTTAGATAGAAGGAATTTTCTCTGTTCACGTGTGAGAGAGGGGAGCTTTGAGCAGCCTATCTGTCCCTGGAGGAGTGGTTTCTGCCCAGAAATTAGTAGTTTATTGGCCATTTTGGGCTAATTTCTATCTCTTTCATTTCCCTGCTATAAAACCCGCATTTGCCCAGTTTTGTGCGCCGGGCAGTACCGGTAAGCTAGGATATAACTATTCCCGGCTCCACAAAGTCTACTCTTCAATTTTTCCCTTGGAACTAGAAAAACTTTCATCTTAAGAACGCAAACCATTCACTTCTCAGCCCAGTACTTGGTCAAAACTCATAGCAAGCACTAATAAACCTTAGCACTAGACCCACCTAATACTGTAGAGGACAAGGCTCTCTATCCTATCTTACCAGCCAATCAGTAAAACAGTTCACTGTACCTATCCAGGCATGTCCAAAGGGCGGTTTCAGGTGTACTCTCCGGTCCAACTGATAAATCTGGGCATTTTAAGGCAGTGTTACAACTGCAGCATGTCCACAGACAACCCTCTCCTCCTACCACCAAACAATAATACATGCGAGAGATGCACTTATATAACCAAACTGGAGGCTAAGTTCTCTCAACCCAAGACTGGACCAGACAGTCAAGAGGAGAAGGGAACTACTTGCATCACACCACCAGTCGCACATAGACCTATGAAACCAGCACTGGCAAGAAACACACATACATACACGAAAACATACTCGAAGGCTCTAAATAGAAATCTGCAAAATCAACAGAGACCTCCAAAGCAGAAACCCAAGCAACCTCCACCCCCCAACATAAACCATGAAACACATACTTCACTAAACCAGTGTGCCACACAATCACAGCCCTTAAGGCAAAATAACATACCCAACACACTAGTAATAGGTGACTCTATAGTCAGGCACACTGCGTCCCACTCACTAGGCTGAACAAGGCAAAGGTGACTGTTAGTTGCCTGTCGGGTGCCAGGATCCACCACATAACACAAGCACTCAGGTCACTCCAGAACAAATACAAATACGACTCTGTCATTGTCCATGTTGGTGTGAATGACCTGAGCCGTACCTCCCTGGATTACATGAAGAGAGACATGGAATAGCTCTCTGATCATGTAGCCCAGGCTGGTATGACCCTGACCTTGAGTAGCATCCTGTCCTCACCAAGAATGATACCATGGTATAAAGAAAAAAATTACCAATTTCAACAATTGGCTAAGCTTCTGGTCTCATTCAAAGGGGATCCAGTGTCTGTAAGCCTGGGATGACATGCTCGACAAGCCACGCTGCTTCACTAGAGATGGCTTGCACCTGTCACCCTTAGGCTTTCGAATACTGGCCAAAGCTGTTGCCACCCCCATAGTGCCTTTTTTAGGCAAGGCTCAAAAGACAAACCCACCATCGTAAATAGCACAGGTAACAAAAAACTGAGGGTAATGCTGTTCAATGCCAGAAGTCTAAACCTCAAAATGCATGCACTAGAGGCACTCCTCAGTATGGAGAAAATTGATATATGTGCAGTAACAGAAACCTGGTTTAAGGCTCCAGAGAGCCCTCCAGCACTACCAGGTTACAACTCTTACCATACATTTCAGCCACAAAACCCGGACCGAAATACAAAAGGCAAGGGTGTATCCATATTCATCAAGGATACCCACACCTCCAGGTTAGTGGCACAGCACGTTGCTTCAGAGATCATCCACGTGCAACTAACAATGGGCAAAACTGCAATTCAAATTGTAGCTTGTTAAAGATCACCCACCATGTCCCAGGACCCCCATTTCGCATTTCTGGAAACACTAGGAAACATAAAGGTCCTACCAAACACCCTGATATTGTGTAATTTCAATAACCCAAACATTAACTGGGAGATCTACTCAAGTACTAACTCCCTTGCCCAACATTTCCTAGAATTTATAAACTCAAATGCCCTGGATCAACTGGTCAACACCCCCACCAGAGGTGACAACATATTGGACCTGGTCATCACCAACATGTGCGACCGGTGTTCCACACCGGAGAGGTCAACCCCTCACTGGTTAGATCTGACCATAATCCAATCACACTGGATATCCACATTCTGCTCCTACCCCCGGTCAAAGAAACCACCGTGAAAAAAATTCACGTTACTTAAGACCGAGGTGGAAAGTTTCAAAGCCCCCATGCTAAAGGATAACGCTGACCAAGCTGCAAAATCCTTTACTAATGCACTCTGCAGGCACCTACAAGAATGCATGGATCATGCTATCCCAAGCAAAACCAAGACTCTGTCCTCCAAGAAAAGGAAGCCAGTCTGGTGGACCCCTGCCATTAACTAACTATACAATGGAAGGAGGAAACTAGTACAGAAAAGAGTAAAATCCCAAGAAGGGAAGACATCCTTGATCAGTATCAGCAAGAAACTAAGTACCCCCATTAAATCATCCAAGGCTAGCTTCAAAAGAAAAATTGCCAAGGACTCCAAAGATAACCACAAGACATTCTTTAGCTATGTCAAGAATCTAAGTGGCAATTCTCAGATCTGCTTTTTGTTAGTGCAGAATGGCACAAAATACACTGAACTGACCGATATCACCAACATCCTGGCAGACAGGTTCAGTGCAAACTTCAGCCCCCTCTCACCCCCAAAAGGGCCCATAATCATACCAGAAGAATGTAGTGCCCCTGAAATCACAGACAGGTTAAAACAGCCCTCTCCAAAGCCAAAAACACAGCATCAGTGGGACCGGACGGTGTCCCAGGATGCATCCTACACAAGCTCAAAGATGAACTAACCCCTCACCTAAACACACTGTTCAAACTCAGCCTCTCCATAGGCTACATGCCCATAGAGTGGCACATAGCAATGGTTATTCCACTCCACAAAGGTGGAGCCACAACAGACCCTGGGTACTATCGCCCTATAAGCCTGACTAGCTTGGTCTGCAAGCCTATGGAGTGCATCATCATAGATCTCATTAACAGAGACATTGGGGACCTCCAAACACTGGACCCTACCCAGTCCAGCTTTGTTAAGAGCAGATCATGCCTCCTAAACCTGGTGGACTTCTTTGAGACAGTTACCAAGGCTATAGATGAGGGAAAGGTGGTACACACAGCCTACCTATACTTCGCAAAGGCCTTCGACACCATTCCCCATTCTGGTATTATAGACAAGCTCACCAGCCTGAACATAAACCCCTATGTCACGAGATGGGTTGCCAACTGGCTCATGGACAGAACCCACATGGTAAGAGTTGCGGGAGCTAGGTCTGACTCTAAACCGGTTACAAGTGGTGTTCCCCAGGGGTCAGTCCTAGGACCCCTCCTGTTCAGCATATACTTCTCAGAGGTACAGGCAAGCACAGGAGGTCTATGGCTGACCACATTTGCAGACGATTGCAAACTAGGGGCAATAATTGACTCTCCGGCTGACACAGACATCCTCCAAAAGGGTCTCTCTGAGACAGACACCTGGTGGCAAAACCATGGCCTCAAGCTAAATGCCAAAAAGTGCATAGTCATCCCCTTTGGAGAAAACAAAGTACCCACAAACTACCACATAGGTGGTAGCCCCCTAAATACAGAAGATGTAATAAGGGATCTGGGGACCCAAGTAGATAGTAATCTCTCCTTTGATAGTCACATTGCCAAAGTGGTTAGAAAATCCCTCTATGTGGCCCACCTAATCACAAAAAGGGTTTGCATCCAGATCAAAAGAGGTCATTGTGCCCTTCTATGCATCACTTATCAGACCTATCATAAAGTACAACGCCTCATTTGGGATGTACCTTACAAGACACCTGAAACTGCTGGAAAGACCACAGAAGTACCTCACAAAGAGATTCACTGGCCTCAAACAGATCCCCTAAGCAACGCAACTGAAGAAACTCCAGCTGTACTTGGTTGCATACCGCCTACTCAGAGGGGATCTATGCCTGACATACAAGGCAATGTCTAACCCAGAATTGATGGACATGCTCCACCTAAAGAAAACCATATCCCCTCGAGCCACACGCTCTATGGATCTAAACCTCACCACAACAATAAATAGGACATGTTGGAGGGATAGATTCATGTCCCAGAGACTTCCCATGCTCTGGAACAAGATTCCAATCTACATTAAGCAGAGCTCCTCGCTAACACTCTTCAAGAGAAACTTTGACGAGTGGATGGGAAATAGAAAGTTTACCCCGGGGAATCACTTCAATGGCTTTGCTGGACAGAAGCACAAGGAACTAATCTAAGGGGGGGGAGGGGGGTAAGCGAAAACCAACACAGTTCCAGCTAGGCTTATAAATGCCTTCAGGCAGATAGCCTAGTACCTACCTATGAACCTATGAACCTATAATGTGAATACCTTACGTCTGTAGAATGACACCTTATATTCAGTAAGAAATTATACTTTAACCAATGTATAACATTCAACTACAATGTCCTTTCAGTTATGCAGTATCTTTTTTTTTAATGTAAATATTGTATGTGTTATTTTCAGTATGTGATTACTGTTTTACTATATTGTGACTATTTTTATAATTAACTGTCTATTATCTACCTTTCTGGAGCCTTTCTCCTCGGGTCTCTACTGAAAATAGGCATCTGCCCAGCCAGAGTAACCCAGTCAACAAATGCTAAATAAATAAATAAAATAAATAAAGTGAAACAAATTAAAAGTAATGAATGTCACTTCTATGATAAAGACAGTATAAATGAAAGATGTGAATCAAGTGTGTATGTAGCACATCTGGCAAAAACAATGAATCACACAGCACATTGTATAGGTAGATCAAGTTTCAAGTCCTACATGTATCTTTTACTGATGAAAAGTAATAAACACTTTTTACAATATTAATATATGTTGAGCTTTGTTGATCTCATTTGTGTGTTGCCCACCTACGCACAAACACAACGTAGTGGCCCAGACTACAAGCAGACATTGTTGCATCTTTTATCTGCCATCGTGCAAACATGCTCAGCAGCATTGTACGGCGGCCAGCAAGCTTTCACGACACCTGCAGGTCCAGAACACCTGCAGACAGCAAGCGGAATTTCAAAATGGATGCACTGCATCTTGTGTGGTCTTCCACCACACAAATACACTAAGTGGCATTGTACTGCAGTCAGCACACATACATAATAAATGTGAAAATGTACAGCAGTTGCCTAGTTCCTAATGAGGCAGCAGGTGTAAGCTAAGGGCTAAAATACAGGTGAGCATGGGCTCTAATCCAACAAAGTCAAAATGTTATTACTGCTATTCCACTTTACTTTATACAAAAATTCACAATAGAAAAATAATTACACCTAGAAATAACTATGTATAGCAGGTGCACCGAGCATACGCAGGATAACATATATATTAAATGTGCAACTGTGTGTAGCAGTAGAATTATGGTTCTACAATTAAACATTTATTTTCTGAACTTTCATGACACACACATATGAGATTAAACAATCAACTCATTAATGTATATGTATAACTATTTAGCAGGTCAGACAAACAAGGCCTAAGGTTGCAATCAGCACTCTGCACAGTAATGACTGTAAAAAACACTTGTAGCCTACCCTTCCCTGTGGCCACTTGTATAAGTTAGTGCTCACAATACAGATGAGCCAGGATATTAATCTAGCACATTCCAAATTTTATTAATGGTTGTCTACTCACTTTTAAAAAATAAAGATAAATCTAAGGATAATTATAAATAATGACTATGTATTGTACTGGAGCTCATATGAATTATATGTGTATGTATACTGCCGATTATGTTTCTGCACTTAAAAGTCCTTTATAACTTGGGATGGACTTCATCCTTCAATGATAGTCATATACATATGGATTTATAAACCCGGACCATGTCAGATCACACACATACATGGTCAAACACTCCCTCTACCATGTGCCTATATAATTAATGAACATGTCTGTCAAGCACTTCTTATGTGACAAGGAGAAAAAAACACCTATACTGAAGAATATGTTTTGTGTATTCTACATAGGTTTGACTCCCACATAGTACAAATTACTTTTATCAGTGTGTAAATGTGTCAGGCCATAAAATTTATTCCCCAAATACATGTCTGCAAAGTTAAATCATCCAACAGGTACAGCAGTATCCAAACCAAAAACTAATGCCAACTGTCACATTACCCTTCTTAGTTCAAAAACTACCTTACTCTGTTTGGCACTGTTGCTCTACATTTAACATCTCACAAATGCGGTTGGCATGGTTTTTCGGGTTTGCGCACTAGCCTTAAATGCGATAACATGAATTGACAGGAACACACTCTAACTGTTGCTTATTGGTCTGTATGGACATGGCAAGAGCTAGAAGGGAAGGTGCCCAATTTAGGGCTCAAAGATGGGGTGTAGAGGAACCCAGGATATTCATTGGACTCCTTTGAAAGTGCCACAGCTGTAGGCTATTGCAAGGGAATTATACAGAGTCTCAACACAAATCAGAGGCTTGGAGTAGTCTGTCCAAGGCTGTCTCCAGTGTGACTGGCATTACACACAATAGACAGCAATGCAGGCACCACTACAATGATCTAAAAGGTGCAAGCAGGCTGTGACAACCATGCCCTGGCCCAGCAACCAAGGAGCCTCAATCCTCACCACTAACACCAGGGAGGTTGTCTCATAGAAGAGGAAAGGATAACTAATGCACACAGTAAAGTACAATTTCCCTTAAGTGCACACAAAGATCACAGTCAGTCTGGGGCTGGCTGCTCCCTTGCTCACCAGGTCCCCAATAAGACTCTCCACTGGCACAGCTATAGGGTCCAGATCTCAGCCTAACTGGGCAAGCTAGAACCTCCAGTACCTTTTCTGTCCAACCAGTGCTTCGTGTCCCTGCCAAGTAGCTGACACAGCACACACACACTTTGAGATAAGTATTTATACAACTTCACAGACACTCCTGGGAAAGGCTGACACAGATTCTCCAGCTGTGCCCCTTTACCCAGATTATGCAGTAGTAATTACTGCCACCACCCAGTTAATAATATCAGCTATTAAAAGGCCATTAAAAGGGTGTCCAATTATTACTGTGCAATATTATAATCCAATGGTAGTATGACTAACAGTCAAGGCTTACTTTAGAGTGGCCTATTACAATAACCTCTATAAATATGCAATGTATATTTCATATGTATAGAGCTTATCTCTACACAAAGCAGACACAGGTAGAAGGTTTTAAAAATATTTAATAATAAATAAAACACAAGACAAAACTACTACACCAAAGAGATACCTAAGAGTTCACAGATCACACAGAAACTTAAAATAATACAGTAGGACATGTCTGATTTACACAGAAAATGATTTAATCTAACTTTCTAATCTTTAGCTAATCTTACAGAAAACACAAAGCTACAATCCTACTTACATACATAAAGAGCATAGGCAGTGCTGGTAAGTTAGATGTCCAAAGTCAGAATGCCTCAAGTCTCTTGTGAGAAATAGTTTATAAAACATCACTAACAAACATGTCTCTGGGACCTCCCCAGATTACATCATGTTGACACTTAGGTTTTCCCAGTATTCATATTGCATCATCTTGACACCTGCTCTGATTTCCCAGGCTAATAGAAACTGCATTATTTAGCAAGTAAAAAAAACACATTATTTAGCAAGCTAACACCTGCACAGGAGAATACAACACTAAAAGTCATTTCACATATACACTCTAGCAATTAGTCCTTAGTTAACACAATAGACAGAATGTCTTCAGCCAGCCTGACAGGAACCAACTTTAAAGATCAAAGAATGTCATAAAATCATTTCAATTTCAAGACACATTTGAAAGGCTTGACTTAGTTTTTCTTAACAGCAAGGGGGCAATGTTGTAACAATCTTGAAGTTCACATTTTACAGTGTTTTTCTTTCATTTAAAAACGCTACGCCTGTATTTTACATTTATTTATACAAATGATAGAATTATGTATTAAATTCTATTTGACTAGGCTGGCAGCCTTCGCCTGTCTCCCCCCAGTCGTCACATAGGCACAGCTCAACCATTGGTTGGATGAGTTTAGGACTGCTGACATCCCACTGCTGTGTGAATATGCAGATAAAGATACTTTAAATTATATAGAAAGATGAATATAGCCAAGACTGGTATACATAATGCGCTTCTCTTTTTCTCCCCTTTGTCTTTTACAGCTGCCTAGGAGATTGCAGTGAACATGGATACTCACGCTGAGCATTTAGAAAGACCTAGAGAATCAGGAATTATGTATGCAGCACAAAATAATATTATTTTGTTAAAAGTATTACTCTTCTGCACATGAGTAGCAGTTTAAGCATGCATATCTTAATTGTAAAAATCAAGCATGCATGCTTCAGTCTGTAGCTCAAGCCAACTGTAAGAGTCAATTCTAATAGTGCATTCAGATGTGGGTTCAAATCTTATAGGTAACAAATGTATTCTAAAATAATTAAAACATTACATAGTAATTTCACCAAAATTGACTTACATGCCATGCTGTTAACTTAATTTGCATTATTTAAAAAACCCTCCTCCTGGATCCATCTCATTTGCTCACTCAGCAGAGTACATGGAGATCATATTTCGATTTCAGACACTCCCACCAGTCCCATTGGTTCAGTTCTATCCCACTCTAGTGTCATTAGCTCACTCTATCTAACACAGAGAGAACATTTGAGAAGGTCAACCCACTTAGGTCCTTAACCTTGAATTATCTTCTGCTTCTCCTTTCTCCCTTTCCACTTTACTAACAAAAAACACTTTGCTAGCATCTCCTTGTGTTCTGACTGAGTGTGCTTCTCAGCTGATAAGTATATATTTTGGCACTTTTTAACTGTTCAGAGTTTAATAAAACAATAACTGAATTCAGTTCAAAATACAGTTTGAATAAATTGAATTTATTCAAACTGTACTTGTTTTAAATAACTACACACTCAAGTCTGCTAGCTTGCACTGCACTTAAATTGTTTTAGTGCTGTTTTAGCTGCTTTTCTGAAAAAAAAATTCTAAGCTTGTTTTTTGCCTTTCCTGTAACTAGTGTAGTCCAGATACAGATTTACTGTATCCAGGACTGTTTGTAAGCTCCTCAGCCCCCCCCCAAGCCTTTCTGTATTGATGGAAGCCTTCTAGCTTATTAGTGGAAGTGGTAAGCACTAGGTAGCCTATCTACCATAAGAGGAGTGTTTTCTGGTCCGGAAGTTGTAGTTTATTGGCCATTTGGGCAGTTTTTCTATCTCTTTCAACTTTCTGGTCTAAATGCCCACATTTCCACTTGTTTCCCACCTTTCCTGTAGTTAGTCTAATCCGGATACAATTTTGCTGTATCCAGGACTGTTTGTAAGCTTCTGATCCCTCAAGCTTTTCTGTGTTGAGGGAAGCCTTCTACCTTGTCAGTGGGAGTGGTAAGCACTAGGTAGCCTATTTACCACAAGAGTAGTGGTTTCTGGCCCAGAAATTGTAGTTTATTGGCCATTTGGGTAGCTTTTTCCATATCTTTCTACTTTCTGGTTTAAAGGCCTACATTTGTGCCTGTTTCCCACCTTTTCTATAACTAGCCTAGTCCACAAGCAGATTTGCTGTATCCAGGACTGCTTGTAACCTTTCCTATAACTAGCCTAATCCAGATACAGATTTGCTGTATCCAGGACTGTTTGTAAGCTTCTGAGCACCCCCCCAAGCCTTTCTCTGTTGGAGAGAAGCCTTCTAGCTTGTCAGTAGGAGTGGTAAGCACTAGGTAGCCTATCTACCACAAGAGGAGTGGTTTCTGGCCTAGAAATTGTAGTTTATTGGCTGTTTAGGCAGTTTTTTCCATCTCTTTCGACTTTCTGGTCTAAAAGCCCACATCTGCACTTTTCCTGCCTTTCCTGTAACTAGTCTAGTCCAGATACAGATTTGCTGTATCCAGGACTGTATGTAAGCTTCTGAGCTCCCCAAGCCTTTCTGTGGTGGAGGGAAGCCTTCTAGCTTATCAGTGTGAGTGGTAAGCACTAGGTAGCCTATCTACCACAAGAGAAGTGGTTTCTGGCCCAGATTTTGTAGTTCATTGGCCGTTTGGTCAGTTTTTCCATCTCTTTCAACTTCTGGTTTAAAAGCCCGCATTTGCACTTGTTTCCCACCTTTCCTGTAACTAGTCTAGTCCAGATACAGATTTGCTGTATCCAGGACTGTTTGTAAGCTTCTGAGAGGTGTCAAAGTCTGCTCTTCAATTTTTCCCTTAGCTCTGCTAGTTCTCTCCTCTCCTGCACGTTTACTAGCTTATTAGTCTTGCACATTACCATACCTGACTTCTTGTAGCAATTATTGTAGCACACAAAAGTGCTACCAGCACTAAAAGTTCTACAAGGAAACAGCTCCAGTACTTATTATTAATGCCCACCCCTCCAGGCATGTCTAAAGGTCAGTTCCCTGTGCTCTTTCCTATTAACCTTGTGAACTTGGGCATCCTGAAGCAAGGTAGCAACTGCCTCATGTACACTGACAACCCTCTCCTCTTACCTCCCAATACTCAGACTTGCGAGAGATGCACTTATGTATCCAAATTGGAAGCCACACACTCTCCAGCCAAGACTGGAATAACTGGTCAAGAGGAGAAGGTCAACACTTGCACCACACCACATGGAAGAGATAGCCAACCAGAACACATACCAGGACTGCCTTCACATAAAAACACAAACCACACACCCATCTTCACAGAGGCTCTCAACAAAAACCTACCCAAACAGCAGAGACCTCTAAGGCAGAAATGCACTTGACCACCACAACACAACACTAATCACAATACACACAAACAGTGTGCCACTCAGCAAAAACCCCTAAGGAAAAACAGCATGCCCAGCACACTAGTCATAGGTGTTTCAATAGTGAGGCACCCTGATGTCCCACTCACTAGGCTGAATAAGGAGAAAGTAACAGTCAGCTGCCTGTCAGGTGCCAGGACCCACCACATAATGCACGCACTCAGGTCCCCCAATAACAGGCACAAATATGAATCTATCATTGTACATGTGGGTGTGAATGACCTGAGACATACCTCCCTGGACTACATGAAAAGAGACATGGAGGAGCTCTCGGATTATGTAGCCCAGGTGGGTATGACCCTAGCCCTGAACAGCATTCTACCATCACCCAGAATGATACCACAGTACAAGCAGAAAATGACTGATTTCAACAACTGGCTAAGTATTTGGTGTGATTCTAAGGGGATCCAGTATCTGTCTGCCTGGGATTACATGATTGAGATACCTTGATGGTTTGCCAGAGATGGCCTGCATCTGTCACCTTTGGGCTTCTGGATACTGGCCAAGGTTCTTGCCACCCCTATAGTGCCTTTTTTAGGCAGTGTTACAAAGACAAACAAATGCAATCTGAGGGTCATGCTGCTCAATGCTAGAAGTCTAAATCTCAAAATCCACTCACTCGAAGTGCTCCTTAAAATGGAGAACATCTACATTTGTGCTGTAACAGAGACTTAGTTCAAGGCAGCAGAAAGCACTCCTGTACTACCAGGTTATAACTCATTCCACACCTTTCAGCCCCAGAATTTGGACCGAAGTTCCAAAGGTGGTGGTGCTTCCATATTCATAAAAGATGCACACACCTCCAGACTAGTAGCCCAACATAATGCCCAGAAACAAAGCAGCTAACACCACCGTAAAACAGAAAACTCTTTTAATAGCAGAAAAGCTTTCGGATACCAAATATCCTTCCTCACTGTTTAAAAATATTCACCACAAATAACACAGTTTAAATATATACATAATGCATCAGAGATACTTCAGGTGCAGCTAACATTGGGTAAGACAGCGATTCAGGTCGTAGCCTGTTATAGGTCCTCAACCCTGTCCCAAGACTCACACTTCACATTCCTAAGCACCCTGGAGAATATTAGGGTCCAACCTAACACTCTCATACTGAACGACTTCAACTTCCCCCTCCATTAACTGGGAAAACTATTCATGTACCAATACACTTGCCCAGCATTTCCCGGAATTCATTTATTCCAATGCCCTGGACCAACTCGTTCTTACCCTCACTAGAGGTAGCAACATCCTTGACCAGGTCATTACTAACATGGGCGACTGTTAGTCTATACCAGTAGTCAACTCCTCCCTGTTTAGATACGACCACAAACTAATCACCTTGGAAATCCACTTCCCTCCCACCCATCCACCCCCACAAAGGTAACCACCATGAAAAACTTCTCCAAAGCTAACATTGGGCTCCTAAAAACAGAGGTGGCTAACTACACAGTGCCCATGCAAATGGAGAATAGTTGCATGATAGCTGAATCATGCACCAATGCAGTGTACAAATATGTACACAAATGCATGTATCTTGCCATACCCAATAGAACCAAGACACTCTCCTCCAAAAAAAGAAAGCCAATCTGGTGATCACCTGCCATAAACAAATTCTACAACAGAAGGAGTAAACTGATGCGGAATAAGATGAAGTCCCAAAAATGGAAAAACTGCCTTATCAGCCTCAACAAAAAGTTGAGAGCCCTCATCAAATCCTCTAAAGCTAGCTATGAAAACAGAATTGCAGCAGATAGTAAAGACAACCACAAGGCCTTCTATAGTTATGTAAAGAATCTCCACGGCAATACCCAGATTTGTTCTGAGCTACTGCACAGTGGTACCTCCTATACCGAGCCAACAGATATTGCCAATATACTGGCCGACAGATTCATTGCCAACTTTACCCCCCCCCCCAAGGACCAATGATAATACCAGTAGATTGCCAGGCACCCAGTATTACTGCTGCACAGGTTAAAACAACACTGTCCAAGGCCAAAAATACAGCTTCTATGGGACCTGACAATATCCATGGCTGTGTTCTACATGAACTGCAGAGTGAACTGGCACCTCACCTGTGTGCCCTGTTCAATCACAGCCTCACCTCAGGCTTTGTCCCTACCAAATGGAGCGCTGCTACAGTAATTCCTCTCCACAAAGGAGAACCGATTACAGACCCTGGGAACTGTCGCACCATTAACCTGACAAATCTGATATGCAAAGCTATGGAACGCATCATCATAGACCTAATAAACAAGGATATAGGGAATCTCCAAACTCTGTATCCCACACAGTTTGGTTTTGTGAAGGGTAGATCATGCCTGCTCAACTGATTTGACTTATTTGAGTCAGTCACCAGAGATGTGGATGAAGGTAAGGTGATTCATACAGCCTACCTTGATCTGGCCAAGGCCTTTGATACCATTCCCCACTCAGGAATCATAGAAAAACTCACTAAGCTAGGCATCAACCCCTATATCACTAGGTGGGTTGCAAACTGGCTCACAGATAGAACCCACAGTGTGAAAGTAGCTGACTCCAAGTCAGTCTGACAACCAGTCATGAGTGGAGTGGCACAGGGATTGGTCCTGAGTCCTCTCCTGTTTGGTATCTACTTTTCAGAAGTCCAGACCAACATGAAGAGACTCTGGCTGACAAAGTCCACAGACGATTGCAAGTTGGGAGCCATTATTAACTTCCAATGTGATGTTGACATCCTACAGAAAGGCCTCACTGAGACCAACGACTGGTGTCAGAACCATGGCTTTAAGCTCAAAGCAAAAAAATGTGTCATCATCCCCTTTGGAAAAAAAACAGTTCCTGTGAATTGCCACATTGATGGTAGTCCACTGAACACAAAAGGCATTATAAGAGATCTGGGAACACAGGTTGACAGCAACCTCTCTTTTGATCACCACATTGCCACTGTGGTCAGAAAGTCCTTCTATGTGGCACATCTCATTACTACGTGTTTTGCATCCAGGAAGAAAGAGGTCATTGTCTCCCTCTTCTCTTCCCTCATTAGGCCAGTCATCGAGTACAATGCCCCATTTGGCATGTACCTCACTAGACATCTGCAACAACTGGAGAGGCCGCAAAAGTGTCTCATGAAGAGGATCCTAGGCCTTAAACACTTTTCCTATATGGACAGACTCAAAAAACTCCAACTATTGTCTGTCTCATGTTGCCTGTTTAGAGGCAATAGCTGCTTGACTTACAAAGCCATGTCTGACCCAGCTCTGTTAGAAATGCTGTTTCTAAAGAAATCCCAATCCCTCCACACCACATGCTCCAGAGACCTCAACCACATTACCACAATCAACAGAATGTGCTGGAGGGACAGGCTCATAACCCAGAGACTGCCCATGCTATGGAATAGACTTCCCATATATGTCAAACAGAGCACCTCACTGGCCCTCTTCAAGAGAAATCTTGATGATTGGATGGAAAATAGAAAATTCATCCTGGGGATCACTGCAGTGACTCTTCTCGACAGAGGCACTGGGAACTAAGGTTGAGTGGCACAATGCCAGAGTAATCCTATGGGCTAGGATTGTAAAGGCTCCAGGGCCATTAGCCTAGTACACACCTATGAACCTATATTTGAAACATATGCATATTGTAAGGATTACATGGAACAATTATCAGTCATAGTTTGTAGTTGTTAAAAGGTATAGTTAATATAAAAGTACATTTATTATTCATATCGTACTAATTTATTGAATGTGACATATGATACTTGTAATTCTCTTTTTTATTTTTTCTCTCTTATTCCATCTCTTATCTCTCTCTTTTTTATTTTTATATGTGTGGCAACAACATTCTGATGTTATCAGTTTCTGACAACTGACAAAATGATTTTCAGCATAGGGAGGTAGGCCAACTGGTGTGGCTCAGCCTACCACTCCCCCAATGGCTGCCACACTGATGCCCAGCACATCTGGGACCCAACCTGATAGTACTGCCTCAGCAACCCCCGCACAACCTGGGCTCTCCACATCAGGTATCATTACCCCAACAGCTGATGCAGTGGTACCCTCTGGAAGTATTGGTTGAAGTGGTGATTTTGTCTCCCACCAGGAGATGCCAGGCATGGTGTGTAAGGTTGTGAAAAGTACCATTGGTGCATACCTCAGCCAGATGGAGAAGATGCTTGTGAGAATTCTGGGCAAAAGAAAAGGTCAAGCACTCTAACAGCAAGCTGAGGAAGGGGGCAGTGATGACAGTTCTGAGGGTGAGGACTACATTCTCACTGTCCCCAGGCTTGATGGGCATGGGTATCTAATGTCCCCTCCCTATCCCCAAACATTGTGTCCTCCAATCTTCTGTGTCCCTCACCATCCCTGTTTCTTGTCTTGTTTGTCTTGTTTGTCTGCAGTCACTTCCTCACTACCCAACTTAACTGACTCTGACATACCTAAGTCCCTTACCCAACATTATTCTCTTACTGAAATAAAAATACAAAAATGGGAACCTGTCCCAAAAAAATATCATCCTGTACATAGCTCTACACTTTGTACATGTGTCTTCTCTACATATTAGATTCAATCTATTTGGCTGTACAGCATTACTGCATTGGCACCCATCTTTGTTGAAGTGATAGTGCAAATTCATCCAATATTCTATCCATGTTCATTTTATACTGCTGAAGAAGTGGATAGCTATGGTTCTTTCCTAATTCCCTCCTGCACATTCCTATATTGCTTTCCTTTTTGTTTCTCCCCCTGCTTACCCCCATTTCATCACTTTTCTTTTTACCCCATTTTCACATCTTTAATCTGGTCAAAACATAGAATCACACACCACACACATAAATAATAAATCCATAATGTAACCCTTTACTTTTTGTTCTGTGCATTTGAGTAGAGTTTGGCATCACTCACCAATGCCAAGTGATGGTGAATGGCTCTTCACATCCTATGGCATGGTGTGGTTACCTGAGCGCAATGCTGCTTAAACTCACTTTGCTAAGGAAACAACAGTTAAAGTAGAATAAAGGTACACATATTAAAAATGTCATATTAATGTATTTAGACCGATGAACGTATAAACAGGCAAATCCATATGTGTACTGTTGACATAAATCAGTTGAGTAGTTTTTGTTTTAATACAGTATTTCACTATAGTCAGTCCCTCTTACATGTGCAAAAGTATTACATGTAATTATTGCATTACATCATGAATACATATTTAAAAAAATAAACTGAGCTGGATTCTAACCCTGTATCATCTGTGCTCAAAATAAGAGCTCACTGCTGTTACCCCTGTTGCCACAGAGACAGATAGGAAGCAGGTGCTGTTCTTCCACTCAGTACAGTCCAAAGTGCTGACTGCCATGCTTCTCTGCTTAGCGTGTTTGTACAGAGGAAAGCAAACCTGTAGAACTCATAATTTTCTCAGTGAAACAGAGACCTGTGACTGCTCATCCTAAGTACTCACAAATGGGGAAAGGCATATAAATACTTTTTTTAATGTCCTAAAAGTTATGACACATTTCCAATATGAACTACTTATGAACACCATAGTATCTGTTAGCTATTTATGCCATGGCCAATAGAGATAGGTACTTCTCAAATTCAAGTAGTAGTCTTTAAATGTGTATCTCGCATGCGCAAACATTTTGCCATCAGTCACCAAACCAGCTACTCAGCAGTGCACTACGAAATGTGCTGAATAGCACATATTATTTATTTACCAGGAAAGTCCAATTGGGACACAGCCCATTTTCAGTGGAGGCCCAGGGAGAAACTCTACAGACACATGTTTTTGGAATGTGGGAGAAAACCAGAGCATCCAGAGGAAATGCATGCAAATGCAGGGAGGACATGCAGACTCTGCACACCCCAGCCGAGAATAAAACCAAAGAATATCTTGCTATGACATGACAAAGCTAACGGCTGTCCCACTTACTTAATTTTATTGCCCAGTTAGTCTTCATCCCATTAAAATCCATGTAAAAATACTTTTTACTGACTTAACATAGTCATGTGTGCCCTGCCCCCATGCAAGTGAAATTTGGTATGTTAGTACTCATTCCCAAATGTCACCCACAGTCCAGGAATAAATAGCACACCTGCATTGTTACATCATCTAAACTGTTATACTGATGATAGGCATTCAGATTGTCTTATACATGTATTAATGTGGACAGAAATTCTTTATAAATATCAACACTGTACATACATAGTTGCAGCCATGCTGATCACAAAAAAAAATCTGTGGGTCTATATGTGACAATGAGTGTGTAATGTACACAGCCATACTGAGAAACAGATGTATACTTCTAAGTGCTGCTACATGCATTCTTGACAGCTTTTTGCATCTATTTTGAGAAGATGTCTTTTATTGTATACCCACACATTTGAAACACAACAGGAAATAATTCATCCACACTTTGCACACCACTCTCATAACAGGTTATGTTAGCCGCATCATGTAATAATGATGGCATCATATATAAAGACCACTATGACAAGGCAAAAACATACTTCAGGGGTGGTGCAATCATTGACTACTATGTTTTGAAGATGAAAACAAAATTCTTACATGTGTGTTAAATTTTCAGAGCAGCCACATCATGTGTGTGTTTCTATGTATGGTTTCTATGTATGTTTATTATTTTATTGATTGTCATTTGTTAACTAGGTTGGTCCAACTGAGCCAAGGCCCATTTTCAGTGAATACCCATGGAGAAAAGCTCCAATCACATATGCAAGGCAATCGAAAAGAGAAAAAAAACGGTAGGTAATACAGAGTTAAACATTTCAAATTTACATAGAACTTCAATTACTATAGTAATAATGACAAGATACATTACATACAGGCCTCATAACATCTTCTTGCATACAAACCAATGAAGATGTTATCCACTATAAATTGTCCTGCAGCAGTGTAAAAGTCAGACTTGTGCTGTGGCACTTGCATTAAGCACAGTCTTCTCTAAATGGTGCACCTAGTTATGTAGGCGTTCTAATCTCAATGCAGTCAACCAGTTGCTTGAGTGTGTGTGTGTGTGTGTGTGTGTGTGTGTGTGTGTGTGTGTGTGTGTGTGTGTGTGTGTGTGTGTGTGTGTAGTCAGAAGAGTGTAAGTCTGCATCCTACTGTTAGCCACCCAGTCCCATGGGGAACAAATGATCTTCTCGCAAACATACATTGAGGATGTCATCCACTATAAATTGTCCAGCAGCAGTGTAAATGTCAGACTTGTATGACCGTTTTATTAAGCACTGAGTCCTCTAGCTATTGTAACTAATTAAGGATGGGTTCTAATCTCACTGCATTCAACTGGTATGTGTGTGTGTGTGTGTGTGTGTGTGTGTGTGTGTGTGTGTGTGTGTGTGTGTGTGTGTGTGTGTGTGTGTGTGTGTGTGTGTGTGTGTGTGTGTGTGTGTGTGTGTGTGTGTGTGTGTGTGTGTGTGTGTGTGTGTGTGTGTGTGTGTGTAGTCAGAAGAATGTATGTCTGTATCTTACTGTCAGCAATCCAGTCCCATGGAGAACAAATAATTTTGACAGTCATACATGGCTACCCAGCAAGTTCATACAGGCCTCCCAACATCTTCACTTAAACATCCAATGAGGGTGTCATCTACTATAAATTGTTCAGCAGCAGTGTAAATATCAGACGTGTACAGTGGTGCTTGCATTAAGTATTGAGTTCTTTAGCTGATGTAACTACTTAGGTAGAGGTTCTAATTTCACTGCAGTCAACAGGGACTTGTGTGCAGTCAGGACAGCAGTAGTCTGTACCCTACTGTCAGCAATCCAGTTCCATGGAGAACAAACATTTTGGCAGTCATACATGCCTATGTATCCCTTTCATGCAGACCTCACAGCATCTTATCACAAACATACACTACTGATGTCGTCATCTATAAAGTGTTGTCTGATAGTACAAAAGACAGACTTGTGCTGTGGTGCTTGCTTTAAGAACTCTGCTCTCTAGATAGGTAGGGGTTCTACTTGCACTGCGGTCAACTAGTGTGTGTGTTTGTGTTCACTTGGCTCACATTCAAGATCATTTTAGAACAACATGTCATTAACTCTTACTGCTATCTTCTTCTCAACAGATACTGCTGATGTCATCAGCTATAAAGTGTTGTCTGACTGTAAAAGGCAGACTCATGCTGTGGCACTTGCATTAGGTACTGCACTCTTTAGAAAGTTAGGTAGAGGTTCTACTCTCACTGTAGTTAGCTGGTTTGTGTATGCATTTAATAATCAGTATTGTGACAGTTTTAGAATGGCATGTGAGTCCACAGCTGTGTTAGACAATCCTCTGAACATCTTTTTGTAACACACACTGATGATGTCATCCTATATATCATATACTCTGACAGTATTCAAGCAAACATGTGATGTAGCAGTAATATTAGGTAAGTCCCACACTTAAGTACGTAAGCACCTTTACCTAGATAGAGTATATAGGGGTTCTAATCTGACAGCAGGCAGTTTGAGTGTGTATATATCCAGATATTACTTTTGAGACAATTTTACACAGAGATGTGACTCTACATCCATGTCAGACACTCTTCCCAACATGTTCTTCTCAGCATACACAGATGCTATCATACTCCATAAAGTGCAATGTGACAGTGTTAAAGTCAGACATAAGTGACAGAACTACTGTTATATTGCATGGAATTCATCTGTTACACCTACACAGGTATAATATTTAAATATGACCCAGTCTACTGCTGTGTGTGGCTGGTGGTACAATATGGTCAGTCTGTGATCTACAGAATTGCTCTTCCTTTCGCAACCACTTAGGAGAATCTGTACTTAGGTACATAAAAAAGTAGTGGCAATTAGAGGATGAAGCATCTCCTGAAAAATCAATCCAAGAAAATATATAACAAAGTCTAGTGATAAAAGCAAAGCTGAAGCAATATAAACTTTAATAAAATTAAAAAGAGTAAGCACTCTCACATTCACCTAAAGAATGGTTCATCAGACTATGAAAACAAAACTGAATCTACTCACTTAAATGCAATAAAAAACACAATCATAGCCAATGGCGTACTCATGTTCATTAATCAATTAAAACAGTTAAAGTAACATTTTAGGCTTTTGGATGTTACTTTAATTGTTTTAATTGATTAATGAACATGAACTTTATTAAAGTTTATACTGCTTCAGCCGTGTTGTTATCCCTGGATTTTGTTATACATAATTTGTAACTTAGCCCCATGCATCCGCCATCTTCTTTTTTCCTCTGGCCACATGGCATCCTTCTTGCAGAGGAGTGGAGGATGTCCTCATGTCTAATATGCATATGCACATCATGAAGCAGAGTCCTTCCATGAGCCTCTGCAAGCCTTTTCCAGACCACTGCATGTGTGATTGCTAATTCTGTTATGGTGTGGTGCACATGGCTGTATGTAATGCAATCCAACAAATACACACATATGCACATAAATGTACTACCTGCCATCATATAGATATAGGGAGTTTGTTTTAAATGGTATAATAGTGGCTAGGATTTTATGTAATGTTGGCCATTAGCTTAATAATGTCCTAAGACACTATGAACACCTCAGTAATCCTTGTGAATAGCAACACAACTGCACATACAATGAATTCATTGTCACATTGACATGTCAATGTGGCTATCTTTGATATGTGCTGTATTGTGGTATGGATGTACATTAGGCCTACAAGAGAGCATTACAATCTGTGATGTGAGCTAATGTATTGCTGGCCACTGCTGTCATTTCATTACATGTTCCTTCCATAACAGCTGTAGTAATATGCCTCCTGAGAACTGTTGACATGGTATGATAACCGTTTATATATATTGTTAGCTTATTAAAACATGTTATTGTAGAGGAGCAGATCAATATTCTACACAGTTATCATTCAACCATCACAGTGACACTTGCAGTATGGTACAGGTGTGCTTGTGTCTACCTACAATCATTAATGTGCTGTGACAGACATCAAAATAAATTCATACTGATTACATGGACACATAAGTCTTGTTTCATCCACTTGTACTGATGTGATATACACAAAAATATCTCATGTTTTGATTCCATTGCAACATTGTACAATTCATTTTATGTGCAGTTGTGTTGCTATTCCCAGAGATTATTGAGGTGGTCAGCAGCACCATTGTGTGACTATTAGCATTTGTGTCAGGAATTGTTCTCCATGAGCCACAAACAACTGATTTGTAATATGCCCTTATAGGGCATCAGGCTGCTCAAACACAGCTTTCCCATGAAATGCATATGTTGTGAAATCTGTTTAATTACTTGACATTGGTACAGTTGTATGACTGTGTGAACAGTACCAGTGTGTGGCATGTGCTACATGACCAGGGTTGTATTTGGAGATCTTTTCACAGATCATTTATTCCAATAAATGTGATATATTATGGGAGTACACAACTAAGCACAGAGCTGTTTGTGGATGCCACCAGACATATTAAACTGGAGAAAATAGACAATCTGTTAGCTGACAGTTTGTCTCACACTTCACCCACCTGTCACCACTGACCAACAGCCAAAGTATACATGCAGGCATTACTCAGTTTATCCTCTAAGGTGAGCAGGTCATCTGTGAGCTCTCTGTGGCTAATAACACAGAATCAATGGTTCCTGACAACATCACAGCTTTCTTATAATGTGACTTAAAACCTGACCTAACAGACACAGTTGGATCCCTACTTTAACACACCCTCCAAATAGCCTATGATCTTGTAGAAGGGTGTACAGCAACAGTCATCCATCTGAGTAGGGGGGACCATCACTTGATCCATGGAATCACAGACCCATACTCCTGACTCTCCTCATCTGTGAGGTAGATCAATGAGTCACCATGAACCTTATCAAAAAGGACACAGGTAATCTCCCAAAAGTGTACCAAACCCACATTTGATTTGTTAAGGCTATATCATGTCTGTTACATCTGTTTGATGTCTTCTAGAAGGTCACCAAGGGCATGCATGAGGAAAACATTATCAACATGCATAACTTGACTTGGCCAAGGAATTTGAAACAAATCAACCCTCAGGTATTACAGAGAAAACATCTCAAGTGGGCATAAACACCTATGTCACCAAGTAAGTAAATGGATCATATACATGACACATAATGTGGAAGTGTGTAAAGTCACATCTTTATAGAGCCAAGGGACGAGGTTTGTACCTCAGGATTCTGTACTAGGCCCTTTCCTGTTCATTATTTAAGTCTCAGAAGTCAAGACTAACTTACAGATCCTTTGTCTAACCAGCTTTGTGGAGGACTACAAATTGTGGACAATCAGTGAATCCAAGATTTGTATTGGTATAATTAACACCACAAAGGATTGTTGCCAGAATCATGGAGATACAGTACATGAACAAAAATCATGGGGGTTTAGTTACTTTATGAAAGCAAATACACAAGCTAATTACAATATAGACAGCACATCCCTATGAGCAGATCAAGTGGTATATGACCTGTGTACCCAGGTAGATTGTATGCGGAACTTCCACCAGTATGTGCCCACAGTGGTGACTAATCCCGTGTATGTAGCACAACTCCTGAGTATGTTCATAGATTCATAGGTAGGTACTAGGCTATCGGCCCTAGGGCCTATACAAGCCCAGCCAAAAAGGTACCCTGGCTTTTGCCACCCAAGAAAATTATTTTCCTGTGCCACTGTCGAGCAGAGCAACAGAAGTGATCCCCGGGGTGAATTTCCTATTTCCCATCCAATCATCAAGACTTTTCTTGAAGAGTGCTAATGAAGAGCTTTGTTTGATATAGATAGGTAGTTTATTCCAGAGTATGAGAAGTCTCTGGGACAGGAATCTATCCCACCGGCATGTTCTGTTTATTGTGGTGACAAGGTTTACATCCCTAGAGCGTGTAGCTCAGAGGGATTGGGATTTCTTTAAGTGGAGCATGTCCGACAGCTCTGGGTTTGACATAGCTTTGTATGTTAGGCAGAGATCACCTCAGAGAAGGCAATATGTGACAGAGTAAGCTGGAGTTTTCTGAGACGGTCTGCGTAGGGCATCTGTTTGAGGCCGGTAATCCTCTTTGTGAGGTATTTAGGTTCATAGGTTCATAGGTTCATACTAGGCTATCTGCCCTAGGGCATTTATAAGCCTAGCCAGAGTGTGTTTGGCTTTCGCCACCCATTTTAAATTAATTTTGCTATGCCCTTTTTCGAGGTTAGTATACTGTGCCTCTGTCTAACAGTGACACAGAAGTGATTGATACCCGGGGTAAACCTACAATCTCCCATCCACTCATCAAGATTCCTCTTGAAGAGACTCAATGAGGGACTCTGCCTAACCTGGACTGGGATTTTATTCCAGAGTGAAGGTAGCCTCTGGGTTATGAATCTGTCCCTCCAGCATGTCTTATTTATTTCAGTGCTGAGGTTCAAGTCTCTCGAGCACGTAGCTCGATGGGATTTAGATTTTCTGAGGTGCAGCATGTCCATTAATTCCGGGTTGGACATGGCTTTATACGTCAGGCACAGATCGCCTCTGAGCAGGCGGTATGCCACTGAGTAGAGCTGGAGTTTCTTTAACCGGGCAGCATAAGGCAACTGTTTGAGCCCTTTGATCCTCTTGGTGAGGTACTTTTGGGGTCTTTCCAGTTGCTGCAGGTGTCTGGTAAGGTACATCCCAAAAGGGGCATTGTACTCAATTATGGGCCTGATGAGGGATGAGTAAAGAGGCACGATGACCTCCCCTGATCTAGATGTGAATCCCTTCATGATTAGGTGGGCTATATAAAATGTTTTTCTAACCACTTTGGCCACGTGGTTGTCAAATGAGAGATTGCTATCAACTTGGGTCCCCAGGTCCCTAATTACTTCTTCTGTACTTAATGGATTACCACCTATGTGGTAATTTGTGGGCACTTTGTTTTTGCCAAAGGGGATGACTATACACTTTTTGGCGTTTAGCTTGAGGCCATAGCTCTGGCACCAGTTTTCTGTTTCTATGAGGCCCTTTTGTAGGATGCTTGTGTCAGCTGGAGAGTCGATTATGGCACCCAGTTTGCAGTCATCTGCGAACTTGGTCAGCCACAGTCCTTCCACGTTGGCCTGTACCTCTGATAAATATATACCGAACAAGAGAGGTCCCAGGACTGAGCCTTGTGGGAAGCCACTTGTAACTGGTTTGGAGTCTGACATGGCTCCAGCAATTCTAACCATGTGGGTTCTGTCCTTGAGCCAGTTTGCAACCCATCTAGTGACATAGGGGTTTATATTTAAGCTGGTGAGCCTATCTATAATGCCCGAGTAGGGTATTGTATCGAAGGCTTTTGCGAGGTCCAGGTAGGCTGTGTGGACCACCTTCCCCTCGTCAATGGCCTCGGTGACTGTTTCAAAGAAATCAACCAGGTTTAAGAGGCAGGATCTGCCCTTAACAAAGCCGAACTGGGTAGGATCCAGTGTCTGTAGGTCCCCAATATCTTTATTTATGAGGTCCATGATGATCCTTTCCATAGCTTTGCAGACCAAGCTAGTCAGGCTTATGGGGTGATAGTTTCCAGGATCCGTTGAGGCACCACCTTTGTGGAGAGGGACCACTGTTGCTGTACACCACTCTTTAGGTTCATATCCTGTAGTAAGGCTGAGATTGAACAGTAGTTTTATGTTTGGGTTTAGCTCTTCTTGGAGTTCATGTAGGATGCAGCCCAGGACACCATCTGGTCCCATTGATGCTGTGTTTTTTTGCTTTGGAGAGGGCGGCTCTTACCTGAGCATCTGAGATGTCAGGGGGAAAGCACTCTGCTGGGACAGATATTTGCCCTTTTGGTGGGGAGGGGGGAGAGAAGTTTGCGCTGAACCTGTCAGCTAGGATGTTGGCAATGTCTGTGGATTCGGTGTATTTTTTGTCATTTTGGACTAATTCTGAGCATATCTGGGAATTCCCACCCAGGTTCCTAACATAACTAAAGAAAGCCTTGTGATTATCCTTAGTGTCCTGTGCAATTTTTCTCTCGAAGCTGGCCTTAGACGATTTTATGAGTGCCCGTAGTTTTTTGCTAATACTGATCAGAGATGCCTTCCCTTTTTGGGATTTTGCTCTATCATGTAGTAGCTTCCTCCTTCTATTGTATAGTTTGTTTATGGCTGGGGTCCACCATACAGGATGTCTGCCTTTGGAGGATTGGGTCTTGGTTTTATTTGGGATTGCATGATCCATGCATTCCTGAAGGTGTTCATAGAATGCATTTATAAAGGATTCTGCGATCTGGGCCGTATTTTCCACAGGCCCGGGGGCTTTGAAGGATTCCACCTCAGTTTTGAGGAGTGTGAAATTTGCTTTAGAGAAGTTATTTACTGTGGTTTTCTGGGCAGGGGGTGGGGCCGGGATGTGAATATCCAGTGAGATTAGTTTATGGTCTGATCTTACCAGTGAGGGATACACTTCTGGTCTGGAGCATAGAGTCCCCATGTTGGTGATGATCAGGTCCAGTATGTTTTCCCCTCTTGTGGGAGTGGTAACAAGTTGTTCCATAGCATTTGAGTTTATAAATTCTAGGAACCTTTGGGGTAGGGTGTTGGAGCTAGAGTAATGCTCCCAGTCTATGTTTGGGTAGTTGAAGTCGCCCAGTATAATGGTGTTTGGAGAGACCTTCATATTTTCCAGTGTTCTCAGGAAGGCCGAGTGGGGTTCCTGGGTTTGGGAGGGTGGTCTGTAGCAGGCTATAAACTGGAAGGTAGTTTTACCCACTGTTAGTTGTACATGGATAGTCTCTGATGCTTCGTGCTGTGCCACCAACCTGGAGGTGTAGGTATCTTTGACGAATATTGATACTCCCCCTCCTTTTGTGGTTCGGTCCAAGTTTTGGGGCCGAAAAGCATGGTATGAGGTATAACCTGGTAGTGCTGGGGTGCTCTCGGGAGCCTTGAACCAGGTTTCTGTTACTGCACAGATATCGATGTTCTCCATGCTAAGGAGAGTTTCGAGTGCGTGCATCTTGAGGTTTAGACTTCTGGCGTTGAGTAGCATTACTCTTAGTTTCTTATCCCTTGTGATACCTATGGAGGTGGGTTTGTCTTTTGAGCCTTGCCTAAAATAGGCACTATGGGGGTAGCAGGAGCCTTTGCTAATATCCGAAAGCCCAGGGGTGACAGGTGCAAGCCGTCCCTAGCGAAGCATCATGGCTTGTCGGGCATGTCATCCCAGGCTGACAGGCATTGGATCCCCTTTGAATGACACCAATACTTAAGCCAGTTGTTGAAATTGATCATCTTGTCTTCATATTGTGGCATCATTCTTGGTGAGGGTAAGATGCTACTCAAGGTCAGGGTCATACCGGCCTGGGCTACATGCTCAGAGAGCTCCTCTATGTCTCTTTTCATGTAGTCCAGGGAGGTACGTCTCAGGTCATTCACACCAGCATGGACAATGACTGAGTCATATTTGTACTTGCCTTGGAGTGACCTGAGTGCTTGTGTTATGTGGCAGATCCTAGCGCCCAACAGGCAGCTCACCGTGACCTTCTCCTTGTTCAGCCTGGTGAGTGGGACGTCAGTGTGCCTAACGATAGAGTCACCTATTACAAGTGTATCAGGTGTGTTGTTTAGCCTTAAGGGCTGTGACTGTTCGGCACACTGGCTTTGTGAGCTATGTGTTGCACGTGTTTTGTTTTGGGGTAGCAGTTGCTTGGGTGTCTGCTTTGGAGGTCTCTGCTGCTTAGGCAGATTTTTATTTGGAGCCTCCGAGTATGTTTTTGTGTGTTTATGTGTTTGGTTTGCTGTCGTGGTAGGTCTATGTGAGACTAATTGTAGTGAGTGTGGTTTCCTTCTCCTCCTGACTGGTTATGCCAGTACTGAGTTGAGAGAGCTTAGCCTCCAGTTTGGCTATATGGTTGCATCTCTCACATGTGTTGGAATTTGTTGGGAGGAGGAGAGGATTGTCTATGTACATGAGGCAGTTATAACATTGCCTCAAGATTCCCAGATTCATCAGCTGGACCGGAGAGGAGATTGACAACTGACCTTTGGACATGCTAGAATAGTATTGGGAATTCCTTTATAATTGAAAAAAGGGCCAATGGGGAACAAGGTACTCAAGGGGAGTTTGTGAGGGTGTAGTGCTTTTAATTTTTTAGTGCTGACTTATATAATTGCTTTAGTGAGCAAGTGCCAGGTAAATTAAGTGCAATGTGTTACAGGTAACTTAAATGCAAAAATGACAAACAGTAACTTTCTTTAAAGTGAAACAAGGAAATAAGTACAGTAAGCAATGCAGATATCACTAGGGATCCACAGAAGCGCTGAAAAGTCGCGTTTTAGGTGGAATTAGCGTTTCAGGGAAATAACAAGCAAACAAACAACAAGCATACAAACAAAGCTAGATTCAGCAGGCCTGGATCTAGTCTATGCTACAGCAAACAAGGTGTACCAATTTCAGTAAGAAACAGATCAAATATGCAGGCACTATAAGCCTTTAACCAGAAATTCCCAGCTCAGAAGGGCAGAGTCCAGCCTCTCCTCCCACAAGAGTGCAGACCACGAACCTTCTTAATGTAAAATAACTGGCCTGAAGCCCAAGTGCTTAAACCAGAACTAATACACTTTTAAAATAACAGACACTAAGCCCTCAATCAGCAGTTCCCAACTTAGAAGGATGTAAGCTACCTGTCCTGCCACCACAGTGCAGGCCACAAACCTTCCTAATGTAAAACAACTGGTCTGAAGCCCAAGTGCTTAATCGAAAAGACTTAGAATGATACCTACACTTTAATCAAGTTACTACCACACAAATACTGTAAAAGCAGATAATTTTTTTTTTTTGAGTGAGCAAATGAGATGGGCCCAGGAGTTACAGGACAGAAACAAGTGCAAATGCAGGCCTTTAAATCAGAAAGTTGAGAGAGATTTCTGCGGCCTTTCCAGTTGTTGTAGATGTCTTGTGAGGTACATACCAAAAGGGGCGTTGTACTCTATAATGGGTCTAATGAGTGATGAGTAGAGAGGAACAATGACCTCTTTTTTTCTGGATGAAAAACCGTTTGTGATGAGGTATGCCACATAGAAGGATTTCCTGACTACTGTGGCAATGTGATTATCAAAGGAGAGACTACTGTCCACCTGTATCCCAAGGTCTCCTATCACACTTTCGGTGTTAAGTATACCACCGCCTATGTTGTAGTTCATGGGTACAGAGTTTTTACCAAAGGGGATGACAATGCACTTTTTGGCATTGAGCTTGAGGCCATGGTTATGACACCAGGCATCTGTCTCAGTGAGGCCCTTTTGTAGGATGTCCACATAATTAGGAGTTTTGATTATAGCTCCTAATTTGCAGTCATCTGCGAACTTCATTAGCCAAAGACCTTCTGTGTTAGCCTGTACTTTAGACAAGTAGATACCAAACAGGAGAGGACCCAGGACTGAACCCTGTGGTACTCCACTTGTCACTGGTCTGAAGTCAGATTTGGAGTCTGCTACTTTCACAGTGTGGGTTCTGTCAGTGAATGAGTTGGCAACCCATCTTGTGACATAGGGAGTTATACCTAGTTTAGTGAGTTTATCTATAATTCCATAGTGGGGGATGGTGTTGAAAGCCTTAGCAAGATCTAGATAGGCTGTGTGTACCACCTTACCCTCGTCTACAGCTTTGGTGACTGCTTCAAAGAAGTCTATCAGGTTTAGGAGACATGATCTGCCTTTTACAAACCCAAACTGGGTGGGGTCCAGAGTTTGGAGATTACCAATGTCTTTGTTTATAAGTTCCATGATGATATGTTCCATGGCCTTGCAGACCAGGCTTGTCAGGCTAATGGGGCGGTAGTTCCTGGGGTCCGTGGTGGCTCCTCCCTTGTGGAGTGGGATAACTGTTGCTGTGCTCCATTCAGTGGGCACAAAGCCTGAGGTGAGGCTATGATTGAACATGGTACTTAGGTGGGGTGCCAGTTTGTTCTGTAGTTTATGTAGAACGCAGCCTGGGATGTTGTCTGGTCCCATGGATGCTATGTTCTTGGCTTTGGAGAGTGTGGTTTTTACCTGTGCAGCTGTGATTACAGGAACATTGCATTCTTCCAGTATAGAGATGGGCCCTTTAGGGGGTGAGAGGTGGGGTAAAGTTAGCACTGAACCTATCTGCCAGGATGTTGGCAATATCAGTTGGGTCTGTATATTTAGTGCCATTGTGCTGTAACTCAGAGCAGATCTGAGTGCTGCCATTGAGATTCTTGACATAGCTATAGAATGCTTTGTGGTTGTCTTTAGAATTAGTGGTGATTTTGTTTTCGTAACTAGCTTTGGAGGATTTTATCAGGGATCGCAGCTTCTTACTGAGGCTGACCAGGGAGCTCCTCCACTCATGGGATTTTACTCTCTTTTACAACAGTTTCTTCCTTCTGTTGTACAATTTGTTTATGGCAGGGGACCACCAGATTGGCTTCCTTTTTTGGAGGATAGCGTCTTGGTTCTGTTTGGGATAGCACGATCCATGCATTTGTGTAAGTGCTTATAAAGTGCAATTGTGTAGGATTCAGTAGTCGTGACTGTATTGTCCATCTGCATGGGTGTCATGAAGTTCACCACTTCAGTCTTAAGAAGCATGAAGTTGGCTTTGGAGAAATTTTTTACCGTTTTTGCCGTGGTTTCCTTAATGGGGGGTGGGGGCAGGATGTGGATATCTAGGGTAATTAGCTTATGGTCGGCTCGGACCAATGAGGCGTTGACTTCAGGTGTGGAACACCGGTCACTCATGTTGGTAATGACTAGATCTAGGATATTGTTGCCCCTGGTGGGGGTGTGGAAAAGTTGCTTTAGGCATTGGAGTTTATGAATTCCAGAAAGCATTGTGCGAAGGAGTTGGTACATGAGTAGTTTTCCCAGTTAATGGTGGGGTAGTTGAAATCGCCCATTATTAGGGTGTTTGGTTGAACCCTAATATTTCCAGTACATCAAGAAAAGAGGAGTGGGAATCCTGGAGCATGGTGGGGGATCTGTAGCAAGCTACAATATGGATTACAGTTTTGCCCAGAGTTAGTTGCACTTGGATAACGTCAGCTGCATTATGCTGAGCAACTAGCCTGGAGGTGTGGATATCCTTAATGAATATGGACACACCTCCACCTTTGGTGTTCCAATCCAGGTTACATAGCCTTAAAGTGTGGTATGAGTTATAGTCTGGTAGTGCAGGGGTGCTCTCTGGATCCTTGAACCAGGTCTCAGTCACTGCACAGATATCGATGTTCTCCATTTTAAGGAGTGCCTCGAGTGAGTGCATTTTGAGATTTAGACTTCTAGCATTGAGTGGCATCACCCTCAGTTTTTGCTTGCCTATTCCTGTCACGGTGGTGAATTTGTCATTTGATCCTTGCCTAAAAAAGGCACTATAGGGGTGGCAAGAACCTTAGCCAGTATCCAGAATCCCAGGGGCGACAGGTGCAGGCCATCTCTGGCAAAGCATCATGGTCTGTCGACAATGAAATCCCAGGTAGACAGATACTGGATCCCTTTAGAATGACACCAGAAGCTTAGCCAATTGTTGAAGTCAGTCATTTTGTCCTTGTATTGCGGTATCATTCTGGGTGATGGCAGAATGCTACTCAGGACTAGGGTCATACCTACCTGGGCTACAAGATCAGAGAGCTCTTCCATGTCTCTTTTCATGTAGTCCAGGGAGGTACATCTCAGGTCGTTCACACCAACATGGATAATGACAGAGTCATATTTGTACTTGTTGTGGAGTGACCTGAGTGCATGGGTTATGTGGCGGATCCTGGCACCCGACAGGCAGCTGACTTTAACCTTCTCCTTGTTTAGCCAGGTGAGTGGGACATCAGTGTGCCTGACTATAGAGTCACCTATGACTAGTGTGTTGGGTACTTTGTTTTGCCTTATTACCTGTGGTTGAGTGGCACACTGAGTCTGCAGGCTGTGTGTCATTTGGGTTGTGTTGGAGGGTGGTGGTTGCTTGCATTTCTGCTTTGGAGGTCTCTGTTGCTTGAGCAGATTATTATTGAGAGCCTCCGTGAATATTTTTATGTTTCTATGTGTGGATTTTGGTGGTGTAGATTTAGTGAGACTATTTGATGAGTGTGTGTGGTGCAAGTGTTTACCTTCTCCTCTTGACTGTCAAGTTCTGTCTTGGTTGGAGAGAGCTTTACCTCCAGTTTGGCTAGATAAGTGCATCTGTCACAGGTTGTAGTGTTGGGTGGTAGGAGGAGAGGGTTGTCTGTGTACATGAGGCAATTTCTACATTGCCCCAAGATGCCCAGATTCATCAGATAGACAGGAGAGAACACTGGCAGCTAACCCTTGGACATGCCTGAATAAAAAACTATTTTCCTCTAGATAAGTGAGGAATGTGAGTACAATAGCTGTTTTTCTCTAAGCAAGTGAGGAAAGTAAGTACCAAAACTGTTTTCCTCTAGGTAATGAGGACGGTTGAGTGCTGTAGTAATTAGTAGCTTATTTAGTGCTTATGTGCGGGACATCCACATCAAAGGGCATTATAGTTCCATTGTTCTCAGCCCTCATCACACCTGTAATTGAGTACAATGTGCACCCTTTTGCATGTATCTCCCAGCTCATCTTCCAGGGATGATTTACTCAAGTATATCACTTTTGCCACAGTGAGCTCCCAGACATCTCATTGGCCAAACCTAAGTATTCTTTTTGATGCATAACTATTATGGGTTGACAGTGCAGAACTCCCTTCAAGGTGTTATACAAGATGCATGTGTAATACTTGTTTCTGTCATGTACCCAGTAAATACACAGCTCATTGACAACATTGATGGCATGGGTTACATTCATGCAAGTATGGATTGTGGCATATATATGCCATGAAAACCTGACAATTAGCCAGGATTGCTTATAATTTAAATTACAGGTGTAACAGTGTCCCTCTTAACACTTCTGGAAGGTGTTAATGTTTGAGGAATATGTTCTTGGTTCCCCTTATAAATTACAGACAAATCATGACAGTTGTACAAGTGTGTTCATGCAGAACATGTAAAATAACTCACAATCACATATTTTATGTCAATAACACATATGACTTGTGGTATTATTCTGATGTTGCCATTATTGCGTGTGCTTCCATCTACTGTTGTCTATGAGTCTGTTGCTATGGGTACAGCTTTGTTGAGACCTAAGCTGACATTACAATCATATTCAAGAAACTCATTTTGCAAATCTTCACAATATGCACCTACCCCTTTATTGTATATACCATCCTTGATAAATGTCATCTCCAATGATCATGTCACGGTGCTTATATCACAACCAATCATCTCCATTGATATGTGGCCTTCTGAGACGGTTGCATAATATACAGTAAGTGTGTGATGATGTGATTATACACAGGAGGTATAAACAGCAGTGTGTACTTTATCATGTAGATATGTGATTACTGTTCATGCTACAACTGCCTTGTCTTTGTGGTGTATGTACATTGACATGCCCTTATCTGCTGTACATTTCCATGTTTCATTCGGACTTATCCGGTAAACAAATGTTAAATAAATAAATAAATTGTATTAAACCCTGGTAGTCACTGTGGCTCTCTGGGAAATCCCACAGACCTAGCTTGCCCTTAGGTAAAGACATCTGCATGTCTGAAGGTGTTTGCGCTGCTTTACATGGTTTCCTCGATGGTAACACTGTTGCTGGCCATGAAGCCATGCTTGTATCCATGTAAGAGCAATGCGCAGCATGCATATGCAATTAGCAGTGCTGCTCATCATGCAAACACATAAACTCCATGTAGGCATCGTGCTAAGCTTACACAGAGTTTATTGAATCCGCAGGTGTGTGTTTGCATGTTGAATGTAACTCATGAGTTGTGTCATTTCCTAAGATTTTTATTATTCCAGTATTCCTTAATGCATCTTTGAGTTAATGTTTTAACTAATTTATAATGAAAAAATACTAAATGAGTCTGCATTGTGTTACGAAAGAACATAATGTTTACTCTGGTACATGAAATCTGTGTATAAAGATAGCCTAGGGGGTTTGGATCTCTTTTCGGTTGGTTATAAACTGCTTAGAGGGTACAGGAAAATGGTGTTGAAAGTTTTAAAGATGAAACTCTAGAATCAACTTTGGAAGTTAAATTTGTTCATGACTATATACGAATACAAACTAGTTTAAATTTTGTTTAGTTACCACCTATTAAAACTTCAGTCTGCAATACTGTTTTTTTCACTATAGGGTGGGAAGAGTATAGGCTCATAGGATCATAGGAGGTTACTAGGCTATTGGCCTTGAGGCCCTTATAAGCCTAGCCAAGAGTTTAGCCGATGTTAAAACAGTCAGCACCCAAAGCCCCTGTCCAGCAGGGACACAGGTGGAATCCCAGGGGTGTATTTTCTGTTTCCCATCCAGTTATCCAGATTGTACTTGAAAATAGATAATGAGGTACTCTGCTTGACGTGGACAGGGAGTCTATTCCACAGATGGAGGAGTCTCTGGGGCACAAATCTGTTCTGTTAACAAGTCCTATTGATATCAGAGACCAGGTTGAGGTCCTGCGTATGGGTTACTCGAGTGGAGCTTGACTTGCGGATATGCAGCAGTCCCATCAAGGCAGGCTCTTAGATTGCTTTGTATGCCAGAGATCACCTCTGAGAAATCTGTATGAAACTGAGTAGAGGGACAGGGCTTTTAGCCTATCTGTGCAGGGTAGATGTTTGAGGCCCTGACTTCTCCTGGTGAGGAACCTCTGTGGTCTCTCCCATCTGCTGCATGTGCTTTGAGAGGTACATGCCAAAGGGGTGTTTTACTCAATAATTGGCCTTACAGGGATAGAATACAGGGATGTGATGACCTCTTTGCCCCTGGATGAGATACCCTTACTTATGAGGTGGGCCATGTAAAAAGCTTTCCATACCGGAAGCAACATGGTGGTCAAAAGTCAGGTTGCTATCAATCTGGATGTCCAAATCCCTCACTACTGATTGTGTACTTAGGATGTTGTTATTAATGTGATAATATGTGGGGATGTCACTCTCCCCAAAGGGGATGATGATGCATTTTTTGGCATTCAGCTTGAGACTATGTTTCTGGCACCAGTCATTTGTTTGGGTGAGATTCTCTTGGAGGACGTCCACATCACCTGGGGAATTGATGACCGCACCCAACTTGCAGTCATCTGAAAACCTGGTCAGCCATAGCCCACTGGTTTTGGCCTGCACCTCAGAGAGGTATATCCTGAATAACAGAGGCCTCAAGACAGATCCCTGGGATACACCACTCATTACAGGTCTACTGCTTGAGGTGGCTTCCCCTATTTTGATTAGGTGGGTTCTATCACTGAGCCAGTTTGCTACCCATCTGGCAACATATGGATTGATGCATAGTTGGGAGAGTTTATCTATTATGCCAGAGTGGGGAATAGTATCGAAGGCTTTGGTCAGGTCAAGGTAGGTGGTGTACACTGTCTTCCCTTTGTCCATGGCTTTGGTGACTGTCTCAAAGAAGTCAATCAAATTTAACAGACATCACCTCCCCTTGACAAAGCCAAACTGTGTGGGGTTGAGTGTTTGGAGGTTGCTAATGTCCCTGTTAATGAGATCCATGATAATCTGTTCCAGGGCCTTGCAGATCAGGCTAGTTAGGCTGATGCGTCTATAATTTCCATGATCGGTGGACACTCCACCTTTGTGTAAAGGGATGACAGTGGCTGTCCTCCACTCAGCTGGTATGACGCTGGTACTTAGGCTTTGGTTGAATAGGGTGCCTAATGGTGCTGCAAGTTCATGCCTGAGTTCATGTAGGATGCAGCCTGGGATGTTATCGGATCCCATGGAGGCTGTATTTTTTTGTCTTTGAGAGGGCAGTGATGACCTATTCCCTAGAGATAAGGGGTGGGGGGCGGGTACCGAGGATGTCCTGATTTACTGACGGAGGGACAGAAGGGAAAATATTTTTGCTGAATCTGTCAGCCAGCAGGTTGGCTATATCTACAGCATTTGTGTATGCGGTGTCCTTGACCACCAGTTCTGAACAGATCTGGGTGATTCCTTTCAAATTGTGGACATATGTGAAGAAGGCCTTATGATTGTCTCTATTAGTATGGAATAGCCTTCAGCTTATATTAAAAAAGCAGAGAGATTAACTACTTTTAAAAGATTAACAGATACTCGGTTTCAAGGAAAGTGTATAGCATTCGGAATTTTGTATTTGCAAGGTCCTGGATAGCCAATATTTTGGTCTGCGATCATAATAACAAAGTTGATAAGTGAACATTTCTTTGAAGATCTGGAATAGTATAAAATACAGTGGAATAATGCCATTTCCTCTTTAAATACATTTTGTAGTCTAATCATTGTATGCAGTTAAATTACAAAACCACACACACAAAATGCAGACAAAATCTGCTTAGGTATTATTAGAATCATGGAACTATTAAGGATAATAATAAATCTCATCTAGGATTTGAACCCAAGACCTCCAGAATTACATGCTGTTATAACACTGCTGAATTAACCAGGGTATTGGGACAAATGGGTGTTGAATTTTCCATTAAGAGATTTTTTCTTTTAGCTTAGAAACTTCTAGCATGATGTTTAAAGAAAAAACAAACACGCTATTGTGCACATACAGAGAAGCTGGTGTATATACACACACACACACACACACACACACACACACACACACACACACACACACACACACACACACACACACACACACACACACAATGCAGAGAATGCCAGCTACAGGTTGCATGATTTGGGGCTGTCTACACTGAGTACTAGCATGCAATAATGCTATAATATTACTAAGGAAAGCAAATTTGTTGGTGGTGCTGGATACTATACGGGACAGTAATGCAGATGTCGAGGAGAAGAAGTTGTATCATAGCAGGAGTATAATATTAGGGACAGTACTGCTAACCTGCAGTAGGATGATTGTGAGTACTTGTAGATAAGACAGATAGCAGGAGTATTAGGGCCAGCACTACCAAGCTGCAGTAGTACGATTGTGAGTACTTGTAGACAAGACAGGGAGGTAGTTTTCCAAAGTAACAGTTGGTGTGGTATCGGTGCTGGGGGTACAATCCTGAAATAAAAATACTAGAGCAGTATTGCTCAAAAGGGTTAGACATGATGTCAGTACTGGGCTACAATACGGCAGAGGTCTAATAAAGATGCTCTCGATGTTCTGGTGTAATGTCAACCCTGAGATATAACAGACGGGTACTTAATGTTGGACAGAATCAAATGTAAACATTCTCCACGTATTCATATTAATAATTTCCACTCTTTCACACTTATAACAAAAAATCAATATCCTGTGTCTGGTATATTAATTTGTTAATCCTTCAAACTTGCTAAACAGAAGTACCTCTTTTCATCGGTTTACCTGGTAGTTCTGTGTGATTAATGACTTGCTCGGTGTCATACAGTATTCAAGTGGAGACTGAGGGAATTGAGCCCAAAGCTGTATGATAAAGATCATAAGTAATTTATAGTGCACGACCCTCTGGGCTATACAGACAGATATAATAATATTAAAATAAATGCAGGGACAATAACCTGCTGGCCTCCACCTGCACTGCAGCTAAAACTGCTATGTCTGCAAAACAGAAAGCCTTAAATAAATAATCTTATCTTGGCTTTACTGGTGATAAACTATTGGGCCTGATCATTTGAATAATTTTGTATCAGTCTAATTGTCTTTGTTTTATAAATCTGAGATACTTTCTTCATAGAAGGAAACTTGTAAATCTGAAAAATGGTAGGCCAGGGGCATTTCTATAGTCTCATAGTTAAAAAAACATACATTTGCAGAAAACATGCGAAAGCTTGTAATACATTTTCTATGTAACCTCTATTATCTTGATGTAACTCTCACATACGGGAAATTCATTGCACCTCATTTGTCTTCTGACTATAGACTTTTGACAGTGCTTAAAAATTTAGATTATGGGTCCATTAGATCACTCACACTCCATTTGGGATTGGATGTCATAACTTTTCAAGGTTAGTGAATTGGTGGTATTCAGGCTGTTGACATGTTTTCCTTAGGGAAGACAAGGTTAAGAAATAGCATGACGGATTCATGTAATACAAATGTCATCTGTCACTAAGAGAGGGATTGAACTCAGATATGAAAGGTTTGCAGCGTTCATTTACATTTTACATGCCGGCCTTATAAAACAGAATTTGTCCTTGAGAATGTCTGAGAAAACTAGACAGCCGTCTCTTCCCTTCTGGCACAGGGGCTCCTGAAAACTCATAGATACATGCAGTTAAAAACAACCTTTTCTCCAGAATTTATTGGATACAAAGACAGGTAAAAAATGAAGCAGCCAACGGTTTGGCTGTACAGTTTAATCCCAGTAGAAGGCCATCTGCGTAGACCAAAGTAGTGACAAGGTTTGATGGAAGAAGGGATGCTTAATCATGCAACTATTAGTGCAGGGGTTACAAATGTATTGTTTCAGTTTCTAGAAGAATAAGATGTCCTGATAGTCCTGAATGAATGCAATGTGCAAATGGGGCTATATAAGACTGGGATGACCATACACTCAAGGATGGACACAGCAAGCAGGCTGGCACATACTTATGTGAGTCCTAACTAAAGAAAATGTACAAAAATACAGAAATGCAGTGCACAGCTGCAGTCCTTAAGCAAAAATATAAACATTTAAAAAGAAAAACTTGGAAATCATAAATTATACATGGAATACATTAATATAAATATGAAGTACGAAAAGTGAAGGGCAATGATGTGATAGTTCTATTATTAAAACAAAGTAATACAGGAAATACCATGAGGAGCGAAAGAAGAGCAATTGTTGGTGACAGTGACAAAAATAGTATTGGAAGTGCGATTAACAGAAGACGACATAGTAATAACAACAGTGGTAACTGCATTAGCAGGATGAAATACACATTAAGACAACAGAGGCAATTAAAAAAGACTGAAATCAATAGCAGTTAAAGAAGAGAATTAAGGCTGGGGTCTGTTTCCTGTAGTCCAGGGTTTGATTCCCTTAGCCTCTATTTGCTTACTGTGTGATTATGAATAAATCACTTAAGCAGACAATGCTCTAGGGTTATTGGATTATGTTATTTAATGGTTTCCTAGACTGCATGCCTAATAACTATCTATGAACCTTGTGAAGGCTGCCAGCCTAGCCAGATAAAATTGTACAGATAATTCTATCATTTGCAAATATGAATGTTGAACTACAGACATTTTCTTAATTGAAAGAAAATACTGTGAAATGTTGAACAACAAGCTTGTTTTCTTAAATGAAAGAATATGCTGTGAAATGTTGAGCTTAAAACAATGTAGCAACATTGCCCTCTGCAGTAAAGAAAGCTAAGTCAAGCATTTCTTGTCTGTCCTTTGAAGTTAAAATTATTTCATGTCTGTCCCTTTGAAGTTAAAATTTGGAGTCGATGAGTCTGGAGTGAAGCATACTGCCTATTGTTTTAACTTAAGGAATAATTACTAGAGTTTGCATATGGAATGTCTTTTATGACTGTAGTTCCTGCAGGTGGAATATAACAAGAATGTAGTATCTGTTAGCCTGGGAACACCAGAAAAGTGTAAAAAATGATGTAATGGGAATCAGGACTGAAGATAGCAATTTAAACAGAGAGAATCAGAAGGCATTAAGCATTTTTGTCTTAACCATCCAACTCATCAGCTCTCTGCCAGTTTCTGTATGTAAGTTATTTTAGACTTGTGTTTTCTTTTAGAAATAGCTAGGAACTAGAAAGATTAGACTAAGTGTTTTTCTGTGATGTCAGAACTGTACTACTGAATTATTTTAAGCATTTCTCTGTGATCTCTGAACTCTTGACTAGCACTGTGTAGTAAGAAGTATTGTCTTGTGTTTTATTATTTATTATTAAATATTTTAACACCTTTCAACTGTGGCTGTTTTGTGTAGAGATAATTTAAGATCTAGAGTACACTGCATACTTATAGTGATTACTGTACCAAGTCATTCTAATAAACCTTGACTGTTTAGACATACCACCAATTGGATAATAATATTGCACAGTAATAATTGGACACCCCTTTAAGGACCTCTGAGTAGCTAATAATTATTAGTGGTTGGTGGCAGGGTACTAAAGTATAGTCTGGGAAAAGGGGGCACAGCTGGAGAACCTATTCCAGCCTTCCCCAGGAGTATCTGTGTGGTTGTATAAACTCCTCTCAAAGTGTGCGAGTGTGTGTGTGTGTCAGCTACTTGGGCAGGGATATGAAGCACTGGTTGGACAGATAGGGTGCTAGATGTTTTAGCTTGCCCACTAGGCTGAGATCTGGACCCTATAACTGTGCCAGTGGGGAGTCTTATTGGGGACCTGGAGAGCAAGGGAGCAACCAGCCCTGGACTGACTGTGATCTCTGTTTGCTCTTAAGGGAAATTGCACTTTACTGTGTGTATTTGTTATCCTTTCCTCATATATGAGACACCCTCTCTGTTGTTAGTGGTGAGGATTGAGGCTCCTTGATTGTTGGGCCAGGACACGGCCATCACATTTGTGATGGCAGTGTTGGATATCCACATCACACATTAATTAATTGGGAAATACTAATTGGCTTGTAGTGGTGTGGGTAGAGTGAATTCCTGTAGCTTGTGTACAGTGAGCTTTGAATGTGTTTTGTACTCTAAATCAGCCATGCAGTGAATACTCAGAGTTCAGATCACAATTGTTGTATTTCTTTTGTTAGCTTAGTTAGTCAGGGTGAGCAGGCAGCATGTCAGCAGCGGAGTATGGAAAGCTGAGAAGGAGCTAGCTGGTGGAGATGTGCCAGGCTAGGGGACTGGTGCATGGAAACCTGACTAAGGCAGACCTGATTGCAGCTTTGGTTACAGCTGCATCAGATAACAGCAACCAGGAGGACAATCAGACTGGCAGTGGATCTGTGTGGTTGTATAAACTCTTCTCAAAGTGTGTGTGTATGTGTGTCAGCTACTTGGGCAGGGATATGAAGCACTGGTTGGACAGAGAGGGTGCTAGATGTTTTAGCTTGCCCACTAGGCTGAGATCTGGACCCTATAACTGTGCCAGTGGGGAGTCTTATTGGGGACCTGGAGAGCAAGGGAGCGACCAGTCCTGGACTGACTGTGATATCTGTTTTCTCTTAAGGGAAATTGCACTTTACTGTGTGTATTTGTTATCCTTTCCTCATATATGAGACACCCTCTCTGTTGTTAGTGGTGAGGATTGAGGCTCCTTGATTGTTGGGCCAGGGCACGGCCATCACATTTGTGGTGGCAGTGTGGGATATCAACATCGCACATTAATTAGTTGGGAAATACTAATTGGCTTGTAGTGGTGTGGGTAGAGTGAATTCCTGTAGCTTATGTACAGTGAGCTTTGAATGTGTTTTGTACTCTAAATCAGCCATGCAGTGAATACTCAGAGTTCAGGGCATAATTGTATTTCTTTTGTTAGCTTAGTTAGTCAGGGTGAGCAGGCAGCATGTCAGCAGAGGAGTATGGAAAGCTGACAAGGAGCCAGCTGGCGGAGATGTGCCAGGCTAGGGGACTGGTGCATGGAAACCTGACTAAGGCAGACCTGATTGCAGCTTTTGTTACAGCTGCATTAGAAAACAGCAACCAGGAGGACAATCAGACTGGCAGTGGAGATATAATACCCTCAGAGAATGTACAGCTCAACCTTTCTGCAGTGGACTTAATAATCCAACTGGAGCTAAAGAGACTTGAGCTGGAGGCTAGGCATGTGGAAATAGAAGCAAATGAGAGACAATGACGTTTGAGGCTGAGGAGAATGAGAAGCTGTTACGTCTGTAGGCTGAGGAAAAAGAGAGGGAAAGGCAGCATGAGAAGGAGATGATGACTCTTCGCCAGAGTCATGGAGGTTATAGGGAAGGGAATAACTGGACCCCAGAAGCACAAAAGGTCAGTGAATTTCTTCCGCAGTTTAAAGAGGGGGAAAATTTTGATAGTTTCATTCATATGTTTGAGAGAGTATGTAAACAGTATGAAGTTGACCAAGGGCTCTAGGTATGGTTCCTGACCCCCTTACTCCATGGTAAACCTGAAACTGTGTTATCTAAAATGTCTGACATTGCATGTTTTGATTATACTGCTGTAAAAAATTGTCTGTTAGAGTTTTTTAAGCTAACACCTGAAACGTATAGGAAGAAGTTTTATGAGCAAAGACGCAAGGCAGATGAAAGTGTGTGTGAATATGTTGCTGAACTGAGCCCTTATTTCCATAGGTGGGTGAGTGGATATCAGGTCACCACTTTTGAAGGACTGGCAGACTTTTTAGTGAGGGAACAAGCCTTTAGCACTTTGCCTGAGGACATGAGGATCTGGTTAGCTGATAGACAATGTGCTACTTCAGATGAGTTGGGGAAGAAGGGAGACCAATACCTGGCAGACAGGGCAGTCCTGCACAGGAAGAGGAAACCCAGTACTGCTCATGGGTCTAAAGGAACCCATGATGGGCAACACAGACTGCCACAGCAGAATCTGCCAGTAGCAGGGGAAGCCACTAGTCCAGGTACACATCTGGGAGCTAGGGTTAAATGTTTTGAATGCAACCAGTGGAGCCATGTGGCATACAGGTATCCATGAAGGCAAGGTGGGGAACAACAGGTGAGGGAGCCAGTAAATGGGAAAGAAAAAATGCCAGTAGTAGGTTGTCATGAGACAACAGTGGTACCAAACTACCATTGTGCAGATGTCCTAATAGGGAAGGATTTGGATGAGGCAACACCATGTGCTTATGCAGTTACACGCAGTCAGGCTAGGAGATAAGCATGTGGGTCTGGTAGCCTGGGGGAGACCCAAACAGACTGCATACTTGCAGCCAGGACTTGTGAGGTGGTTACTTCAGGGAGGGAGCTTCTCTGTAGCAGTGAGACTGAAGGTGAGCCATAGCTGCTTGTGGGTACTGACGATCCCTTGGACAGAGTGACTGCAAAGGTAGAGGTGAGTAGTAGTGCCCAGGCTGACAGTGAGGCACCACTGTCAGCAGATGCCAGACTTCCTGTGGAAGGGGAGCTGGGAATGGTTACATGGAGAGAGTTGAGACAGGCTCAGCTTTCAGGCCCTACATTGCAAGGCCTGAGGCAGGTAGCTAGGGAGGCACCTGATTCTCAAGGAAAAGGAGAATCTGCATACTGGGACAAAGGGTTACTGTACAAAAAATGAACCCCTGAGGAAGGGCTAGAAGGTGAGAGAATGCAGCAGTTGGTAGTGCCTAGAGCCTACCATCTGCTGCTTCTAGCCATAACCCATGATATTCCCTTTGCAGGTCATATGGGCATAAAACATACAAAGAGGCATATTATGCAGAACTTCTATTGGTCTGGAATTTCCAGAGATGTAACAGGGTACTGCAGGACCTGTGAGCATTGCCAAAAGGTAGGCAAGGCAGGAGACAAGGTGAGAGCTGCTTTGATGCCTTTGCCTGTGATTAAGGAGCCATTTCAAAGGGAAGCTATGGATATTGTGGGTCCTCTGAGCACCCCAAGTTCCACAGGAAAAAAGTATATCCTAGTGGTAGTGGATTATGCTACACGATACCCTGAGGCAGAGGCTTTGTCCTCCATTGAGGCAGAGAAGGTGGCAAATGCTTTGTTAGAGATTTTCAGCAAGGTAGGTTTCCCAAAAGAAATACTGACTGACAGAGGCGCCAGTTTCATGTCAGACCTGCTGGCTTGCCCGTGGAAGTCATGTGGGGTGAAGCACATGAAGACCGCCCCTACCATCCCCAGACTAATGGTCTTGTTGAGAGGTTAAACTCTACAAACAAGTCCATGCTACGGGCATTTGCAGATCAGTTTAAGAGGGAGTGGGACAAATATTTGCCCCATCTGTTGTATGTTTACAGAGAAGTTCCCCAGAAATCCAGTTTTTTCACCCTTTGGGTTGCTGTATGGGCATAGGGTGAGTGGAACTCTAGATTTAATTTAAGATGAGTGGGAAGGTGAGTGCAAGTCTCACAAGGAGTCTGTTGTGGCCTACATCCTAAACCTCAGGACAAGGCTCAGGGATCTCATGGGCTTGGCCCAGGAGAACCTGGCAGAAGCCCAACAACAGAAAAATGGGTGGTAAGACAGGAATGCTCGAGCTATAGAGTATGCTGTGGGGCAGCAGGTAATGGTTCTCATTCCTGTCAGACACAACAAACTGCAAGCAGCTTGGGAGGGACATTACAAGGTGGTAAGAAAGGTAAGTGATGTTAACTACATGGTGAAACTGCTAGGCAGACAGCAGGGGCACAAATTGTACCATGTTAACATGATGCCAGCTTACCATGATAGGGAGGCCCTTGTGCTGAGCATTTGCAGTTGATTGCAGGAGGAGTCTGAGGGATATCTGGGGACTGATCTCCTCAGTGAGGCTCGGGCTGACACCTCAGTGGAAGGGGAAGCAATGTCCCAGCAGCTATCTCCTACCCAGGTTCGAAAAATCCGAGCAGTGTTGCAGAAATTTGGGGACATGTTGACTGGGAAACCAGGGTGCATCCACCTGGTGCAGCACCAGGTGGATACAGGACCCCAAAGGCCTATTAGGCAGGCCCTTTATAGAGTGCCTGAGAGAGTCAAACAGACTCTGAGGGAGGATGTACAGGAGATGTTGGAACTAGGGGTGATGCAAGAGTCCAATAGTCCCTGGGTCTCCCCAGTGGTGATGGCGCCAAAGAAGGATGGCAGCACTAGGTTCTGTGTGGAATACAGGAAATTAAATAGTCACAGAGAGTCAGATTCTTACTCCATGCCTAGGACAGATGAGGCCCTAGAGCAGCTGGTTGGGGCTAAGTATCTTACAACCATTGATCTTACCAAGGGTTACTGGCAGGTGCCCTTGACTCCCAGTGCTAGAAAGAAGTCAGCCTTTGTGACTCCTTGTATGAGTTCACCAAGATGCCCTTTGGGATGAAGAATGCCCCAGAGACTTTCCAGAGGCTGGTAGATTGTATCATAGCAGGAGCAGGAGGGTTTGCCCTTGCTTACCTAAATGATATCGCCATCTACAGACATTCCTGGCCAGAGCACCTTCAGCATGTCAGGGAGGTGCTGGGCAGACTACAGAGGGCAGGGTTGACCATTAAGCCAAGCAAATGTCAGGTGGGTATGACAGAGGTATTCTACCTATGACATAGAGTGGGAAGTGGGAAGATAAGGCCAAAACCTGCCAAAGTGAAAGCCATTCAGACATGGCCTGCACTTTTTACTAAAAAACAGGTGAGGACATTTTTAGGGACAGCAGGGTACTACAGAAAGTTCATCCCCAGTTATAGTACCATAGCTGCTCCCCTCACAGACTTGACAAGGAAGAACAGGCCAGATAAGGTATTGTGGACCCCAGCATGTGAGCAGGCATTCCAGAAGCTTAAAGAAGCTTTGGAAGGACCCCCTGTGTTTGCCAGTCCACATTACAGCAAAGAATTTGTTGTGCAGGTGGATGCTTCAAAACATGGGGTGGGGGCTGTACTTAGCCATATTTCTTCAGGGGGAGAATAACACCCAGTGGTTTATCTCATTCGTAGGCTCCAACCCAGGGAGGAATAATATGCATCTGTAGAAAAGGAATGTCTAGCCATAGTGTGGGCACTGCAGAAACTTCAGCCTTATCTGTATGGAAGGAAATGCACTGTTATGACAGATCATAATCCCCTGACATGGTTACACAGAGCCAGCCAACAAAATGCCAAGTTGCTAAGATGGAGCCTAGGGTTGCAAGTATATGGTATGTCAGTGCAGTACCGCAGTGGGAGTAGCAATGCCAATGCAGATGGGCTCTCAAGACAGGGAATGGGGTGAGGTGCACTCAGATAGACCTAACCCTCTCAAGCAGCGTTTCTCAAGGGTCACTTGAAAAACTAGCTTGAGTTCTCCATGTGGGGGGGGGGATGTGAAGGTTACCAGCCTAGCCAGATAGAATTGTACAGATAATTCTATCATTTGTAAATATGAATGTTGAACTACAGACTTGTTTTCTTAAATGAAAGAATATGCTGTGAAATGTTGAACTTAAAACAATGTAGCAACATTGCCTTCTGCTGTAAAGAAAGCTAAGTCAGGCATTTCCTGTCTGTCCTTTGAAGTTAAAATTATTTCATGTCTGTCCCTTTGAAGTTAAAATTTGGAGTCGGTGAGTCTGGAGTGAAGCATCCTGCCTATTGTTTTAACTTAAGGAATAATTACTAGAGTTTATATGTGGAATGTCATTTATGGCTGTAGTTTCCTGCAGGTGCAAGATAACAAGAATGTAGTATCTGTTAGCCTGGGAACACCAGGAAAGTGTGAAAAATTGATGTAATGGGAATCAGGACTGAAGATAGCAATTTAAACAGAGAGAATCAAATGGCATTAAGCATTTTTGTCTTGACTATCCAACTCATCAGCACTCTGCCCGTTTTCTTGTGTAAGTTATCTTAGACTTGTGTTTTCTTTTAGAAATAGCTAGAAACTAGAAAGATTAGACTAAGTGTTTTTCTGTGATGTCAGAACTGTACTTGAATTATTTTAAGTATTTCTCTGTGATCTCTGAACTCTTGACTAGCACTGTGTAGTAAGAAGTATTGTCTTGTGTTTTAGTATTTATTATTAAATATTTTAAAACCTTTCAACTGTGGCTGTTTTGTGTAGAGATAATTTAATCTCTAGAGTACATTGTGTACTTATAGTGATTACTGTATCAAGTCACTCTAATAAGCCTTAAGTGTTTAGTCATACTACCAATTGGAAAATAATATTGCACAATAATAATTGGACACCCTTTTAAGGGCCTTTGAGTAGCTGATAATTATTAGTGGGTTGTGGCAGGGTACTACCATATAGTCTGGGAAAAGGGGGCACAGCTGGAGAACCTGTGCCAGCCTTCCCCAGGAGTGTCTGTGTGGTTGTATAAACTCTTCTCAAAGTGTGTGAGTGTGTGTGTGTGTCAGCTACTTGGGCAGGGACATGAAGCACTGGTTAGACAGAGAGGGTGTTAAATGTTTTAGCTTGCCCATTAGGCTGAGATCTGGGCCCTATAGCTGTGCCAGTGGGGAGTCTTATTGGGGACCTGGAGAGTAAGGGAGCGACCAGCCCCAGACTGACTGTGATCTCTGTGTGCTCTTAAGGGAAATTGCACTTTACTGTGTGCATTTGTTATCCTGTCCTCATCTATGAGACGCCCTCTCCGGTGGTAGTGGTAAGGATCGAGGCTCCTTGATTGCTGGGCCAGGGCATGGGCGTCACAAACCTAATGGCAGTATCTGAAGTAACAACAATATTATCAGCTTTATCCAGGCCTAATCTGTATGCCATCTGTTAAAATTGTTGAGATTTTTTGAACTGTCCACTGAGGCATTAATCTCAGGCATATTAGTTCATACTCCAAAACTGGACTTGGCCAAGGCCTTTAACACTATTCCACATTCCAGCATCACTGACAAGCTAATCCCATTAAATGTAAACAGTTATGTTACCTGGTGGAAGGTAAATTGTCTCACTGACAGATCCCAGTCCATTAGTGATGATGCAGGAAATGTACTCTCATCTAAAAGAAAAGTTATCAGCAGTATCTTGTAATGATCAGTCCTGGGACCACTCAGTGTTGGTATCAGCATCTCTGATGTTAAGCCGAAACCAAGAGCCAGCGGCTGATGAAATTTGTTGATAACCACAAACCTGGGACTGTCATAAATACTTCAACTGACCTCAGGATTCCCCATGAGGTCTTAACATACACTAATAAATGATGTATAGACCACAGCCTCAAATTAAATGCCAAGAAGTGCAGCATCATGTCCTTTGGTAAATCTGGGTTCCTCTGCTCCTATCACACAGGGACCCCCCCCCCCCGAAAATTGACTCAGTCATTAGGGACTTGGGCACTTTCATAGACAATTAACTATCCTTTGACAACCATGTGACTACTGTGGCCAGGAAATCCTTTTAGTTGGCCAGACTGACCACCAAGGGTATGTTTTCTAGATCGAAGGAAGTTATCATCTCCTTTTATTCCTCTTGCAATAGTTGAGCAAAATGCACACTATGGTATGTATTTATCTATGCACATAACCCAGTCTGAGAGACATCAGACTTTCATTAATAAAACGATGAAGGTCAAGTCCTCCTTGAGCTACCCTGACCATCTTAAAGCATTCTCACTCTTCCATTTCCTTTTGACTGTTGAGGCGGAACTCTAATTTGCCTACAGAGCTTCAAAAGATCTCATCCTATGCATCCTCCTACACATCAGCAACACTAATAACACCATAAATACCTGCTCAAGAGATTGATACCTCCACTGTAATGTAAATAGACCTGCTGACATGGTCAATATCTACCGCAGAGAATACCTTTTTATGGAATATATGCCTTTTGGGTGTAAAGCATAGTAGCTCCCTGACCCTTTTCATCTATAACCTGCATGACTGGGTGGGCAATCATACATTGACCCCTTGTCTGGTCCGTCATGCCCCTGTGGAAAGAGGTTGAAACTAGGTACAAGTAATTTGTTTCATGGGTACAGCGTTATTCCATCTCTTGGTAATTTCAATGCAGGATCATGTGCCTAGACTACAAAATGCCCACTGGATCATCAGCCTGGTATTAACCTGTGAACATATCAATAGGGATTTTATTTAACTAGGAGAAAACTGAACTAGGTTCTCAAAGGTACAACAGAATGCCTAGGTCAGACTCATAGAAAAAAGGTTCCAGCTACCATTCCTCCACTGAAGCAAACCTTGCCTACGTTAATATTGCACCTCACTAATGTTGTAGCCCAGGGGTTAGAGCACTGGTTTAGTAAACCAGAAGTCATAAGCTGAAATCTCATAATGGTCTCTGCTTGGCATTGGGGGTTGGCATAATAGTTAATATTTTAACCTGACAGACAAAAGGTACAGGGCTTAGTTCTCACCTTTGAAAGAAACTGGCTAGGTTTTAAATGGCTCACAATGGCAGCTAGACTAGTACTTACTTATGAACCTATAATATGCTTTGGCTCCTTACTGAAATGTCGGCACTCAAAATGCCAAGGGCCAAAAAGCTTAAAACACAGTCAAAGAACAAATCTTGAAAATTGTTCTTCTCCTTGAAACTTCTATTTACAGGGCTTGCACCCCCCAAAACTTATAAATACCAACTCCAAGATCACCTTACCTTGGAAACATGGGAATATTCTGAGAAATTGCATCTCAGGCTTAATATATACAAGTCTGATCTTTGGCCATTCAATCTCTGTGTTTCTTAGGCTTTTCTGACTTTTTGACTACCTTTTTATTTTGTTAGACCTTCTTGACAACTGGACGGCATTACAGTTGACATCTTAGTAGGATTCCCTTTACATAGACACACATTAACACATGCACACACAGTAAACTCTAGCAATGTTTCTGTAAATTATAACCCACCACCAAGATTATGGAGGGCTTATGGTCTGTGCTGTTCTGTATTATACCTTACGACTCTTTCCCCAGGTCATCCAGGATTTACACTGCATCGCCTTGAAATATAAACTAGACCCTACTAAGACTCCTGCAGAGTTTGTGCAAAGACTAACGGTGTTGTCAGGTATATTCATTAAGCAGAAGAAAAGGTGATTCACCCCTAAGATGATAGACACTCCAAGAAAGAATGAGGTACACTATAGTGGCTTTGTGTGATATATGAAAGAGTCATGCATTCTGTACACGTTCTTTACCCACTTTGAATATACAATATACAGTTGCCTCAGAGATATATTTTGGCAGCTATTTTTATCCTGAATACCCAACTGTTATGTTAAGAAATTTCACCTGGTCATTCTGGTCACTTCTTTAATTTGGATATATATACACATAGGAATATAATTGCACCACTATTATTCCTTTTTTTTTTTTTTTTAATAATCATGCAAGTTTTTTCAGTGCCTCTATTGTAAGGAAAGGTTTTGTCCCTTTAGCAGCTTTATGTCACCTTTGAAATGGGTCGTTGCCGCCAAAACTTCTTTTTCTTTCCTCTTTTCCAGAGCTACTTTGATATTTAAAGCATATTTTTATTGTGTCTTCTAGGTTCTTCTTTTTAATAACAGGATAATACTTATGCAGTGAGTTCTTGGTAAAGTAATGCTTTTTTCATGTCCATACATTTGAAACTTAAATACTAATTAATATATAATTATGTAAGAGCTGTAGGTTATTAATTAATATGAGCAGATATTCACCCTTTGCTGACCAGCACATGCTTATCCACTGCATTCAAATGTGCAAAGTCATATGTCAGGATGTGCCAACGTCTTTGAATTATTTTTCATCAAGCTCTACAGAGCAGGGCTTAATTCTTAATACACTTTTGAATGAGGTGGAGGGAGTTAAAGCCTTTAAAGAAAATTAGTTAACTCTGCCGAATCACAACATTGAAGCCAAAATTGACATCCTACCCTTCCTCTTCCTCCTGTTCTTCCTCCGCAAATGGAGCAGATGGCAATTTAATAGACATGTATTCTGAAATCACTTCAGCTTAAAAGTACAAGGAAAGACAAACACAGAGTGAGTACACCATTCAGTTATAACATCAACACTGAACTGGAAATCAGAATAAAAAATAAATAAAAAGAATGAGTCAGTTATATGCTCGGCACAGCTGAAGAGTTTTGCAGGGACTGACATATAGCCATAGCCCTGATTAATATCACCCTTTTTGCATAACAAAATGCCAAGCCTCTCATTTTGAAAGCACATTTAGAAAGCACAGAAATTTTAAAAGTCATTTAACTCTGTAGTTACTGATAAAAATGACAGCAGTGAAAGTGCAAAATGCACGCATACAGATGCACAGATGTGAAGGCACAGTTTATTCAGTGTTCCCAACACACAACCTCATTCTGGAATACATACGTAATGTTATAAACACATAGAAATGCACATAAACTCATTCCGGAATACATATGTAATGTAATGCACACAAAGATATGCACATAAACTCATTACGGAATACATACGTAATGTTATACAAACATAGATATGCACACAAACTCATACCGGAATACATATGTAATGTTATACACACATAGATATGCACACAAACTCATACCGGAATACATATGTAATGTTATACACACATAGATATGCACACAAACTCATACCGGAATACATATGTAATGTTATACACACATAGATATGCACACAAACTCATACCAGAATACATATGTAATGTTATACACACATAGATATGCACACAAACTCATACCAGAATACATATGCAATGTTATACACACATAGATATGCACACAAACTCATACTGGAATACATATGTAATATACACACATAGATATGCACGCTAACTCATACCAGAATACAAATGTAATGTTATACACACATAGATATGCACATAAACCCATTCTGGAATACATATGTAATGTAATACTCACATAGATATGCACACAAACTCATACCAGAATACATATGTAATGTTATACACACATAGATATGCACACAAACTCATTCTGGAATACATATGTAATGTTATACACACATAGATATGCACACAAACTCATTCCAGAATACATAAGTAATATCATACACACATAGATATGCACGCAAACTCATACTGGAATACATATGTAATGTTATACACACATAGATATGCACACAAACTCATACCAAAATAAATACGTATCGTTATACACACATAGATATGCACACAACTTCATACCAGAATACATATGTAGTTATACACAAATAGATATGCACACAAACTCATTCCGGAATACATATGCAATATCATACACACATAGATATGCACGCAAACTCATACCGGAAAACCTATGTAATGTTATACACACATAGATATGCACACAAACTCATTCCGGAATAAATATGTAATGTTATGCACACATAGATATGCACGCAAACTCATACCAGAATACATAAGCAATGTTATACACATACAGATATGCACACAAACCCACTCCAGAATACATATGTAATGTTATACACACATAGATATGCACACAAACTCATACCAGAATACATATGTAGTTATACACACATAGATATGCATAAGAAACTCATACCAGAATACATATGTAATGTTATACACACATAGATATGCACACAAACTCATACCAGAATACATATGTAAAGTTATACACACATAGATATGCACACAAACTCATTCCGGAATACATATGTAATGTTATACACACATAGATATGCACACAAACTCATACCAGAATACATATGTAATGTTATACACACATAGATATGCACACAAACTCATACCGGAATACATATGAAATGTTATACACACATAGATATGCACACAAACTCATACCAGAATACATAAGTAATGTTATACACACATAGATATGCTCGCAAACTCATACCGGAATACATATGTAATGTTATACACACATAGATATGCACACAAACTCATACCAAAATACATACGTAATGTTATACACACATAGATATGCACACAACTTCATACCAGAATACATATGTAGTTATACACAAATAGATATGCACACAAACTCATTCCGGAATACATATGTAGTTATACACACATAGATATGCACACAAACTCATTCCGGAATACATATGTAATGTTATACACACATAGATATGCACACAAACTCATACCAGAATACATATGTAATGTTATACACACATAGATATGCACACAAACTCATTCCGGAATACATATGTAATGTTATACACACATAGATATGCACACAAACTCATACCAGAATACATATGTAATGTTATACACACATAGATATGCACGCAAACTCATACCGGAATACATATGAAATGTTATACACACATAGATATGCACACAAACTCATACCAGAATACATAAGTAATGTTATACACACATAGATATGCTCGCAAACTCATACCGGAATACATATGTAATGTTATGCACACATAGATATGCACACAAACTCATACCGGAATACATATGAAATGTTATACACACATAGATATGCACACAAACTCATACCGGAATACATATGTAATTTTATACACACATAGATATGCACACAAACTCATACCGGAATACATATGTAATGTTATAAACACATAGATATGCATACAAACTCATACCAGAATACATATGTAATGTTATACACACATAGATATGCACACAACCTCATACCAGAATACATAGGTAATGTTATACACACATAGATATGCAGGCAAACTCATACCGAAATGTATATGTAATATCATACACACACATAGATATGCACACAAACTCATTCCGGAATACATATGTAATGTTATACACACATAGATATGCACACAAACTCACACTGGAATACATATGTAATGTTATACACACATAGATATGCACACAAACTCATACCGGAAGACATATGTAATGTTATACACACATAGATATGCACACAAACTCATACCGGAATACATATGTAATGTTATACACACATAGATATGCACAAAAACTCAAACCAGAATACATGTGTAATGTTATACACACATAGATATGCACACAACCTCATACCGGAATACATATATAATGTTATACACACATAGATATGCACACAAACTCATACCGGAATACATATGTAATGTTATACACACATAGATATGCACACAAACTCATACCAGAATACATATGTAATGTTATACACACATAGATATGCACACAAACTCATACCAGAATACATATGTAATGTTATACACACATAGATATGCACACAAACTCATACCGCAATACATATGTAATGTTATACACACATAGATATGCACACAAACTCATACCAGAATACATATGTAATGTTATACACACATAGATATGCACACAAACTCATACCAGAATACATATGTAATGTTATACACACATAGATATGCACACAAACTCATACCAGAATACATATGTAATGTTATACACACATAGATATGCACACAAACTCATACCAGAATACATATGTAATGTTATACACACATAGATATGCACACAAACTCATACCAGAATACATATGTAGTTATACACACATAGATATGCACAAAACTCATACCGGAATACATATGTAATGTTATACACACATAGATATGCACACAAACTCATACCAGAATACATATGTAATGGTATACATACATAGAAATGCACGCAAACTCATACCAGAATACATATGTAATGTTATACACACACAGATATGCAAAAAACTCATACCGGAATAAATATGTAATGTTATACACACATACATATGCACACAAACTCATTCCGGAATACATATGTAATGTTATACGCACATAGATATGCACACAAACTCATACCGGAATACATATGTAATGTTAGACACACATAGATATGCACACAGACTCATTCCGGAATACATATGTAATGTTATACACACAAAGATATGCACACAAACTCATACCAGCATACATATGTAATGTTATACACACATAGATATGCACACAAACTCATACCAGAATACATATGTAATGTTATACACACATAGATATGCACACAAACTCATAGCAGAATACATATGTAATGTTATACACACACAGATATGCACACAAACTCATACCAGAATACATATGTAATGTTATACACATATAGATATGCACACAAACTCATACCAGAATACATATGTAATGTTATACACACATAGATATGCATACAAACTCATACCAGAATACATATGTAATGTTATACACACATAGGTATGCACACAAACTCATTCTGTAATACATATGTAATGTTATACACACATAGATATGCACACAGACTCATTCCGGAATACATATGTAATGTTATACACACAAAGATATGCACACAAACTCATAGCAGAATACATATGTAATGTTATATACACACACAGATATGCACACAAACTCATACCAGAATACATATGTAATGTTAAACACATATAGATATGCACACAAACTCATACCAGAATACATATGTAATGTTATACACACATTTATATGCACACAAACTCATTCTGGAATACATATGTAATGTTATACACACATAGATATGCACACAAACTCATTCCGGAATACATACGTAATATCATACACACATAGATATGCACACAAACTCATACTGGAATACATATGTAATGTTATACACACATAGATTTGCACACAAACTCATACCAGAATACATACGTAATATTATACACACATAGATATGCACACAAACTCATTCCAGAATACATATGTAATATCATACACACATAGATATGCATGCAAACCCATACCGGAATACATATGTAATGTTATACACACATAAATATGCACACAAACTCATACCAGAATACATACGTAATGTCATACACACATAGATATGCACACAAACTCATTCCGGAATACATATGTAATGTAATACACACATAGATATGCACACAAACTCATACTGGAATACATATGTAATGTTATACACACATAGATATGCACACAAACTCATACTGGAATACATATGTAATGTTATACACACTTAGATATGCACACAAACTCATACCGGAAGACATATGTAATGTTATACACACATAGATATGCACATAAACTCATACTGGAATACATATGTAATGTTATACACACATAGATATGCACACAAACTCATACCAGAATACATATGTAATGTTATACACACAAAGATATGCACACAACCTCATACCGGAATACATATATAATGTTATACACACATAGATATGCACGCAAACCCATACCGGAATGTATATGTAATATCATACACACATAGATATACACACAAACTCATTCCAGAATACATATGTAATGTTATACACACATAGATATGCACACCAACTCATACCAGAGTACATATGTAATGTTATACACACATAGATATACACACAAACTCATTCCAGAATATATATGTAATGTTATACACACATAGATATGCACACCAACTCATACCAGAATACATATGTAATGTTATACACACATAGATATGCACGCAAACTCGTACCGGAATACATGTGCAATGTTATACACACATAGATATGGACGCAAACTCATACCAGAACACATATGTAATGTTATACACACATAGATATGCACACCAACTCTTACCAGAATACATATGTAATGTTATACACACATAGATATGCACGCAAACTCATAGCGGAATACATATGTAATGTTATACACACATAGATATGCACACAAACTAATACCGGAATACATGTGCAATGTTATAGACACATAGATATGGACGCAAACTCATACCAGAACACATATGTAATGTTATACACACATAGATATGCACACAAACTCATAGCGGAATACATATGTAGTCTTATATACACATAGATATGCACACAAACTCATACCAGAATACAAATGTAATGTTATACACACATAGACATGCACACAAACTCATACCAGAATACATATGTAATGTTATACACACATAGATATGCACACAAACTCATACCAGAATACATATGTAATGTTATACACACATAGATATGCACGCAAACTCATACCAGAATACATATGTAATGTTATACACACATAGATATGCACGCAAACTTATACCAGAATGCATATGTAATGCTATACACTCATAGATATGCACACAAACTCATACTTGAATACACATGTAATGTTATATACACATAGATATGCACACAAACTCATTCCCGAATACATATGTAATGTTATACACACATAGATATGCACACAAACTCATACCGGAATACATATGTAATGTTATACACACATAGATATGCACACTAACTCATACCGGAATACATATGTAGTTATACACACATAGATATGCACACAAACCCATACCGGAATACATATGTAATGCTACACACACATAGATATTCACACAAACTCATACCAGAATACATAAGCAATATTATACACATACAGATATGCACACAAACTCACTCCAGAATACATATGTAATATTATACACACATAGATATGCACACAGACTCATTCCAGAATACATATGTCATGTTATTGACACATAGATATGCACGCAAACTCATACCGGAATACATATGTAATGTTATACACACATAGATATGCACACAAACTCATACCGGAATACATATGTAATGTTATACACACATAGATATGCACACAAACTCATACCAGAATACATATGTAATGTTATACACACATAGATATGCACACAACCTCATACCGGAATACATATATAATGTTATACACACATAGATATGCACGCAAACTCATACCGGAATGTATATGTAATATCATACACACATAGATATACACACAAACTCATTCCGGAATACATATGTAATGTTATACACACATAGATATGCACACCAACTCATACCAGAATACATATGTAATGTTATACACACATAGATATGCACACAAACTCATACCGGAATACATATGTAATGTTATACACACATAGATATGCACACAAACTCATACCAGAATACATATGTAATGTTATACACACATAGATATGCACACAAACTCATACCGGAATACATGTGTAATGTTATACACACATAGATATGGACGCAAACTCATACCAGAGTACATATGTAATATTATACACACATAGATATGCACACAAACTCATTCCGGAATACATATGTAATGTTATACACACATAGATATGCACACAAACTTATTCCAGAATGCATATGTAATGTTATACACACATACATATGCACCCAAACTCATTCCGGAATACATATGTAATGTTATACACACACAGATATGCACACAAACTCATTCCAGAATACATATGTAATATTATACACACATAGATAAACACACAAATTCATTCCAGAATACAGATGTAATGTTATACACACACAGATATGCACACAAACCCATCCTGGAATACATATGTAATATTATACACACACAGATATGCAGACAAACATATCCTGAAACACATATGTAATATTATACACACATAGATATGCACACAAACTCATTCTGGAATACATATGTAATGTTATACACACATAGATATGCACACAAACTCATACCAGAATACATACGTAATGCTATGCACACATAGATATGCACACAAACTCATTCGGAATACATATGTAATGTTATGCACACATAGATATGCATGCAAACTCATACCAGAATACATAAGCAATGTTATACACATACAGATACGCACACAAACTCACTCCAGAATACATATGTAATGCTATAGACACATAGATATGCACACAACCTCATACCGGAATACACATGTAATGTTATACACACATAGATATGCACACAACCTCATACCAGAATACATATGCAATGTTATACACAGATAGAAATGCACACAAATTCATACCGGAATACATATGTAATGTTATACACACATAGATATGCACACAAACTCATACCAGAATACATATGTAGTTATACACACATAGATATGCATAACAAACTCATACCAGGATACATATGTAATGTTATACACACATAGATATGCACACAAACTCATACCAGAATACATATGTAATGTTATGCACACAAAGATATGCACACAAACTCATACTGGAATGCATATGTAATGTTATACGCACACAGATATGCACACAACGTCATACCAGAATACATATGTAATATTATAAACACATAGATATGCACACAACCTCATTCCAGAATACATATGTAATATTATACACACGTAGATAAACACACAATTTCATTCTGGAATACAGATGTAATGTTATACACACACAGATATGCACACAAACTCATACCAGAATACATATGTAATGTTATGCACACAAAGATATGCACACAAACTCATACTGGAATGCATATGTAATGTTATACGCACACAGATATGCACACAACGTCATACCGGAATACATATGTAATATTATAAACACACAGATATGCACACAACGTCATACCGGAATACATATGTAATATTATAAACACATAGATATGCACACAAACTCATTCCGGAATACATATTTAATCTTATACACACATATATATGCATGCAAACTCATACCAGAATACATAAGCAATGTTATGCACATACAGATATGCACACAAACTCACTCCAGAATACATATGTAATGCTATAGACACATAGATATGCACACAACCTCGTACGGGAATACATATGTAATGTTATACAGACATAGATATGCACACAACCTCATACCAGAATACATATGTAATGTTATACACACATAGATATGCACACAACCTCATACCAGAATACATACGCAATGTTATACACAGATAGAAATGCACACAAACTCATACCGGAATACATACGTAATGTTATACACACATAGATATGCACACAAACTCATACCAGAATACATATGTAGGTATAGGTACAGTCTGTTAAATTATTTTAATAAGACTTGTAAAGATATTCTGGATATTGTTGCACCATTACGTATGAAGAAGAAAAGTTCAGTGATAAACTGGTGGTCAACGGACAGTACTAGAGCTGCAAGGAGGGAAGGCAGGAGATGTGAAAGGAAATGGAAAAAGAGCAGGCTTCATGTGTTCCTAATTGCCTTTCGGGAAAGTTGGAAGGTTTATCAGGCTGCTGTATTATCTGCAAAGAGGACATATTATTCTAATCGTGTTAATGCCAATTCTCATAACCCGCGGGTTTTGTATGGTGTAATTGATTCTGTTCTTAACGCACAAGATTATTTTCCAGTTCAGGCTTCAACCACAGTGTGTAATGAGTTTTTAAACATTTTTTTGGACAAGGTTTTGAAGTTGAGATCAGCTGTATCTGTATGCTCTCCGCTGGATACTTTTTTGTCCGTTTCAGAGAAGTTGTGTGTTTTTCAGCCAATAACTTTGGCTGATTTAACCAAATTAATGTCTGAAGTTAAGCTTAGTGGTTCTCCTGAGGATATTTTACCTCCAAGAGTTTTGATGGATGTGTTTCCAATAGTAGCTTCGGTTTTATTGGAAATAATTAATACCAGTTTGGTTTCCGGGGTTGTGCCTGCTGACTTTAAAAGAGCAATCATTCATCCACTATTAAAGAAACCTGGGCTTGATGCATCTGTATTGTCCAATTTTAGGCCAATCTCTAAGCTTCCTTTTTTAAGTAAAGTGATGGAGAGGTGTGTCTATGGCCAATTGTTAGATTTCCTGAATAAAAATAATTTTTTGGAAAATTTTCAATCTGGTTTTAAACCTATGCATAGTACTGAGACAGCTTTGCTAAAGGTGTTAAATGATGTTTTTCTTATCACTGATAGTGGAAAATTTGTACTGTTTGTTTTGTTAGATTTAACAGCTGCTTTTGATACAGTAGATCATGAAATATTGCTGTATCGTCTTGAGCATTATGTGGGTATTACAGGTTTGGCTTTAAACTGGTTTCGATCTTACCTGCTAGATAGAATGGTGTGTGTTCAGATGGGCGGGTTTACATCTAATTTTGTTCATCTTCCTTGGGGTGTTCCGCAGTGTTCAATATTGGGATCTTTATTGTTTTCTGTGCATATTTTGCCTTTGGGCAATATATTGCGTAAATATGGTATTGATTTTCATTTATATGCTGATGATTGTCAATTGCATTTACCTCTGGATGAGGCTGATGGTTGCTCAATTTCAAAGGTGTTGGATTGTTTGTGTGAGGTTAAGCTATGGATGGCAGAAAATTTTTTGAGTTTGAATGAAGGGAAGATAGAAGTAGTACTTTTTAGTCCTAGTCGTCATGCTGATTTTTCTATGGTGGACTGTGGTGTATTAACTTCTTATCTGAAGGATTCTGTTGTAAATCTGGGAGTGAAGATGGATAAAGATCTTTGCTTTAGGGGACATATAAACGGGGTGGTGTCATCCTCTTTTTATCAATTAAGGCGTTTGGCTAAGGTAAAACCATTTTTGTCTAAAGGTGATTTGGAAGTTGTTGTACATGCATTTATAACTTCACGCCTTGATTATTGTAATTCTATTTTATTTGGAGTGAGTCAAGGTGCTTTAGCCCGTTTGCAGCTTGTTCAAAATGCTGCTGGGAAATTCTTGGAGGGCAAACGAAAGTTTGACCATGTAATGCCTGTATTGGCGGCATTGCATTGGTTACCTGTTTTTTTCAGGGTTCGTTTTAAAATTTTGTTATTGGCCTTTAAAGCTTTAAATGGTTTAGCGCCGGTATATTTGGCAGATATGCTCCATGCTTATGTTCCCAATCGGACACTTCGGTCAGAAGATCTGTCCCTACTTGTGGTTCCCCGGGCACGACTAAAGATGAGGGGTGATAGAGCTTTTCTGTCGCAGCTCCAAAACTTTGGAATGAGCTTCCATTATACATTCGGCAGTCTTCTTCTGTGACAATTTTTAAGCAAAATCTTAAAACTTATTTTTATGAATTGGCCTTTAATGAGGTGAAATGATTTTTAATGTTGTTTTGTTTTATGCTATTGTTATTTTTAGTTAAATTTTTATGTTATATGTTATTTATTGCTTTTGATTACTGTTTTGTAAAGCACTTTGGTGGCATTTTTTTGTCTGTAAGGTGCTATATAAATAAATTTTGACTTGACTTGACTTGTATACACGCATAGATATGCATAACAAACTCATACCAGAATACATATGTAATGTTATACACACATAGATATGCACACAAACTCATACCAGAATACATATGTAATGTTATACACACATAGGTATGCACACAAACTCATTCCGGAATACATATGTAATGTTATACACACATAGATATGCACACAAACTCATACCGGAATACATATGTAATGTTATACACACATAGATATGCACACAAACTCATACCGGAATACATATGTAATGTTATACACACATAGATATGCACACAAACTCATACCGGAATACATATGTAATGTTATACACAGATAGATATGCGCACAAACTCATACCGGAATACATATGTAATGTTATACACACATAGATATGCACACAAACTCATACCAGAATACATATGTAGTTATACACACATAGATATGCACACAAACTCATACCAGAAAACATATGTAATGTTATACAGACATAGATATGCACACAAACTCATACCAGAATACATATGTAATGTTATACACACATAGATATGCACACAAACTCATACCAGAATACATATGTAATGTTATATACACATAGATATGCATGCAAACTCATACCAGATTACATATGTAATGTTATACACACATAGATATGCACGCAAACTCATACCGGAATACATATGTAATGTCATACACACATAGATATGCACACAAACCCATACTGGAATACATATGTAATGTTATACACACATAGATATGCACACAAACTCATACCAGAATACATATGTAATGTTATACACACATAGATATGCATAACAAACTCATACCAGAATACATATGTAATGTTATACACACATAGATATGCACACAAACTCATACCGGAATACATATGTAATGTTATACACACATAGATATGCACACAAACTCATACCGGAATGTTATGTTATACATACAGAGATAGATACAAACTCATACCGGAATACATATACATTACACAATACACAGATATAGATGCACAAACTCATACCAGAATACATATGTAGTTATACACACATAGATATGCACACAAACTCATACCAGAAAACATATGTAATGTTATACAGACATAGATATGCACACAAACTCATACCAGAATACATATGTAATGTTATACACACATAGATATGCACACAAACTCATACCAGAATACATATGTAATGTTATATACACATAGATATGCATGCAAACTCATACCAGATTACATATGTAATGTTATACACACATAGATATGCACACAAACTCATACCGGAATAAATTTGTAATGTTATACACACATAGATATGCACACAAACTCATACCGGAATACATACGCAGTGTTATACTCACATAGAAATGCAAACAAACTCATTCCGGAATACATATGTAATGTTATACATACACAGATATTCACACAAACTCGTACCGGAATACATACACAATGTTATACACACATAGAAATGCACACAAACTCATACCGGAATACATATGTAATGTTATACACACAGATATGCACACAAACTAATACCGGAATACATATGTAATGTTATACACACATTGATATGCACACAAACTCATACCAGAATACATATGTAATGTTATACACACATAGATATGCACACAAACTCATACCGGAATGCATACGTAATGTTATACACACACAGATATGCACACAAACTCATATCGGAATACATACATAATGTTATACACACACAGATATGCACGCAAACTCATACTGGAATACATACGCAGTGTTATACTCACATAGAAATGCAAACAAACTCATTCTGGAATACATATGTAATGTTATACATACACAGATATTCACACAAACTCGTACCGGAATACATACGCAATGTTATACACACATAGAAATGCACACAAACTCATACCAGAATACATATGTAATGTTATACACACAGATATGCACACAAACTAATACCGGAATACATATGTAATGTTATACACACATTGATATGCACACAAACTCATACTAGAATACATATGTAATGTTATACACACATAGATATGCACACAAACTCATACCAGAATACATATGTAATGTTATACACACATAGATATGCAAACAAACTCATACCGGAATGCATACGTAATGTTATACACACACAGATATGCACACAAACTCATACTGGAATACATATGTAATATTATACACACATAGATATGCACACACACTCATTCCAGAATACATATGTAATATCATACACACATAGATATGCACAAAAACTCATTCCGGAATACATATGTAATGTTATACACACATAGATATGCACACAAACCCATACCAGAATACATATGTAATGTTATACACACATAGATATGCACACAAACTCATACCGGAATACATATGTAATGTTATACACACATAGATAGGCACACAAACCCATACCGGAATACATATGCAATGTTATACACACACAGATATGCACACAAACTCATACTGGAATGCATACGTAATGTTATACACACACAGATATGCACACAACCTCATACCGGAATACATATGTAATATTATACACACATAGATATGCACACAAACTCATTCCGGAATACATATGTAATGTTATACACACAGAAATGCACACAAACTCATACCAGAATACATATGTAATGTTATACACACATAGATATGCACACAAACTTATTCCAGAATACATATGTAATGTTATACACACATAGATATGCACACAAACTCATTCCGGAATACATATGTAATGTTATACACACATAGATATGCACACAAACTCATACCGGAATACATATGTAATGTTATACACACATAGATATGCACACAAACTCATACCGGAATACATATGTAATGTTATACACACATAGATATGCACACAAACTCATACCGGAACAGATATGTAATATTATACACACATAGACATGCACACAAACACATTCCGGAATACATTTGTAATGTTATACACACATAGACATGCACAAAACCTCATATGCAGCACAGAAACATGTGATGATCCTGCTTACTTACAGTCCCTCATCATCATGCCAGGTTCTGTTGTGTATCTCTTCACTGAAAAATGACAGAGGTTGATAAGAAGTAGTGTTTTGAGCACGCAAGTAAAACAAATAGGTTCACCTGGTGTCAATCAGCACTGGGTCACTGGGTTGCCAAATTAAATGAAAACATATTAATATGAAGAGGAGAGTAAATGGAGCTGAAAAGAAAAAAAACAGGTGTGCATTGGTTCAATTTTAAATGCATTGAAAAATGGTAACTAATTGAAATGTTGGGACTCGCTAGAGTGAGTAATGAAATATGAAGGATAAATGGCCAAAAGAACAAACTTCCATATACTAACTCCAAGATATCATTTCTCTGAATACTGTCTTTTTTTCCAAGGTATGGGATCTAAGAAATTGATATATATAAGTTCAGGTGGGTGCAGGGGTGCTTGCTCCCCCCCCGCGGCATAAAAGAAGTTTAAAGAACAAGAGCAATTTATAAGATTCATTGTTCTCTTGTGTTTTCTGCGGGGTTTTCTTCCTTTTTGAGTGCCAACATTTCAACATGTAGCCATGGAAAATAATTAATTAAGTAGACAAAACAGAGCAAATACAGATGTGAGAGATGTATCTATACTATGAATTTGGTATCAGTTCTCTCACATAACAACAAACCAGATATCAAACAGGTTGTCAGCACAAACACTTCACGTCTTGCACATAACAAGTTCATAACACATAAACCTACATATGCGGAGGTACTCACTAGAAGCCTAACTAAAGATCAGAGACCTCCCAAGCACAAACCTATTGCATACACTGCAAACCCAACAAAATCCACTACATGTAATAATACACACAATAGTGTCTCAGCCAATAAGCCCATAAGGCAAAACACCTCAAAACCAAATGTTGTGGTCATAAGTGACTCCATTGTGAGACACACAGATGACCCCCCCACACCAGGCTGGACAAGGAGAAGGTCACGGTCAGCTGCCTGTCAGGTGTCAGGATACGTCAGATCACGCACGTGCTCAAGTCTCTCAACAACAAGTACCATTATGACTTTGTCATAGTCCATGTTGTAGTGAATTACTTGAGACATAGTCACATGTCTCATATATTCAAGTGAGACACAGGCTGGGTATGTGTTCAAGTTGTTTATTATACATTCACACATCAGGAATTGTAACTTGTACATGTGTACGTCATACTTCATATGCTTACTGACTGACTTGTTACTTCTAACACACACACACACACACACACACACACACACACACACACACACACACACACACACACACACACACATGCATCTCCATTCAATATTCATACTGACTGACTACACAAAATGGCACTGATCTCCCACATGCTCAGTAACTTATATGCATGTGCTGTCTAGCTACAGTGGCTGACTAGGTTCAATATACATACTGATCTTCTTCCTCCCTCTTTAATTTTGTTTGACATTGCAAAATACAAGAACAAAGGCAAAAAGAGCTAGACATTATTTCAACAAAAAATAACTAACTTCAAGTCCAAGTCCCTGTGTATTTAGGATTGGATTTGCAAGTTCTACCCAATCTAGCTGCATAGAAATTCTGACTGGGTTTAGCAATTGGCGCAGTCTCTAGGGATTCATTCACTACTGGAATATCTGGGTTTACATCAAAGTTGTCTGAAGAAAGCACACTGTTCTCTTGAATTCGAACAGTTGACGAGTCAGTCTGGAAATTAGAGTCACTGGCACAGGCAATCTGCTGTGGCACTTGTTCTGAGACAGGTAACACATGTCTGCGATTCCTTCTGTAATCCATTCCTTCAGATTGTATGATGTAAGATCTCAGTTCCTCACAAATGTCCTTCATGGTTGCTACACGATCATGACTTTTGGATGTTTGCATTCTTACAACTTCTCCTTTTAATAATGATCAAAGTGATTTACTAGTTTTATCATAGTACAATTTTTGTGACTGATGTTTTCTTGAAAGTTGAGTCTTGACCACTCTTGTTTTATTTTGTGTTTGGTAATAACAATTGTTTGCTGATTGGAAGAGTTGTTTATGTCTGTCTGGACATCAATCTTTGAGCAGGTAAACCAAGCAAGTTATCTCATGGAATGTTTCTGAGACTGAGTAAGTTAAGGAAAACATTGGTACCATCTCTTCTGGATTTCTCCAACAAGTGCTTTGCACTCCAAACTGCATGTTCAGCTAAACCATTGGCTTGTGATTACTCAGGACTACTGGTAACATGAACAAAGTCTCAAGATTCAGCAAATTTCTTGAACTGCTGACTAGTAAACTGTGCACTATTGTCAGACATGACTTTGTGCGGACTACCATGGACAGGAAAAATGTCTCCAATTTTATAATGCTATACTGGACATCAAGTTAGGAAGTAGATCAATTTCAAACCAATATGAGTAAGAGTCTACTAACACCAAGTAATGTTGACCATTCCATTCAAAAATATCTGTAGCAACCGTTGACCATGGTAATTCATGAATTTGGTGCAGCTGAAGTGGTTTTTTTTGTTCGTGTGGTTTAGTGCTGTTGCAAATTGAACAAGCTAGAGTTTCCTTCTCTATATCTTTGGACATAGAAGGCCAAAATACAATGCCTCTTGCCCTTTGTTTAGTTGAATCAGTACCTGGGTGACCACGATGCAAAATTTTGATATATTCCTGTTGTAATGATTTAGGAATTACCACTTTTGGACCTTTTATGATGAGTCCATCTTTCATCATGATGAGCTCGTCTCTGTAAGACAAATGCTGCTGAATGTCATCGGAAATTGGTTTGTCTTGTTGGCCATCTTTGACTGATAATGTTTTTTCAGCTTCTGGAGAACTGGATCTAAAGCTGTATGATTTGTTAGCTCTTCAAGCCTTGATGACAAATAATTTCTGACTTCCATAATGTCAAAGTCTGCTGTTTCATTTTCATGCTGTTCTATGCTTTGTCTGGGTGCATGTGACAAAGCATCAGCAAGGTACAAGTGTTTACCTTTTTTGTAAATAATATTGAAATTGTACTTTTGCAATTTTAACATCATGCGTTGCAATTGAGCTGGGGCTGTATGCATTGGCTTTTGCAAAATTGTCACTAATGGTTGGCGATCAGTCTCTATTTGGATAGGTCTGCCATAAATATAATCATTGAACTTCAAACATGCAAACACTACTGAAAAAAGTTATTTCTCAATTTGTGCATAATGCATCTCTGTTTGAGTTAAAGTTCTTGACACATAAGCAACTGGTATGCCTTCTTGAAGACATGCTGCACAAAGACCGTACTTTGAAGCATCATAAAAAAGAGTTACAGGTTTGTGAACATCATAATATCTCAATGTGGGTGGACGGGCAATTTTCTTCTTCAGAATATCAAATGCTCTTTGGTGTTGTTCCAACCAGGACCAGTTACATATTTACATGTCAACTCATGTAATGATGCAGAAACCTCACTCAAGTCTTGGATGAACGTTCCTAAATAGTTGCCCATGCCTAGAAAATGTTGTAAAGATGTGACATTCTCTGGAACTGGCATTTCAACAATTGCTGCTTGATTAAACAGATCTGGTTGTAAGCCAGAACTGTAAAGAACTGTCTCATATAAGTAAATTCTTTCAGTTTGAATTTACATTTCTGAGGATTCAGTTTAAGATTTACTTCACATGCACAGTTTAGAACTTTCCTGAGATTTCTATCATGTTAGTCTTCATCACTGCCTCCAGCAATAATGTTATCTACTATAATAGCACACGGATGACCTGAAAAAATTTGTTCCATGGCACATTGAAAGACTTTACTGGCAGAATTGATTCCAAATGCTATTCTCAAAAATCCATATTTCCCAAATGGTGTACTGAATGTTGTTAACAATGAAGACTTGCAGTCTAAATTTACATTTTAAGCACTCAGGGTCTTCGTGCATTTCAGCCTGTATCACAATATGGTGGTTCTCCCCATCACCTGCATACACAACAGGTGCATGCACAAATGAACATTCTTGCTCAATAGCCTCTGAGCCAGCTAAATTGAGAAGTATAAATGCTCTCGTGCATGCATCTTTATCAGAAAATGCAGCCTGTATGAAAATATCACATTCTTTCTCAGTCACCAATTCTCTGCAATATTATTAAATAATTAAATATTATTAAATTTTAAGCCCCCATAAACCCTGAGAACACTGCTGCCTTTGCAGAACTGTTCACAGAAACCCTGTACAAGCATGTTAGTAGCTGCATAGAGGCAGCTGTACCCACCAGGAAGAAGTACAGAACTAACTAAAAAAAAACAAGCCATCCTGGTGGAATCACAAAATCAATAGGCTGTGAAACAGGAGGAAGAAAATCATGGCAAAAATTAGGAGGTGCAGCACCCAAAAGGATAAAAGCACTATCATTAAACTAAACAAATAATTCAAAGGACAAATAAAGTCTATCAAAGCCAAATTTGAGGCAAGTTTGGCCACCCAGGCCAAGGACATCCACAAAGCATTCTTTGGCTATGTCCGCAATGTCAAAGGCAATACACAATTGCGTGCAGAGCTCATTGTAAATGGAGCCACCTATACTGAGCCTGAAAACATAGCAAACCGCCTGACTGATAAATTCAGCTCCAACTTTACCTCTCCCTCAACCTTCCCTCAGGAAATATCATCAAATATAACTTCCCTTACTATCACTAGGGAACAAGTCCTTAATGCTCTCTCTAAGACCAAGAACACTGGGTCAATGGGCCCAGACAATATCTCAGGTTGCCTAATAAATAGCATGAAACATGACCTATCAAGGTCTCTGGAATTACTGTTTAACTGTAGCCTCCAAACAGGTTTTGTGCTTCATGAATGGAGAAAGGCAACAGTCATCCCTCTGCACAAAGGTGGGCCATCTACAGGCCCTGGAAACTGCAGACCCATAAGTCTCACTAGTCTTATATGGAAAAGCCATGGAAAGAATTATCATGAAGATGATCAATAGATATAGTAAACCTCCAGACACTGGACCCCACTAAGTTTGGTGTCGTCAAGGGCAGCTCATGTCTACTCAACCTGGTGGACTTCTTTGAGAAGGTCACCAAAGCAATAGAAGAGGGAAAAATTCTTCACACTGCCTACCTTGACCTGGACAAGGCATCTGACACAATACCCCACTCGGGAATTGTTGACAAATTCAAGAGGTTAGGTACAAACCAGTATGCCACCCAGTGGATAGCCAACTGGCTCACAGACAGGACCCAGGAAGTTAGAATTGTGGAGTCCACATATACAAAGAGGCCCGACACAAGTGGATTCTTGCATTGATTAGTCCTTTGACAGTTTTTTTTTGGCATTTACTTCTCAGACGTCAAGGCCAGTGTCAGCTGTCATTAAATCTCCCACTGACTCAAATGTTCTCCAGGAGGGGCTGACACAGGCAAACAACTGATGTCAGAGCCATTGACTAAAACTAAATGCCAAGAAATGCATAAAAGTATCCTTTGGGAAGTCATCCATCCCTGGTAACTATCATATTGACAACACACTCCTTAGAGTTGACCCAGTAGTCTGGGACTTAAGGACACACATAGATAGTAATCTAGCCTTTGACCATCATGTGTCTACAGTGGTGAGGAAATTATTCTATATTGCACAACTTATAAACAAAGGTATGGCATCTAAGTCCAAGGAAGTCATTGTTTCACTGTATTTGGCATTCATCAGACCTATCATTGAGTACAATGCCCCCTTTGGTATGCACCTAACCAGGCATATCCAACAACTGGGACATCCACAGAGGCTCTTCACTAAAGGAATACAGAGAGTAAGTAAAATATCCTATGCAGACCACCTGAAGGTCGTATGCCTGTATTCTGTCTCCTACAAGCTTTGAGGGGAGATCTATGCCTGGCATACAGGGAATTGTCAGCCCTCACTCTGATGGACCTTCTGCATATCCACAAAACAAACAGCACTACAATTACCCATTCTAAAGACTTAAATCTTGCCTGTGATATAAATAGGTCCTGCTGGAGAGATAGGTATGTATCCCAGAGACTACCCCATCTATGGAAGAGGCCCCCTATCCTTGTGAAGCAGAGTTCCTCCCTAACCCAATTCAACTGCAACTTGGACAATATGATGGGAAACTGGAACTTCATCCCTGGTTTGGCATCTACATCTCTAATGGACGCAGGTAACATGTAAATGGTTCATCTCCCAAACCCCTGCTTACACTTATCAAGGGTATCAGAAATTGTCAGAGATTTGGGATGTGTGACTAGGCTTAAAAAGGCCCTTGTGGCCATCAGCCTAGTAAACACCTATGAATCTATGAACCTATTATTATCAAACACCAGCGGTTTAGGTCTGTGAAATCCCGCTGCCATAACAACAAATTTCTTTTAAACATAAGTATAGACCTGGTACTTGTAATATTGCTCAATGCATAACACTCTCTCTGAAAATGCTTTATTTTAATACTGCAAATACCTAGAACACTCCAGACATTTCAAAAAGTCTTCGTTACTGCAAAAAAGTCATACATTGAAAAATAAAACAGACATTTTCACCTTTTTGAACATTTTAAACACTTCATGGATTATTTCAAACACTTTAATTATTATGCCCCTATCTCGGATATTTCGAACATCTTAGAAATTATTTTGAACACTCTGAATGCTGTGTCACATGTTTAGCAACTGAAAAACATTTGAAATAAATTTAAATAACTTCAAATAACCGCTGATCTGTTTGCGAGTTCACTCCTGGTTATTGCTCCACTTCTAAATGCATGCTCATGGTTTGCGAGCGACTTCAACTTCGGATCCCATTCTGACACCATGTCGCATGTCTCGTGTATTCAAATGAGACACTGAGGCCGGGTATGTGTTTAAGTCATTTATTATATATACACACACCAGGAGCTGTAACTTGTATATATACTTCACACTTCATATGGTTACTGACTGACTCGTTACTTCTAACACACTCACACGTGCATCTCCATTTAAGCTTACATTCACACTGGCTGACTACACAAAATGGCACTGATCTCGCACATGCTTAGAAACTTATACGCACGTGCTGTCTAGTTACAGTGGCTGACTAGGTTCAGTATACACACTGATCTACACATATCCCACTGGACTATGTGAAGAGAGACATTACTGAGCTCTCAGATTATGTGTCCCAGGCAGGTAAGTCCCTAGCCCTAAGCAGCATTCTACCTTCACCCAGGATGATGTCTCAATACAAACAAAAAAATGATTGACTTGAACAATTGGCTTAGCTTCTGGTGTCAATCCAGGGAGATCCATTATCTGTCAGCCTGGGGGGATATGGTTGACAGACCATGCTGCTTTGCCAGAGATGGTCGTCACCTGTCATCTCTTGGCTTTCGGTTACTTGTAAAGGTATTTGCCTCCCCCATAGTGGCTTTTCTAGGCAATATCATAACAACAAAATTCTCAACATAAAAAAATCCACTAGAGGCAAACTGAAGGTCATGAGGAGTCTAAATCAGAAACTGCACTCACTGGAAGTATTCCTTACCTTAGAAGATGACGATGTGGGTGCAGTCACAGAGACATGTTTCAACACCACAAACAGCACCCCGGCCATGCAGAGCTACAATACCTTCCACACATTCAGACCTCAAAACAAGGTTGAAAGAAACAAAGGCAGACATGTATCCATCTTCATTAAAGAAAACTACACCTCAAGACTGGTTAAACAGTACGACTCCCTAGAGCTACTCCAACTCCAACTAACTGTAGGTAAAACCCCCTTCCATATCATTGCTAGCTATAGGTCCCCCACCATGAACCAGGAGAACCACTCTGCCTGCCTGGACCTATGTGAGTCACTCACTGCACAGCCAAACACCTTGGTCATGGGTGATTTCAACTATCTTTCCATTGATTGGGAGTCATACATAAGCATAAACATGCTTGCCCTAAGGTTCCTGGATTTTGTTAATACAAATGCTCTGGAACAGATAGTCTTCACCCCCACAAGTGGCTCAAATGTCCTAGACTTAGTACTCACCAACATAGGGGTTATCTGTACTACCTCCTGTGGTAAGGCCTAATCATAAATCAGTCTTGTTTGAATGTAACAATCACACTGGACACCCCCTCAAGAGTAAAAAGAATAAAAAAATTCTCCAAAGCAAACTATAGCCTCCTAATTGATGGCATAAATAGTTTCAAACTCCCCGCTATCATGGTTAACAATGACTCCTATACAGAGGTTTACACAAATGCCCTGTATAAATATCTATACAAATGTATAGACTCGGCTGTATCTGAAAAGATTAAAACAAGGTCCTCACAAAAAACAAGCCACCCTGGTGGACATCAAGCATAAATAGGTTCTACAACAAGAGGAGGAAACTAACGTCTAAGAACAAGAGGGAACTGACTCAGCAGAGGAAGGACACCCTCCACAGCATGAACAAGCAAAGTAAATATATTGTAAAGTCCTCTAAAGCCAATTATGAAGCTAAACTAGCATTCCTGTTTAAGGATGATCACAACGCATTCTTTAGCTGTGTCAGAAATCTAAAAGGGAAGGCCCAGCTTTGTGCTGAACTAGTAGTTGAGGGTACCACTCATACTGACCCTGAGGACATTGCCAACCTGCTTGCCAACAAATTTGACACAAACTTTACTCTCCTGTCCCCACCAGACATACGTACCCCAAAGCATACCTGTCACCAGTCCTCTACCTAGTATCTCCAAAGAGCAGGTCATAACCGCACTTTCCATGGCCAAAAATACAGTCCCTATGTGTCGAGATAACATTCCAGGCTGTCTACAAAATGGTCTAAAACAGAACCTAGGAGAATCACTTGGTACTCTCTTCAACCACAGTCTAAATACTGGTTTTGTCCCAGCAGAGTGGAAAACAGCAACAGAAATTCCCTTGCACAAAGTGAGTCCATCAACCGGCCCTGTGAACTATAGACCCATAAGCCTAACCAGCCTTATCTGCAAAGGCCATGGAGAGAATCATCATGGACCTTATCAACAAAGACATAGATGACCTTCAAACTCTTGACCTGACCCAATTTGGGTTTGTTAAGGGTAGATCATGCTTATTAAACCTGGTGGACTTTTTCAAGAATGCCACCAAAGCCCTGGGTGAAGGCAAAACAGTACATACAGTCCATCTTAACTTAGCCAAAGCTATTGACACAATCCCACACTCAGCCATCACTGATAAATTCACCCAGCTGGGAATTAATCCATATGTCACTAGATGGGTAACCAACTGGCTCACCAATAGAATGCATACAGTTGCCAGTGGTGTACCACAAGGATCTGTGCTGTGCCCCTACTGTTTGGAATCTATTTCTCAGAAGTTCAGGTGAAAATAAATGGCCTGCGCCTTACCAAGTTCACTGATGACTGCAAACTGGGTGCAATCATTGAGTCCCCCAGTGATGTTGACATACTACAAAAAGGGTTTACACAGACAAATGATTGGTGCCAAAGCCACAGACAAACTAAATAGAAAAAAGGTGTCATCATCCCTTTTCTCAAAGGGGATGTGCCTGCAAATTACAATACTAACAGTAGCACCCTTAGCTCAAACCCTGTGGTGACAGATTTGGGAACACAGGTTGATAGCACTCTTAACTTCGATCACCATGCATCCACAGTGGTAAGGAAGGCCTTCTATGTTGCACATCTCATAAGTAAGGGCATCGCATCCAGAGCTAAGGATGTTATAACTCCCCTGTACTTATCCCTCCTCAGACCACTAATAGAGTACAACACTTCCTTCTGTATGTACCTCACCAGACTCATGCAGCAGCTGGACAGACCTCAGAGGTTTCTCACCAAAAAAATTCAGGGCCTTCAACACATGACCTACATGGACAGACTGAAAGCCCTATCACTGTACTCTGTATCTTATAGGCTGCTGAGTGGGGACTTGTGCCTGGCCTACAAAGCTGTCTCAGACCCTGCCAAAATGGAAGTGCTAAACATCCACAAGTCAAATGGGACAAGATTCACTCACTGTAGGGATCTTAACCTAACCTGTGATATTAAAAGGACATGCTGGACAGACAGATATGTCTCCAAAAGATTTCCACTCCTCTGGAACAAATTCACGTATAACAGAGCTCCTCAATATCCCCATTTAAGCGTAACTTAGACAACTGGATGGGAGACTATAAATTTACCCCGGGGGTGTCACCTGTGTTCCTCTTGGATAAGGGCAGTCGGTGCTGATCCTAGACTCATGCTGGAAATATAGACCATATAACTTTGTCAATAAGGGAACAAGGGTATAATATGGCTAGACTTATAAAGGCTCTAGGGCCAATAGCCTACGAACCTCCTATGAACCTATGACCCTAGACCAGACAAAACATAATGCCTTCACCACTATGACTTCTATATAGATAACATTTTTCTGGCCCTGTAGAAGTCACTTGACCAGACCATTGATGTGCTGACCTAGAACTTTTTATTTCACCCAAAATATACCCTACTATAAACCAATCAAATTGTGCAGCATCACTTTCAGGTATCAGAGCATATAGTGCTAACATGTTACAATTAGCATTATGCAGATTAACAGGACAGAGAATTCTTGTGAATATCTTTAACTTTTATGAACCATTGCAATGTATTTCAGTTGCAAAAAGTTACCCAATTTTTGAAAGACTTCATTGAATTTGCACTGTCAGATTCCTTTGGAAGCTGATCGGGTTTAACATAGTCCTCACCTTTTAAGTAAAAAACAAGTGTAGTTATTTTTAATGAACAATGTGCTTACTATTACAGTGACACAGCAGTGCAGCAGGAAGCATTGTTGCCTCATAGCAAGAGGCTGTCTGGTTTGATTCTCAGCTGGGGTGCCTTCTGTGTGGAGTCATCATTTCTTCCCTGTGTTCACATGGGTTTTCTCCAGATGCTCCAGTTTCCTTCAACATTCCAAAGACATGCAGTGGTGAACTTAACATTCTAAATTGGCCATAGGTGTGTGTGCATATGTGCATATGTGGTAGGGAAGAACAACCTTGGCAGAGCTACCCGTCCGGCAGTATGAACATTGGCTACAGATGATTGTCACTGTTAAAGTGACATATCAACCCCATGATGGAAAAAAGGGTTGTGGATGTAGGGGTGGAATGTGCTTTTTATAGCTTCACAAAGCGATTTCCTCTTTAAGAATCATCCTAACACATAGTTCACCTTCATCTGTTCATAAGCATAAACTTATAAGCATATTCAGTTATGGTCCTATTATCTCTCTTAAGTGTACATTTCACAGAACCTGAAAATTCGGTCACTAGTATTCTGAAACATTAAAATGTTCTTATTTCATTTCTTCAGTTAATTTGCCTTATTTTTACTTCTTTTGCAGTGGAGGGGTTCACACTAGTAAGTAAAAGGAACAGTTTTCATAAATGATTATTGTACACACTTAATTTTTATATAAAGCATCTTCCCTTACATGTCTAAGAAATTTATTGGTCTTTGTAACTGCACTGCTAAAATAGAAACTGAAATTTACACACTTGTCTTGGAGTAATCCAGATCGTTTTCCTAGCAAACTTTTTTATGACCATTTAAGTGTTTCTAAGATCTTTTTATAAGCAGAAGTTGCAAAAGCATTTGCATGTATCTTTCTATTGCATACAAGTCACAATGATCCATATTTCTATAACGCTGATTTTCTTCTTGATTTCCTTAATTTCACAACACAAAGATATTGATCAGCTTACGTCACATGCCAATATCTAGCACATTACAAACAGAAAAAAACACTAAAACATGAGGGAGAATAAATATTTAAGGCAAAACAAGTAGCATCAGACATAATAAAGTAGAACAAATGTAATAACATACACTGTTAAGGTCACTGTAAGTTTTACTTTAGTTACGTTTTGAGGCACCTTCTACATCTGTCTACAGTAGGTCACTCCTAAAGATCTGAGGTCGTTAATGGACCTTTGGTAAGAAAATAAATCAAAAGCCAAAAGTGTAAAGTCCCATCTGAAGAATCAGGAGCAGTTCCTTTTAGCAAACAGAGAATCTCAGGGTGGTCTGTAAGGGGCAAGGAATTCTTTTAATTAAGCAGGACCAGGGCCTTTCAAGCTTGATAACTCATCAAAAGAATCTTTGATGTTTGAAACCAATGACAATTCTATAGTACTGGTGTTATACACCAGTGATGGTGTTATAACACATGTGGTGGTGTTATAACACATGTGGTGGTGTTATACACCAGTGATGGTGTTATAACACATGTGGTGGTGTTATACACCAGTGATGGTGTTATAAAACCTGTGGTGGTGTTATACACCAGACATGGTGTTATAACATGTGGTGGTGTCATAACACATGTGGTGGTGTTATACACCAGTGATGGTGTTATAACACCTGTGGTGGTGTTATACACCAGTGATGGTGTTACACACCACAGATGGTGTTATACACCAGTGATGGTGTTATAACACATGTGGTGGTGTTATACACCAGTCATGACAAGCACCTACTTCATTTAGAATTCTTCAACTGCTGAATCCTTTCCAGATCATAGATAAGAAATCTCAAGCAGAGAAGATTACAAAAGTCCTAACTTAATGTGACCAGACTATGACAACATAGCTACTCTCACTGGTGGTAAGGGCTGATTAATATCTTATTTATTTATTTTAGTTATTTATTTATTTAACATTTGTTAAATATGACTGATGTACCTCAGAGGTAATAGCAGGATCTGACTGTGGCAGAGATTTATTCCCTAAACGTAAGTCTGTCATTGAGAATTACACAAGGATTAGGCACTTTAGACACAAGCTCCAGTAGTTTTCCTTATAAATGATGTTGAGGTGAAAGATGGTAGATGTCGAGGGTTCATACCTAAGATGAATAGTTATTGCAGCAGTCATTGTTGGAATGAGTATCATTTGTTTTTCTTTCCTTCGGCAGTTATGAATAGGACTTGGGGTGATATTCACTCCTGAGAGAAGAAGAGGTAAAGATAGGCAACATTGGCCCATCAAAGGTACTGCAGTCCTTTCCCTCAGCTAATGTCTTCCAGAGCTAGCTTGTACATTTTATTATTTACTTATTTATTTACATTTGTTAACCGGGAAAGTCCACTGGGTCAGAAACCCATTTTTAGTGGAGGCCCGGGGAGAAAAGCTCCATTATAAATCTAGTTGCAATTTACAGTAATACAGCATTGAGAACATATATAGTTTAGGTACATACAAAGTAAAGAAAAAGAGAAAGTTTGGGTAAAACACAATAAAATATAATGACGTGGTATACATTAATAACTTAGATTTTTTTTTTTTTGGGAGAGAGGGTAAGACAATAGTGAGGTTACACAGAGTGACTGCATATGTTATAGGTAGAGTTAAAGATGGGTAGGAAGAGACTTAAGTGAAAACAGCAGGACACCAAGAAGGCTCTCGGGAGATTTATTGATTTGGGGACAGAGGCAAGTTTGGTTTTTGAGAAAGTGCTTTCTTAAGCTATTTTTGAAAGTATTCAAAGAATCAAGAAGCGTGATAGAGGGGGGCTAGTTCATTCCAAAGTTTTGCTATGGCATAAGAATATAAACTTTGTCCTGATCTCTTACTGGGTTTGGAGACTTGAAGTTGTCTGTTTAATGGGTCTTAAGTCTCTAGAGGGGATGTAGGGTTATATGATGTCTGAAAGTGTAGGGCAGTTGTCAGGGTGGAATGTTAGATTATGAGCAATAGTGAGTTGTGTATACTGAAGGTAATGGGGGTAAGTCCAGCCAGTTCAGTGTTTGAATGGCTTGGCAGTGGTCTGTGCAGTTAGGTAGACCGCAGGCAAATTTGGCTATTTTGTAGTAGCATGACTGCAATTTAGCGCTTAGGGATTTGTGATGATTTGTGAAAATTGGGGAGACAGAGAAGGGAGGGGAGTAGAAGAGAGTTTGCTAGTTTTATTTTTGTGGGGGAATCTATACAGGTAATTTGCCTGTAAAGTTTGCCTAATTTAAAGTGATTTTTTATTGTATTGAGTGTGTGCTGTTCAAATGAGAGTTTATTATCTATGGTAATACCCAGAAGTTTTGCAGAGGACACAATTTCTATTTCAGTCATGTTTTGGGAAAATATTTAAAAATCTTGAGGTACTGGCTTGGGAGAGAAGACTAGTAATTTGGATTTTTAGGATTTAAAAGTAATTGTGCCTCATTGAGCCAAGATTATATTGATGTGAAAGCATTTTGTGTAATTTTAGGAAGATTTGGGAAATTGTTAGAAGAGGATATGACAGTTGAATCATCCGCATATTGTATGACTGAGCTCTGAAGAGAGGCTGTGTGGAGTTGTCCAAGAACTGAACCTTGGAGAACCCCTGCATCATTAGTCAAGTAGCCAGATAGAGTATTTTGCCATCTCACAGATCGTTGTCTATTATCTAGGTAATTGTTAACCCAGGTAAGGGTATGGGTGGAGCATCCTACTGATGATAGTTGTTGTAATAAGTTGGCATGTGACACTGTGTCGAAGGCTTTGTGTCAGTAAAAGAAAGTAGGGCTAAGGTAGTACTGTGAGCCGGGTGAAAGCCATGTTGGGTTCAGTGAGTAGATTATTGTCAGTAAGGTGTTTAAGAAGTTCAGTTTGTACACACTTTTCTAGTATCTTAGATAAAGGAGACAAAATGGAGATAGGGGGAAAATTGGATAAATCATTGGTATTATCACCTTTATGAAGTGGAGTTATGATGGACATCTTCCAAAGCTGTGGGACAATCGATTCAGATACAGATCTGTTAATTAATATGCTAACGGGATAGGCTATTGCTTCTGCACTGAATTTAAGGCATTAAGATGGGAGGTTGTCAGCAGAGAGGCTGCATGGTTTAAGTTTAGATAATAGTGTGTATATTAGAGAGGTGGGTACTGTTTGTAGGGAGAAACTGGGAGCCTCAGGAATGTTTCTAGAATTACTTTTGAGAGGACCATGATCTAAGCTATGTTTCACTTGATGGGGATTTGTAGTGTTAATCTTGGTGTTTGGGCTGTTATTTGTTGCTGGTGAGGATTGTTTTATAAGTTTAAGAATAGTCTTGATAAAGTGGGAGTTAAAAATATGAGCTATTTGTTGTGGATCCTTATCTGGAAAAGATGAAGGGTTTTGTGGGGTATCTGGATTTAGGAGAGAAGAGATGGATTTCCAGAATTTTTTAGGGTTGTGTTTTTGGCTAGAGAGTTGTTGTGAGAATTAGATGTTTTTGTAATTTTTGATTACTTTTTTGGCTGTATTTCGAAGTTGTTTATAGGTAATTTCAAAAGTTTGTTTTTTGCTTTTAAGCCATTTATTCCAGGCTTGATCTCTGGAGAGAACTACCTTTTTTGGCTGATTTAGAAAGCCATGGTGCATGGTTGCATTTTGTCCTTTTGTAGCGAATAGGGGCTAGGGAATTTAGGGTATTGAGAAAGACTTTATTAAAGTAGTTTACTGCTTCATCTAAAGGTAATATTTTGAGTTTGGGGTTTTTAATGTATTTACTAGAGATGACCGGGAAAAATTGGTTAAGTTTCTGGACATGCGATAGGAAAAGGGTTCAGGAATATGAGTGTTAGCTCTGCAGGTAAAGGCAGGATAGTGGTCACTTAAGATGCTTGGGAAGGTGCTAAAATTAGAGTATTTGTGAGGGTCTGAAACTAACATCCAGTCCAAGATGGATCCTGGATGTTTCTTCTGCACTCGGGTGGGTCTTTTGTTCATGTACAAAAGAGGTTCTAAAACAGAATACTGATGTCTTCCTCCTGTTCTTACTGCACAGAGGGAGGAGGCCCAGACTGAGAACCCCATGACCCTTTTCCAATTAGTAGCATGGGTGCAGAAGTGATCAGGGAGGATATGAGTGGACAATCATTGTTGGTTAACCCACCCTAGTAATGGAGGAAGGTGGTTCTGGCTTCAGCTTCAGTGACACATAAAGGGAGCATTAGGTCCTGCATCCACTGAGCCTGAGCCTCTGCACAGACTGATGATTGGCTGGGGATTAGCATACACACAGAGGCACATATGCAGCACTAGTGCAGTAACAGTAAGACACCATCGGGATGGGGAGTTCCAAGTGGAGAGGACTCTACCAAGTCAGGCATTCAAGCCTGCTCCTTACTGTCTGTCTCTCACCTCTCCAGAAGAAAGAATGGGTCAATTATGCCTTCCAGCTAAGAATTAGTGGACTGCAGGGCTCTTTTTGAGGTTGGAGAGTGCCTGGTTCTCATCCCTAAAACAGGAATGAAGGAGGAAATTGAGCAAAGGATGAAGAACTACCGGGCAAGACCCAGTAGGAGGGCAAAAAGGCACTGAAGTGCTCCATAGCTAACAGGCCAAAAGGCAGAGGAGTTAATTGCAGAAACTACAGAATGAGCATCCCTGGAGTTCTAGAAGGTGAACCAGTCTAGAACAGTAAATGTTAAACCACATAGAACTGGCACATATTCCGACAGGATCACATGGCCATCACACTGAATGCCATATATGGGAAAAGACGAACTTAGAATAACATCTCAGATCCCTCACTGGCAGACAGATTGTTAATCGCCATGAAAGGGCTCACTTATGCTGTAGCTTCTACTGAATCCAGACTGAGAGGGTCTAACAGAAAGAACAAGCGTACAGAAAAGAATAAACATGCTTACTTACTACTTTCTCGATAAGCTTCCCAGTAGAAGGGAAAATTGAGATAAGAGTGATAATTATCCAGGATTTTCAAATCCATTTATGGTTTCTTCAGAACCAAAAACATTGAAGCCTCTTTAGTACTATTCCAAATATCTTATTCCTGAGAGAACTGAACAGTTCTAATATGACAGGACAAAATTTCTCTCTGCACAAGACAAAACTAGCTACGCAAGGCTACAATCCAGATTGCAGGATGTTTGGTGCGACCTTGATATAATATTCATGAGCTCAGAAACCTTTACATATTGAAGTACGCACCAACATCAGTCCAGGTAAGTTTGTGCTACAGAATTGTTAGGCTCTTTGGATACAACAGGAGAAGCATTATTCTAATAAAGGTCATTCTGTCAAAGTATGCAGTGGTCTTATAGTCAAAAGCAGGACGTAGCTCTACAAGTGATTAAAAGAGGCTGGCGTGCATAGCCAGTCCATGTCTCAGAAAGTACATTTGATGAGTTTCATAGAACAGACATCTCCATGAACATAACAGTGGTCTCCCATAGGCAGTTTCAGGGACGAGTATCGAAAACAATGTAGGTCCGGAATTCCAAAATGATATAATAGCTCACACAGAGAGCACTTCACCTAGACTAAAGTGTTTTTATTTCCTACAGAAAAAAAAAAACGGTATAACTTTTTTTTTATTGCGACTCTTGTTTGGAATATTTTAATCAGCTAAATAAGTCCTCTCACAAAAAAAAAATCTTCAACTCAGAAGTCTCAGAATTCAAACTCCTGTCAAAAATAGGCTTAAGTCACTTGAGACTTTGTCACACAAAACTATTTTTGTATCATTTTATTCAGGATAAAGAAAGCATAGATAGTTTTAGTCATTATTAGAGAAGATTTTCAGACAATGACATCCAAGCAATAATGCCCAACAGGGTGTGTATTATTGTGAAAATAATGCCTACCCATGGGTGTTCTAAAATCCTATGATGAAAGCAGAGGGCATCTACACCCCTGGAAGGGCATTATTTCCATAATAACACACACCTTGGAAGGCATTATTGTACTTAGAGAATGGTCTAGATGTTAAATTGTTTTGTAGTTTTGTTATTATTATTATACATATTTTTTATATTTTTGATGTAAAAGAAGTCTTAACTAAGAAACTAGATCCAGTCTGTTCACTGTGTAGATTTTCTCTTCACGCCATGTAATACGACCAGTCATTTCACATGATAACACTTTTATAACTGAGTTAAAGACTTTCTTTTTGGTATGATAAAAGAACTCCACCTCTGTTGCTTCATTATAATTTAATTCTAGAGAATATCTTTTCTAAAAGTGTTTTTTTTTTATTCTTAAATGCTTCCTTGTGGCAAAAGACCTTCCCCGGGATTCACTAATGCCTACACTTAGTGTACATTAAGTGTACCCCGTTCTGAGTGAACAGACAACAGACATAACTTACAGCTTCTTCCTCCTAATTTTAGTTTTCCTGCTGATATTCTTGACGCTTTAAATATTGACAAGGATTCATAAAGGTTACCAGGAAGTGTAGAATACATGTACACCTAGTGTAATCTTTCTGAGTGACCAAAAAGCACAAAAAGTGTGATAAGAATGTTTTTGAATACATATCGTGTACACTTACTGTAGGCTTTATTGAATCTGGCCTGTGCTGGATGTTCACTCACCATGACCAAAGTCAGGAATAGTTGATTTATAGATCTTCTTCTTTTTAAGTTATCTACCTTTATTATCTTCTCTCTTGAAGTCTTTTAATGTACCTTGAACAGCTGTAGATGTTCTATCAACTAATGGGGGAATTTGCACTTTTACAGTAGTTGTTTTTCTACCTAGAGCAATTTTAAGTAACAAGCTTCAAGACTGTAGTGTTTTACTTATACGGTCAGATTTTGCAGTTACACTAATGTTATGAACATCAGCCTTTTTATAAGCTAGTGTTTTCAGAGAATGGCCAACCTATCCATTTATGACGTACAGATAAACCCACAAAGAGGGCAAAATATATCATTTCTATAGCTAGGTGGGTTTGGCTTTATTGATCGTGTCCATCAGTAAGGACTGACATTGGCCATTCAGAACTCAAGGAGCTAGAAGTGAAAATATGATTCAGTTAAAGAAAGCTGTTGATCACCAGTTCATTTCTTAACTGTTAGGAAAATATTAAAATGCACTAACATGATTTATTTTGGTGCTAGCAGTTTACAATGAAACATTAAAACATTGAATATAACCTGATCTGCACACAGCCTAGTACATACCTATGAATGTATGAACTTATGGCTTTAAAAGGTCATTTGTATATTTCCCAAGGGCATCCTTCTAAGGTTTTACACAGCAGATACTCTGGTTTGTCTGGGTCTTTTTGTGGTTTTGCCTATAGGTTCATAGGTTCATAGCTACTCAGGCTAAACTGCTTTGCTGCTCATTTTTTAAAGCCAGCCCCATCCCCCCTGTGAGATTCAAACCCTGTACCTTGTGTTTGTAAGACAAACACCTTAACCATTAGGCCACCCTTTTCTCTGTGACCTTTTTATTTACTTATTTTATTTTTGGAAATTTGTTGTATTTCAGAAATTTTGCAGTCACCCTAATGTTACAGACATCAGGCTTTTTTATAGGCCAAATGTTTTTCAGAAAATAGTGAAACTAGCTATTTATGCTCCTCTAATGACCCCATGAAAAGGGAAAACATGTCACATATATAGTTAGTGAGGTGTGACTTTTGGCTTAAATGCATCAATAAATACGTATAAAAAGTTAATGAACATTCATAAGCAATAGAATTGGAAAGTCTGCATGTTCTTGAAGGGGCATTTGCATATCTCCCATGGGCTTCTTCAAAGGAGGTTTAAGGCATTACATAGCAGAAACTCTAGTTTACCTGGATGTTTATGTTGTTTAAGTGGCTTCTGTGTGTGTGCGTGTGTGCATGTGTGTGTGTGTGTGTGTGTGTGTGTGTGTGTGTGTGTGTGTGTGTGTGTGTGTGTGTGTGTGTGCGTGTGTGTGTGTGTATGTGTGAGTTGTGTGTGTCTATATATCTGTGTGTGTGGATGTGTTTGTGTGTGTGTGTGTGTGTGTGTGTGTGTGTGTGTGTGTGTGTGTGTGTGTGTGTGTGTGTGTGTGTGTGTGTGTGTGTGCATGTATGCATGTGTGTCTATGTGTCTGTGTGTGTGTGTGTGTGTGTGTGTGTGTGTGTCTAGTCTGTGCATGCATGCATTTGTGTGTGTGCGTGTGTGTGTGTGTGTGTGTGTGTGTGTGTGTGTGTGTGTGTTTGTACGTGTCTGTATAAAAACAGCAGCAGGAGGTTAAAAAGCTTTAAAAGCTGTTAGATGCTTAGTTCTGCCACACTTACAAACAAAAAGTATGTCAGACCTAACATGTTTTAAAGCAGTTTGTTTTTCAGAGGAATACTTTGTATCTGATGTCTGTTTAAGACTGCAAAAGTGTTTTTACTGGTTTTCAAAGGCTTTGAAACCCAGTAAACACTGCACTCATATACTTTTCTCTTTTGTAACTGAGTCTCCATTCATAACCAACTTTATTTATTTTTGACAAGGATACCAGGGTTGACCCCTCAAGCCTTGCTCTCAAGGCGAATCTGTTGACATCCATGTCTCGAGCCCATAATAAGCTGGTTGTGGTCAGAAACAGAAAAGAAAAATGTGAAAATATTTAAGCTGTTCTACTAATGCGTTGAAAAAAGGGTGTCTTTCTGAGTTAAATTTGACACCAGTAACAAAGTAGTGAGTGAGACACTGTCAGAGGTGTTGAATCAAATGGAGTAAAAGAAGAAGGGAGGAAGTAGTTACTAGTGTAGCAAACTATATATTCTGCCTTTATATGCTTCGCGTCCCACAAATGGCAGTATTGATATCTATATACAATTTATGTCAGCTACACTCTACTTCTGTGTATTGAGTGTTTTACGTAAGTGTGTAGTACATAATCGCCACTTTTGTACCTGGGGCTTGGGTCATGGCCAAAAAGTATTTTTGGACCAGTTTGTTTACCCATTTAACAAATGTAAAATAAATAAATTAGTCGATAAATATATAATTTGATAGGATAACAGAGAAGAGCAATAACATTCTATTTCGTTTTTGGTGTGTTTTCTCTTTCTTTAAGAGCCTGCCTTCACTTTACATCTTCCTCATTCCTGTCCACATGCCTTTTCTCTTTTAATTGCCAGCTGAGGTTTCCACCTCTACCTCTGCCCTTACACTTAAAAAAGTTAAATTCTATTTTGACAAGTTTTGAAAGCCTAATACTTTTGTTTTATTTATTTATTATTCATCTGTTTGACATTATTATTGATTCATGTCCATCGATTTCCCACTCTTAGATTTGAACTTCTGCTGTTGTGAGATATCATTTGTGTATTTCAGCTTTCTAGTTACTGCCAAATGCATGTTTGCAATTATTCCTAATTCTTCGTGCCGTGCACCTTACATCACTTATCGTATCTGTTATGTATCAGATTTAATGAACTTTAGTTTAGAACGCTGTTCTCATCCCCAGTTTTCAAACAAAAAGACATTTAAACTAATTAAAGCAATCAAACAGTCATGGTAACATGGTGATATGAATAATCTGTAACCTTTAAAGTATCAAGATGGGTACACCACATTGGAAATTCTTATTTTTATCTTAAGGAGTATAACATTTCTGCACTTCTGCCTCAGGTAGATAGATTATTTATATCTATGCAGAAGGATTGCTGTCTCTTACAGCTACACTAATAATTGCCTAATTTACCCCCTGAAGTGAAAGAGCCTCATTGGATGGGAAAATCAGCGCTGCAGGTTGGAGGCCTTATTCAGCATTTGGCTCGGGCCTTGTTTGTCACAGTTCTTCATTGATTCCAATGACATGCTGTGCTGTAATTCCACAGCTCCAGTACTATAGTCTCAAACATCAACTTAAGAAATACCAGAGGATGTAATAAAGCGTTGCAGATATCATTGTTTTCAAGTCACATATTAACAATAAACACTGGGTAATTAAATTTTGCTCCATTTTACAGATGCAGTCTCTCACACAGCAGGTGCTGCAAACTTTTTACAGTGCTGTTGCACGAGGCGTAATAAGATCAATGCCCCAGGAACCTTTTTAATAGCTTTCCTTCTGAAATATTATCAGGTGTCAGTCACTAAGATGAGAGGTATTGCTATCAGAAAATGCCTTTCTCTGCTGTATAAATACCACTTTGTCTTTTCAAAGTGATGTTGGTTTTCTCTGTTTAGCAATGAATAATGCTAAAAAAGAACCTCTGGACCTGAAATCTGACGCTTGCTCTAAGTAGGCCCTAAGGGAGAGTGTTTAATATTATTTCTTCCGCATATCTTGCAATGTTCCCTGTCTAAATGTAGATGATTTTCTGTAACTGAGAATTTTACAGCACGTTCTTTTATTTTAAATGAAAATATGTTTTCCTGGATACCTCACACTGTTTTCCACTGAAACAGAAGACTAATCATGGGGAACAGAGCTCAGGCTATGTCTTATTTAGGTTTTATTTCAAAAACATTTTTAAGAACTATGTCCTAAGCTGTTACTGGTGCCAGTGATTTGTTTTCAGGTGTATTCATAGTCTTGTAAGCAGGATATAAAAAGCAAAATAATGCTTGCAAGACTGAAAGGATGCTGTCAGTTTGTTATTAGTTTGATAGCTAGGTAAGACAACTGGGCACAAATGCCCCTTCCAGAGGTATGCTGAAAATACTTTTTTTGCATACCTCCCAACTCCTTCATGCAAGAAATTTGGTCAAAGCCAAAATAACGGTGGGGCAAAAGTCCAAACATAAGAACAAATTTTAAATATTGCTCTTTGAAACTTAAAAGGTTGCTAGAATAAAAAGGTTTTGTGTTAGCATGCAAAACTCAAACATCTGTCATTGTTTAGTCACTTCAGTCCTCAGTGTTTTTCCACAAAAACACACATTTTATGAGTAACAGACAAAAAAATATGAGACAAAAATCTGGACACTTGAGAGGTATGTTGTCTTGGTATGTGTCAGTCTCACAGTCATACAGCATGACAGTGGAAACTGCCAGAAACAAACGGAGGGTGCCAAGAAGATTCTCATTAATAGGCGAGATACTCAATTTTCTTTGAAAACAAACAATATGTGCAGCAATAATTAGTACAATGTAAAGTTTCTTTAATTCTTACAAAAATGTTTGCCTATTCTAGGAAGGAGAAAGTACTCCCTCCAGTGTGCACAATACGATTATAAATGGAGATACGTAGCCTCAGAAAAGGATAGATAGCTGGAATGACCATGCAGCTGGAAAGACCATGCAGCTGGAAAGACCATGCAGCTGGAAAGACCATGCAGCTGGAAAGACCATGCTTGCTGATTAGTATGAAGCCTCCATCAGTAATATTTATCATCTGCTGAGCTGAGTGAGGCCAGTTGCAGAAACTCATTCATTCATTCATTCATTCATTCATTCCTTCTCCAACATCCACTTTATTGGTTCAGGGTTATAGGTTAGCCACTGTCTACCTCAGCACTCAGTGGGGCAAGTCCAGGAGAAGATACTAGCTTATCACAGAATGCACACATATTCACACTGATGTCTAATTTCGAGAACTGGCTACACACCTACAGCATATCTTTGGGATGTCAGAAGAAACCAGATACCCAGTGACAGCCCATGTAGACACCGGGGCAGGCATGCTGACTGTACAAAAGATGCCCCAGCTGGAACTTGACCTAAAAATAAGATGCAGTGAAGTAACAGCTCAACCTGTTTTTATTGATTTATTTATTTATTTGCAGTTTGTTTGCCAGGATAGTCCAGATGGGCCTCAAAGAAACCATTTTCAATGGAGTGCTGGGGAGAAAAGCTCCAGAAAATATATGAGTACAAGAATACAAAATACAAAAATACAAATATACAATATAAATGCAAGAAGTCACAAGAATACACGATAAAAAAATTACACAATTAAGAGGGAATTTAAAAACAAAGTAACAAGTTGCCAATAGATTGGCATTATGAGATCCTAGTTAGTTTACTAAATTAATTGCTTAGCTTGCCAGCATATTATACTCACTTGTTGTCATAATCCCCTGGTGATCAACATCACAATTACAACATTACGTTTCCTTTTAGAAGGTCTACGTGCCACATAAAGAAATTTCCTTTCTATGGCACATTAAACTATTTATAAGAAAATTGTCTGCTGTATTCTGATTTTGAAACCCTAAGTCATGCAATCAGACAACCATAATTATGTAACCCCTCACAATCATATAACCTAAATATCAAAGCCTCTAAAACTGACTACTTTATAAAAAAGCAGACACAAATGGTATCTTAACCAAAACTCTTCTGGCAAGCCATTAAAGAATAGCAAGCATATAGCACAGAAACTTACAAAAACAAATGTGAAATAAAATAAATAAAATAAAAATAAAAAAACAGCAGCACTTCAAAGATTGTGTTTCCTTTATTCCTCCCCTAACATTCTCATACCAGCCCCCCTACACCACTCAAGACCCCTCACAGCATCCATTCCCTTTTTTACTTTAAATATATTACTACAAAAACAAGTTAAGTGGCTACTTTAAAATCAAGACACTAAGCATAACCCAAACTCTATTACCCAGCATCATCCCTTTTTAAAGCTGGCCTACAAATTAATATCTAAACTCCTTGCCCATATTTTCAATCTTCTTTTACAACAAGGATTGTGGGTTTGGGGTTGGCTTTATGGTTAAGGTGTTGCCCTTATAGAAAAAAGGTGCAGGGTCTGAGTCTCAAATGTGATAATTGGCTAGGCTTAAAATTGTCCACAAGAGTAGTTAGCCTAGTACAAACCTATGAACTGTCCCTTAACAGTGCAAACATGTACTTATACTCTATCTACCATCAACCCACCTTTCTACTGGCCCTGAAGACTACAGACCTATTGACATTCTACATCCCATTACAAAGATATTTGAAAGAATAATTTACAACCAAATATATAACACATAAATGCCTAAAGTTTACTCACTGATCCACAAAATGTATTTCGGAAAGGGCTCGGCACCGTTACTAATCTACACATTGTTATCAGCCATATCTGTAATTTACTTTATTTATTTTTTTAGCATTTGTTTAATAATACTATATGTATAATGTATAAGAGTGGATGAGGCACCATAAATTCAAATCAGGATGGAGCCCACAACCCTCCTGGACATGGGCAGTCATTACTAAATACAATCCTGAATATTGACTAGAGTATCTATGGTATTACATCAGGATGAAATAGCTTGAAATGACCACTGGTTCAATAGCCTAGTAACCGCCTATAATCCTATGATCCTATATGTGTATGTGTATATGTATATGTATATGGATATGGATATATAGATATCTATATATGTATAATACTGTGGAGAAGGGACAAATATCTTCAGGTATTTTATAGCTCTGAAAGAACTTTTGAGGGAGTTAAGCATCAACTTCATTCAGTGGGTTTCAATACAAATGTAGCTATGTAGTTCTCAAACTATCTTACCAACATAAGCATTAACAGTGAGAGCATTAATTTTCTCTTAATCACTAGCACATTCACTACAGGTATACCTCAGGGAGTCAATATCTGGAGAGCCACTATTGTCTCTTTTTGTTGAGGAAATGAACGTAGCAGCCCCATGACTTCCAATTACTCTGTGACTCTGTGCTGATGATATACAACTATATTGTTAGATCAGCCTATCGCTTCTGCAACATGTACCTAGTATAGGCTCCAAAGGTACTTCATTTCAATTTGTAACTATTTAATTTACAGTAAACAACTTTTAATCCATCAGAATCAGTGACTGTGTTATTCATCAACAACAAAAATGAAAGGCTAGCAGCTCTATCAGCTTATTTGATGCACGTATGACCATAATAATGCAGCAATCCTCATATAAATACTTTGGGTTACATCTGAGCCCTTCTCTCAACTTGTACAACCATACTGTTGAAATAATAAATAAAGTTCTCACACAATTAAATCATAATACTCAGTTCCACAGCATCTAAGCCATAAGGCCAGGCCAGCCTTAGCTAAAGGTATACTAATTTCAAGATTAGAATAAGGTCTTGAAATAATTTCCCAGCAATCATCTCATAATACTAACTTACTAAAAATCACATTAAATACAGTCTGTCAGTTGATAATGCCAAGTAGGACTAAAGTCCATCAATTCGTTACTCTACCTCCAAGTATAAAATACTACAGCCTTCAACACAGTTTGTCACAGCAAACTTCTATTTCAAATGTCCTCACTAGGTCTAGCCCAGCCCACCCTTCTGTGCTTCAAAAACTACCTGTCCAATAGGTATCAGTCATAAAATGGCACTACATGCTCTCTCCTTACATCCCAGTCACCACCGGTGTATTCTTGGTCCCCTCCTCTTTAACATTTTCACCAACACAGTCTATACTTCCACACAACAGGCCACTCTAATACAGTACATAGATGATTCCACTCTCATTTGCATATCTGACAACCTGGTACATCCCCAAAAATCACTCAGGAAGCTTTAACAGCCACTAAAACCTGGCTTTGTAACTCACAACTCATGCTCAACCCAAAAAAGACCAGACTTCTACTTTTTGCCCCAAATACTTCTATGAAAAAAACAAAATGTTATAGTCCTCTCTCCTGATAATACAGCCATTAAAGTCACTTATCATAGCAAATTATTAGGAATGATAGTGGACAATAATCTTACATTTGACCTGCATATACAAAATTGCATAAGAAAAACTCAAAAAAAAAACTAGGGATGCTTTACAGAGCCAAAAACTTTCTCACTGACACAACTAAAACTACACTTGCCACTACTTATCTCCTCCCCACACTTCTTTATGGCACTCCCATCCTTACCAACGTCTAGGCTTAACAAAAATAAAAACTTGAAGAATGTTATAATAAATTTGCTAAATTTGCAGCAAATAACCCCTTTAGAACCCACCACTGTACAGCACTGAAAAGCCTAAAATGGTTAGAACTGCCTCATCAACAAACATATACACAGCTTCTTACCACCTATAAAATTATCCAGCATCCATCTGCCTGCCCAGCACTAAAAAACATTCTCCACAACTATGTTCCCAGTCGATCATTGCAATCCAGTGACCAAAACTTCCTGTCTGTTTACAAACCTATCAAATCTGCTGGGCATCGTCTGTACTCATACAAGGTTGCTAAGGCCTGCAATTCCTTCCCTCTATCCATCAGGTTTATACTGTACCTCCCATCCTTCAAAACCACTCTGAAAGACTTCCTAGTTAAATTTGGCTCTGTTCTTGCTCAAATTCAGGATAAACTATACTCCTAAATGTGAACAAGTACCTTTTCATTCCTTATACCTCCTTACTCTCCCTTCTTCACTTACTTCCTTACTGCTATCTAATTCTCTTCCCTGACGTTCATAGGTTCATAGGTTCATAGGTTCATAGGTTCATAGGTTGGTACGTCCTCTCTAAATACACCATTAGCCTTTTTCCGTCACTTCATATTGCAATTCCTAACTAACTAACCTTTAATTTGTCTACAAATGTGCCTAAAATTTCTCTAAATATTATGATTGTCAAATACCTAGTATCAATTCTTAACCAATGTTTTTATATTATATCTAATCTATTATAATTATTTAAACTGCAGATGTATTTATTTTATTTTTGAAGATTGCAAAATTATTGTTCTTAAGATGTTTTGTAATCATTTGGAGCTTTCCTCCCCAGGTTTCTGCTGAAAATGGGCTTCTACCCAGTCAGACATTCCCAATATTAAAATGTCAATAAATAAACCTCTATTCAAAAGGACAGTTGGCTTCTCATAACTACAATGGCAAAGCCTCCTACCTTGCCTTATATTCAGGTTACATAGGTGTAGTTACTGCTCTTTTGTCTTCAACAAAACTGCAAGTGAAAACCTCTGCATATGCCCTCAGTGATAATGCTGAGAGCCTCAACACTTTACTTCGACCTTTAACCTCACTTATGCAAGCACATAAGTGAAAAGAGCTTCATCAAAGTCATCCCAGCTAATTAGAACAAACTATGAAAATAACTCAGATCTGAACTTAATTTCAAGCATTTCGAGGAGAAGCAATACAGCACATCAAAGGCAATAACAAATGCTATTCTTTCAGAGATACTGGCTAGATGGCCTTGTTTCACAATACTCCTTCCAGTATTACAATTATCTTCTAAATAACAAATGCCAAACCAAAGGGTGAAAAAGTCAAAATGACAAACCATTAAATAAAAACTGCAAGAAAGACCCAGTCAAGCTTGAATCTTCATTGTGTATCCAATGGGCTCCACTACAGGGGGTTTAAGGTATTACAGAGTGAGAAATCTGCCTTTGCTGAAACGTGCAGTTTTTTTACTAAACTAACAACTGCAGATGTTAAATAAATTACACTAGTATTCACTGTCCCTGTGAAAATTGGGGAAAGATGGGCGTAGGCTGCCAGCCTAGTCAAACAGAATTTGATACATTATTCTATCAACTGTATACATAAATGTAAAATGCAGGCTTTTGTTCTTAAATGAAAGAAAACACTGTAAAATGTGAACTTCAAGATTGTTGCAACATTGCCATCGGCTGTAAGGAAAATCAAATCAAGCATTTCAAATGTTCTTTGAAGTTACAATTACCTAAATGGTGGTACTGAAGTGTCTGGCTGAACACATTCTTTCTGTTGTCTTAACTTAAGAATGACTGCTGGAGTGTACATGTGAAAAGTCTTTTATTGTTGTAGTTTCCTGAGCAGGTGTTAGCTTGCTAAATAATGCAGCTTGTTTGCCTGGGAACGCCAGACTGTGTCAAAATGATGTAATGTGAATACTGGGAAAACCTAAGTGTCAAAATGATGTAATTTGGGTGGGCCTTAGCAGAGCTGTTTGTTAGTGTTATTAAAAACTGTTGTTGAGAGAGAGACTAAAAGCATTTGTCTTGGACCATCAACTCCAGCACTGCTTATGATCTATATGTCTGTAAGTAGGATTGTAGCACTGTGTTTTCTCTTAAGAATAGCTAAAGATTAGAAAGTTCAATTAAGTGTTTTTCTTTGACATCAGACCTGTCCTACTGTATTATTTTAAGTTTCTGTGTGATCTCTGAACTCTTAGATATCTCTGTAATGTAGTAGTATTGTCTTGTGTTTTAATTATTTATTATTAAATATTTTAAAAACCTTTACCTGTGGCTGGTTTGTGTAGAGAAATAGGTTCTAGAGTACATTGCATATTTATAGTGGTTATCGTAATAGGCCACTCTAATAAACCTTAGACTGAATAGTCACATTACGAATTGGATAATAATATTGCACAGTAATAACTGGACACCCTTTCAAGGGCCTTTGGGTAGCTGATAATTATAAAGCTGGTGGTGGCAGAAATTATTACTGTATAGTCTGGGTAAAGAGGCACAGCTGGAGAATCTGCATCAGCCTTTCCCAGGAGTGTCTGTGAAGTTGTATAAATACTTACCTCAAAGTGTGGGTGTATGTCAGTTACCTGGGCAGGGACACAAAGTACTGATTGGACAGAAAGGGTACTGGAGGTTAGCTTTCCAGCTAGGCTGAGATCTGGACCCTATAGCTGTGCCAGTGGGGAGTCTTATTGGGGACCTAGAGAGCAAGAGAGCAACCAGCCCAGACTGACTGTGAATTCTGTGTGCACTTAAGGGAAATTGTACTTTACTGTGTGCATTAATTATCCTTTCCTCTTCTAGGAAGTGACCTCCCTGGTGTTAGTGGTGAGTATTGAGGCTCCGTGATTGCTGGGCCAAGGCACGGTTGTCACAGTCCCTACCCACCTTCCCTACACATTTTACAAAATATATTTGCATCCCAAATGTTCTCCACCATTTCCATTCTCAAGTTCCAATCCTTTTTAATTGCTATTTTTAAGTAACACAACACCCATTTTCCATATATTGAAACAAATTGTCCCATTTCAATATAGGCTTCCCTCCTTCCTTAAAACATTCCTTTACTTTTTTCAAATTCCATTTTATCATGCCAAGCTGTTATTCTTTCTTGTCACTGCTCACTTTATGCTTTTTTCTACCTCAGTCTAGGAAACAGTGTTACAAATTTCACTTTATAACCTGTACATGGAATTTTCCCTCAGTCATTGACTTATGCACTGTGATGCTCAAAACTTTATTGACTGCACATTATTTATTATTTGATCATTGTTTATCACAATATTTCTTACAATTGTTTATGGCTCAGGCCATGACTGAAAAGGAGTTTTCGAGCCACTTCATCTACCCAATTAATAAACAAAAAATAAATGCATATATAAATAAATATATGCTTTTGAGAAATAAGTTTGCTAACTAAATTCATCAGTTGGAAAAGTAAAGAGATGGTTGTTCAGAAAATGATGAATTTTTGTTGCTTTTATATGATTATATAGGATGATACATAACAAGCTAATATTATTTTAGTATGCCTAGCCTTAAGCAGCATTCTACCTTCACCCAGAATGATGCCTGAGTACAAACAGAGAATGATTGACTTTAACAATTGGCTTAGTTTCTGGTGTCATTCCAAGGGGATCCAACACCTGACAGCCTGGGATGACATGATTGACAAAGCAATTGCCAGAGATGGCCTGCATCTGTCTCCCTTGGGCATCAGGCTCCTGGCAAAGGCTCTTGCTTCCCCCAAAGTGCCTTTTTTAGGCAATGCCATGAGGTCAAAGCTACCTACATGAAATTTTCATCAAAACATAAATTAAAGGTCATGCTGCTAAATGCTAGGAGTCTAAATATGAAACTGCACTAATTGCAAGCATTCTTAACCCTGGAAGAAGCTGACATTTGTGCAGTCACAGAAACCTGGTTCAAAGCTGCAGAGAGAAACCCAGCCATACCAGGTTACTCATCCTATCATTCATTCATTCAGACCCCAGACCATGAGCAGCAAAGCAAAAGGAGATGGAGTTGCAATATATATAAAAGACATTACACCTCCAGACTGATCAAAGAGTATGATGCACAGGAAATACTCCATGTGCAGTTAATAATTGACAAGACCCCTATTCAAATTATAGGCCATGGAACGTACCATCATGGAACTCATAAACAAAGACATTGGCAACCTCCAAACTCTGGAGCCCACCCAGTTCGGGTTTGTGAAAGGCAGATCATGCCTCCTGAACCTGATTGACTTCTATGAGGCAGTCACCAAAGCTGTAGACGAGGGTAAGGTGGTTCACACAGTCTATCTTGACCTCGCCAAGGCTTTCAACACCATCCCCCTTTCTAGAATTATAAATAAACTCACTAAAACTAGGTATAAATCTCTACATCACAAGATGGGTTGCCAATTGGCTCACTGACAGAACCCACACTGTAAAAGTTGCAGACTCCAAATCTGACTTCAAACCAGTGACAAATGGAGCACCACAGGGTTCAGTCCTGGGAACTCTCCTATTTGGTATCTACTTCTCTGAAGTATAGGCTAACACAGAAGGCCTTTGGCTAATGAAGTTCACAGATGACTGCAAACTAGGAGCCATAGTTGAGTCCCCAAATGATGTGGACATCCTACAGAAGGGCCTCACTGAGACAGATGCCTGGTGTTAGAGCCATGGCCTCAAGCTCAATGCCAAAAAGTGCACTGTCATCCCCTTTGGTAAAAACTCTGTGCCCATGAACTACCACATAGGTGGCAGTCTACTTAATGCTGAATGTGTGATAAGAGACCTGGGGACCCAGGTGGACAGTAGTCTCTCCTTTGATAATCACATCACCACAGTAGTCAGAAAATCCTTCTACATGGCACACCTCATCACAAAAGGGTTCTCATCTGGGAAAAAAGAGGTCATTGTTCCCCTCTACTCAACACTCATTAGACCCGTTATAGACTACAATGACCCTTTTGGAATGTACCTCACAAGACATCTGCAGCAGCTGGAAAAGCCACAGAAGTACCTCACAAAGAGGATTACTGGCCTCAAACAAATGCCCTACAATGACTGTCTCAAAAAACTTCAGCTTTACTCAGTAGCATATCGCCTACTCTGAGGTGATCTCTGCCTAACATATAAAGCTATGTCAAACCCAGAGCTGCTGGACATGCTACACCTAAAGAAATCCCAATCTCTCTAGGCTACATGCTCTAGAGACCTAAACCGTGTCATCAAAATAAACAGGACATGCTGGAGGGATAGATTCATGTCCCACAGACTTCTCATACTCTGGAACAAACTACCCATCTATGTCAAGCAAAGTTCCTCATTAGCGCTCTTCAAGAAAAATCTTGATAGGTGGATGGGAAATAGGAAATACACCCCAGAGATCACTGCTGTGGCTCTGCTTGACAGGGGCACAGGAAAATAACTTTCTTGGGTGGCATAAGCCAGGGAACCTTGTTGGCTAGGCTTACTTAAGCCCTTGGGCCGATAGCCTAGTACCTACCTATGAACCTATGAACCTATGAACCTATAGCTAGCTACAGGCCTCCAACTCTGACTCAAGATGCCCACTCAACCTATTTGGACCTCTTTGAATCTATCAAGATTCAACCCTTTACCATGATCCTGGGCAACTTTAACTATCCAACCATAGATTGGAAGAAATACTCATGCCAAAACACAAAAGTCAAGAGATTCCTTGATTTCATCAATGCAAATGCCTTGGACCAGTTGGTTAACAACCCCACAATAGGTGAAAATATTTTGGACTTGGTATTAACCAACATGGGTAGCTACTGCAGCATCTCTACAGTGTCATCACCCCCGGTAAGATCAGACCAAAAAGCAGTCACTTTTGAAGTCACCATGTCTCCTGCCCCCCCCCCCCCCCCCCAGCTAGGGTCAAACAAAAAAAACTTCAAAGCTGATTACAACCTCCTGAGAGAAGGTATACACTGCTTCACAACCCCCTCCCCCAGCACAGGAACTAGCACATATGTCCAAACCTACACCAAAGTACTATATGAGTATTTATATAGCTCCATGAAATCAGGAATACAAGCCAGGATGAAATCATCCTCTTCAAGGAAGAGTAAACTTGTCTGGTGGACATCTGCAATAATCTCTATAATAAAAGGAAAAAAATGCTGTCCAGGACCAAGAAGGAGCAGGTGTCTAATTGGAATCAATGTCTTCTTAGTTTGAACAAGCAAATAAGAGCACTAGTGAAATTCTCCAAAGCAAACTTTGAGTCCAAACTGACCATATCTACTAAAGACAGTTGTAAGGCTTTCTTCACATATTTCCACAATCTCAAGGGAAGCACCCAGATCTGTTCAGAACTGGTGGTCAAGGACAACACATACACAAGTACTGTAGATATAGCCAACCTACTAGCAGACAGGTTCAGTGAAAACTTCACTTCTCTGTCCCCATCAGTAAAACAGGACATTCACAGTACCTGCCCTCTCCCCTTATCTCTGTGGATCAAGTCATTGGTGCCCTCTCAAAGGCAAAAAATACAGCCTCCATGGGACCCGATAACATCACCATTAGGCACCCTATTCAACCAAAGCCTGAGTACTGCCTTAATCCTGGCCAAGTGGAGGACAGCTACTGTCATCCCTTTACACAAAGGTGGAGCGTACACCAATCTAGGAAATTATAGACCCATCAGCCTAACTAGCCTGATCTGCAAGGCCATGTAGTGGATTATTATGTACCTCATTAACAAGGACATTGGCAACCTCCAAACACTTGATCCCACACAGTTTGGTTTTGTCAAGGGAAGGTCATTCCTGCTAAATTTGGTCAACTTCTTTGAGATAGTCACCAAAGCATTGGACGAGGGGAAGACAGTGTACACCACCTATGTTGACCTGACCAAAGCCTTCGATACTATTCCCCACTCAGGTATAATAGATAAACTCTTTCAACTAGGCATCAATCCATATATTACCAGATGGGTAGCAAACTGGCTCACTGATAGAACCCACCTAGTCAAAATAGGGGAACCACCTCAAGTACTAGACACTAACAAGCGGTGTACCCCAGGGATCAGTCTTGGGGCCTCTGATGTTTGGGATATACTTCTCAGAGGTGCAGGCAAATCTAATGGGCTATGGCTGTCCAAGTTTGCACATGACTGCAAGCTGCTTGCTGTCATCAATTTCCCTAGTGATGTGGGCATCCTCTAAGAGGGTCTCACCCAAACAAATGACTGATGCCAGAAACATGGCCTCAAACTGAATGTCAAAAAATGCATCATCATCCCTTTTGGGGAGAATGACATCCCCACAAATTATCACATTGATAATAAGGCACTAAGCACACAATCAGTCGTGAGGGACTTAGGCACCCAGGTTGAGAGCAAACTGACTTTTGACCATCATATTGCCTCTGTTGTACGGAAAGCTTTTTTCATGGCCCATCTCATTAGTCAGGGTATCTCATCCAGACACAAGGTGGTCATAACATCCCTGTATTCTTCTCTTATAAGGCCCATTATTGAGTACAATGCCCCTTTCAGTATGTACCTCACAAAGCACATGCAGCAGCTGGTGAGACCACAGAGGTTCCTCACCAGGAGAATACAGGGCCTCAAACATCTACCCTATACAGATAGGCTAAAAGCCCTGTCCCTTTACTCAGTCTCCTACAGACTCCTCAGAGGTGACCTCTGTCTGGCATACAAAGCAATCTCAGACCCAGCCCTTATGGAACTACTGCATATCCACAAGTCAAGCTCCATTCGAGTAACCTGCATGCGTAACCTCAATCTGGTATGTGACATCAATAGAAATTGTTGGCAGGACAGATTTTCGTCCTAGAGACTCCCCCTTTTTTGGAATAGACTCCCTCTCCACATAAAGCAGACTTCATTAAACCTTTTTAAGCGCAACCTGGATAACTGGATAGGGAACAGAAAATACACCCCTGGGATTCCACCTGTGTCCCTGCTTGACAGTGGCATAGGGTGCTGACTTGTTGAAACATGGGCTAAATTCTTGGCTAGGTATGTTATAGGCCAATAGCCTAGTAACTTCCTATGATCCTATATTTATGCTTGTTTAACATCTTATCATAACTGAACTTTTCTAGTATTGTGCATATGAGAAATGCCTTTAGTTACCCAGATCTGTAGTTTAGAAGGATACATCCCCAAATATAACCCAGATGACATGATTGTGATTAGAGGCTCAGTTACTGGAGAAGCCAGTAAGATGGGAGCAGCAGCATTTCGTTAGCGCACCCATTTCTGAAGGAGGTGAGATTTCTGTCTGCAGTCTGGTACTTCCCTGAAGACAGGGGCCCATCCTAACTGCAAGGTAGATTCCTGTTAAAATTTGGTGTTAGAGAGAGAGTTGGGCTGGAGTTAACTGATGTTATTTGCAGTGATGCATGTAATGTCAGCAGCTTCAACTGGTCAGGGCATCATGAAATCATCCTCCACACACACATGACAATGTACATAAAGCTCCATATTTCCATGTTCCTTCCCAGTCTACCTAAGGGTTTGCTGGCACCACTCACAGTGTCACTAAGTTACCACCAAATCGACAAAAGAAGATGACCAACTGGAAGGTAGACTATTTAAGCTGAAGCTTGTCTCTCATGTTCTACTATGCAAGTGGGTTCTGACTGCTGGAACCAATCTAGCCCAGCAATACAAGTGAAATAAATATATTTGAACAGCCTTTAGAAGATCTATATATAATATATATATATATATATATATATATATATATATATATATATATATATATAAGGAGAGAGAGATTTTTTTTTACATTTTCTTACATAAACAGCAATGAGACAAAAGTCCACGCAACCCCCTTTAACTGTACAGAAATAATGCTTTCATTATGGGCACATGAGACATCCGGGCAGGCAAGATGAAATCAGTTTTGCTGACACCTTATCTTAATATCCCAGGGTGTTTATTTAGCTAACTAGCTGACTAGCAGATCTCTTTCTGATTATTTAATTCCTGGGTAGCCAGAGAATGCTTATTTATTTAAATGTGATGAGAAGGATTTTTTTGTTAAGCATTTCCATTACCTGTGTACACCCAGGGAGGAAAGCTTAAAAAATGATAGAAGTACAAATACAAAAGTATCAGGTGGGCACATCCACCATAGGGCAACAACACAGGGACACCAGACACCATCAAACATCAGACTGACACCTGAGAAGCAGGTAGTATTGTGTCTTCATTAATAGATACAAAGGAGTGTGATCTGGGGACAGTTTGCTGCCACATGATTCTTAATGGAGCTGGTAGATGTGTTATGTGGCCTTCTTGGGCTTGCTGCCACATAGTCCTTATTGAAGCTGACAGTTTTATTACATGACCTTCAAACTGATATTGCCCAATTACATGAATACATTAAAAGTAAGCACCATGAAGGGGTGTTTACGGTGAAGGTGGCACAAAATGCTGCAGTCAGTACCAACCTGTGTAGAATTTTTGTGCCAACAAGTTGGACCAGATTCACAGTGTAGGATGTGGACATGAGGTGGCCATGTATGTGGGCTATTGCAGGAGGCACTCTCAGTAGCCAGGTCTGAAATTACCAGAAGCCTTGGTACCTCTCACTGTGGGAGCCACAGAAACCTACCCCTAGGACAGGCACCCCTCTCTAATGAACATTACCCATGTCCAGGTCACATAGTAGCTCACAATACCTGCCACTGGTGGTCATGAGCTTTCCATACTCTGATAAGCAAGAGTATAACAGGTTAACATCATGACGCAGATCACTATCCATGCCAGGGGAATCCTTGAGGCCAGCTCCCTCTCTTTTGAAGGCATGTAAGTAGTGGTTTTCTACCCATGTCACAGAAGAACATAATCATGGACACCGTCTAGCCTTCCGTGGATCCCACCAACAGCATCCCATCCTAGTGATGTGTCCCACCCCTAATGACACATTTCCCACAAAATTTACTGTTGCAATCTTGTGTCACTGTCTCCCCTCACCCTTATACAGCTACAGTCCTGTGCCCACTCCCTTCACCCTGTTTGCCCCACCCACTTTGTACAAATTAGGATGACAGTGACTCACACCACCTTCCTTCCCATGTGTTATTAATCTAATATTGGATGCACATTGAAACCAGTCCATGTTCTGACTAGAAAAGCCTTATAGAAACACTGCAGGCATCATGTTTACTGTTTCACCAAATAATTGTCATTGTCAAAAGTTTTTACCCAGACATTGCCTCCTTGCCAGTGCTGCCATGTACCAAACGCATCGCTGCCTAAGGACTCTAAGTGACCATACCTCATCTTGATACTTATGACTATCATTTGCTTCACTGTTTCTGCTGGAAGGTGTAAAGCAGCCCTATGTTCAGGATAATAGTATTAAGGAGCATGGCACACACCACAAACATCTTCTTGGCTGTATTGTGTGAGTACTGCAGAGAACTCCAAGATGTAGCTAAGCATTGAAACAAAGCTTTCAGTAGCCCGAACAAACACCCTATGATGTCTACTGTCTGTGCATGAACAATTATTTATTTATTAATTTTTGTTGACTGTGTAGCTGGACTGGTTATCTTGAGCCTTTTCAGCCACGACCTGAGCTCATTGAGCAGATACATACAGAAATAGAAGGGAACATACAATAGACAAGTGAATAAGACCTGCTTAACAATGTTAAAAGTAATCTCAGCAATGGCTTCAGGATGCATGGTTAGGAGGAGGGGTCATGAGCCATGGCTCAAAGGGCTAGCCAGCATGACTTGCAAAATACAGAGCATCATCTGCAAAACATAACACATATATCACATCCTTTTATGTTTTTTGGGGGGTGGGAAGGGGATTAGCTACATGCAGATTATGTATGTGTCAGCAAATTCTATATATCGTAACAGCACTTACCAACAAGATGATCCTATAAGAAATCACCACACTGGATAAAAACATCCAGATGTAATGTATGACAAATGCAGAAATCATGTAAGATACCAGGATACTGTACATAGACATTGGTAATGGTCCCCTGTACTTGTATGTCACAGACTACATAGACCTGTACCACATTCTCACTCTAAATGGTTGATGAACTTAATTGTCGATCATGTGGTCCCAACCATGTTGGTTTCAAGAATGGTGTGTCAATCAGCTGAAGTAGACCCATCAACAGATATGGAAAGGCCATGCAAACTCTGAGAGTTATTATGTAGGCAAACTGCATCAACCAAGATCTGGATGATCAGTCTACTCCACAGTGATCCACTAGCTGATGCATTATATAATCCATTATCTGATCATCATTGGCTACTAGTTTACAAGCCCTGTAAGTGATGGGGAATCTGCTTAATACAGCTGGTGGACAGGACAATACAGTGCTGTTCAATTCAATACATTGCAACTACAAATACCTGCAAGCTGTTGCGCCGCTATTTCTCCATCTGCTTTTTACTTAGACTGCAGTGGGCAGCCGTGCTACTTCTGTGCAGGTAAGTATGATTTGCAACATTCTTTTTATAATCTGTTTCATTTACATGTGCTTATGCACTCATTTTCCTATGTGTTATGAATTACTCCTGCATATACACTCATAGGTTCATAGGAGGTTACTAGGCTGACACACACAGACATGCACACATCCGTGCTACAGCACAAGAAAAGCACCAACAGATGTACTCACATTCACAGAGCCACACATTTACACATTTATTCAGATGCCCCCCTTCTTTGATGTCTATCTGTTGTCATGGTATAAGTCACAGAGGTGAGTGGGTGAGCATCGTTAAAAGACAGTGTTCACTTTCCCCATAGAATTCTTTAGATTGCATCACATTATTCTGATGTCATCACCATTTCCAGTGATGCATACATTGCTAATTTGCATTACAGGCTTACCTGGGCTACTGCCTTTGCATGATGCTTTGCCAGTGAGACCACTTTCCATACCATAGCCAGTGGCAGCATAAAATAGCAATGGAAAAGTGGTCTCTTAATCACTCAGACTACCACAATGCCAAAACCTTCAGAGTAATGGCTTCTGCAACACAGCAAGCTTTTTTGAATTCCAGGAACAGTTTGTTTTTATGTTGGAAGGAATTCCGACATAGTTTTCACACTGAACCACTGCCATAAAAATAAGCCAGGCTTCAGGTGTTCTTCACAGAGTCTGTAACCTCACTTGAAGTAACCTTCTGGGGTGCTAGTGAAAGTACATTTAGAAAATCTTGTTCACAGTGATACTGTGGGGGGGTGCTGTAAAATGTGCATTGTTCTGCAGCCCAACTGTTTATCTACAAGTGGAAAATATTAAAGAGGCTATCATCTAATTATCATTCTTCAAATAAATAAGACAACCATCTGTTGTTAGAAATTAAATGTTTGATTATAAAAGTTAGATGATAATGATGCAAAATGTGTCACTAGGGAGCAGAAAAACAAAATTACAGCGCTCTAAATGAATGAAAAAATACTGATTAAGACTGACGAATTTAGTCTGCCACAGCAAGTTTTTGTTAACTAGTTAGATCAATTAACTTACATAAGGCAGTTTCTTGAAACCTTGCACTGTTTAAAGAAACAATCATAGAATAGCCCCCTTTTGAAGGAATGTAAGATAAGTAGCTGCTACAAAATACTGTTCAAAAGTTTCAGAAAAGATACTCAAGGAAGTATACGCAGAGGTGCAAAAGGCAGCATATTTGTGTTTGATGGTGGAAGGTTAGAAGTCTGTATGTTCTATTCCCAGATCTGTAGGTTCAATTCCCAGATCATGCGCTTGGATTCACTTTCCATTACTGACACTACAGTGCACTATGGGGGGAGTGCCCTCCTGAGTATGCCATCCTTTGGATGAGATGTTAAACCAGGGCCCCATCTGCATGACTTGGTTGTAGTTCAGATAGATAAAGATCCCATGACACTTTTCAAAGAAAGAGTATGGATTCTTTGTCTTCATATACTTACAAACAAAACCTTAGATCAAAATCAAATAAATTGTACAATTATTTACACTTATACATATTTTTGTATTCTTTTTCAGTAACTACCTTGACTAAATATTCATGTTAGTCAGTCTTATAAATTCTCTAATTTCTTAGATTTCTTAAACACATAGCCAGTCACTTCCAATATGGTACATCCATCTCTAGTAGACAGTCTTACTGCGTATATTTCGCCCTTGCTTTTATTGGTAGCTTATACAAAGATAATTGCCATAATATCTCTATCCTTTTAAAAATGTTTCCTTACCTGTTTTGCCTCTGTAACTCATTTTCATCAGTCTTTCCACTTTGTCAACTACCTTGTGATCTGTAACATACAGCATTAACATACAGTGTGTCTGAAGACTGCCCAGGCAGTCCCCACAGCTCTCACATATGGTAGGGTGAGTTTACCTGGGGACATCTAATTGATTATGCTGGTTATGCCCTGAAGCCATGGCTAACGACACTTATCACAAGCCCCCAGACCATGGCAGGGAATGGTTACTTACAACAATGCCTTGTCACAGACTCAGGCCATCACGGAATGTGTATTTGGTCTGCTGAAGGCCCACATCCATTGTCTGGAAGCATCTGGTACTGCCCTGCAGTGTGACCCTGCTACACACAATAAGACATTCTCTACATGTGCTTTTGTTATATAATATCACTACATGAAAACAGTACAGTGGGGCAGACGGAAAAAGTCCCAGACTCAGCAATGGAATAGTTAACTGAGAAGGAGGTGACTGCGGGGGATGAAGGAGGAGGAGCCAATGTCAGAGACTTCTGCAGGAGTGGAACCTCTGAAGGGAAAGGTGACTGAAAAGCAGCTGCAGGGGAGGTGCCTGAGAAGGAGGAGGAGCCAATGTCAGAGACTTCTGCAGGAGTGGAACCTCTGAAGGGAAAGGTGACTGAGGAGAAGCTTTTGAAGGAGCCAGCTGAAGGGAAGAAGTCTGTGGAAGAGACACCTGCAGGAAAGGAACCTGTGACGGGGAAGATGACTGAAGTGGAGCCTGTGAAGGAGCTGGTTACAGGGGAGAACTATGGCAAATAAAACGGATGCAGTATGCTGAGGCAGTAGCTAAGAAGCAGTCTCTGGTTAATAACTATCAGACAGAATAAAGCATTATACATTAAAGAAAGAGAGGTGCATGCAAAACTTCACCTAGGCTGTGCTATTCTATGCAAAAACTGATCATAGTATGCATGTGACACGGGCCTTCCAAGTAACAGAGTATGGAGGGCAGGACATATCTGTTATCATATACACGGGTGGGGAGGGTCACAATGTCTACTGTTATAACTGAGCAATTGTGTGTGTGTGTGTGTGTGTGTGTGTGTGTGTGTGTGTGTGTGTGTGTGTGTGTGTGTGTGCGCATGCGTGTGTGTGTGTGTGTTAGTACATTTGAGCATAATATGCGCTCTGTGTCAGACTTGTGGGGATTTGTAGGGAAACTGCAGTACACTGGTCACGTCTCCATTGCTGTGCATGTATGTGGAGGTAGGCCTTGTGAAAATCTAATAGTGTGTGTGCTGGGATGCAGCAGATTTTGCAGCACTGTAGAGGAATCTGATTGGCAGGTCTAGGTTACCTACAGGAGATGTTTGCACAGATTGTGCAGTCCCCCACTGTATCAACAGGATCTCCCTCTCCCGGGAGGGTCACAGGCACTACCTCAACCATTCCAATTTGAAGAAGCACTCCACGAACATAAGGGTGACCCCAGGCATGGATCATCTCAGCACAATCACTCCACTTCCTTGAATACTGGATGTGGGAATGAAGTAATGGTACATGTACATAGCCAGCCCTCACCACTGGAGATGGAGGTAGATCATTCATGGGAAGTGCATCTGCCACAGTACCTGGCTGTGCAGGTACACCTCCTACATACAAACTCCCCTTGTCACATGACCACGATGTTGCATATGTGCTCTATGCACTCTGGGAGGTCATTACACAGACTTTGTGCAACAACTACAAACTTAGCAAGGACTATAGTGTTGTTAATCTATACTGTAGCACCCACACATATGCTGGGTCACAGTCACTAAAATAGTTAGCTTTGGTAGGGGGCGGTAACCATGGCATGGATGGCCTCTGGTACGAAATCCACTCATGTCTTCCATTTGCTCAGTGGAGCTTGTGGCAACCAAGGGGGGACACTACAGGGAAAGCCATCCTTCCTAGACAAATCTGTCTGTGACATCCTGTCTTTATATGTTTTTCACTGTTTCTGGGATGGGTTCTATAGGCACAGAAGATATGCCCACAAAATGGCATAGGGATGTGAATGCCACATTGCCGATGAATAACACTGATGTAGTGACCCCTAACCATGCTGAAGTTTGGCTGTTATCCTCATCTGAGCCTGAAAATTCTAGGACATCAGGCAGTGGCATATCCACAGTGAAGGAGCCTGGTAATGCTTCACCTGCAAAAGCACCAAAATAACCCAAATTATCCACAGTAATTAAAACTCATCATCAAAACACAAATCTCACTGAATAAATGATTACTGTGTAATATTCTGGTTTGACAGAATACTGGGGAATATAACTTGTGGTGGTGGCCTCTGCATCTGAAGCTCTGATGTTCCTGTGAAATGATGTGGTTAAGCTTTTAATATGTACTACATCTCACATTTACCCAGTACACAGATACCTGATCCTGTCAAGATATACCCATTTGGGGCATCTTCAACTGTTATTCTGACTAGCTGGGATAGCTCCAAACCTTGATCTAGGACACCACTGTGAAATCTAGAGGTAACAGGACCCCCACAGAGAGAGACCAGGAATTACTTTGTCTCTGTTAAATGTGGTTTAATCAGTGGGCCATCTCTCATTACCCTTCGATCCTGTCTCAGGTGGGTAGCACAAGCTTTAGCAGCCCTTATCATGTCAGTGACCAATGTCTCACTTGCTTGTAATTCTTGATCTTGCCCTAACAGCACTGATGTCTTTAACCACATCCCATTAGGCATGGTGTGACACCCCCACTCTGGGCCAGTAATCAAAGATCCTGAATCCTTACTACTGACACTGGATAGGGACATTCACTTGGAATACAAATAGATACATGCAATATTTCCAGATGCAGACCTCTCTGCATCAAGCACAGTTTCCCTTAAGAGTACATAGGGAACACAGTCAACCTGGTGTCTGGATTTCTTTTTCTGTTGCTCCTCAGATCCCCAGTAAGGCTCCCCACTGGCACAACTGTTGAGTTAAGTCCTTAGCCGAGTGTCAAGGTGAAGATTCACTGCTACCAGTCAGTTGCTATAAGGTTCCTAAAAGAGTATCCAATTATACCGAGTGAAGTTAATATTAATACAAATGGTAATGTTGACTAAACAGCCAAGCTTTCAGGAGTGGCCACACTTATCACCAAATAAATATATGTAAATACTCTCAAAGCTTAAATATTCTTTAAAAGGACCAGCTACAATAAAAAATTTAAATATATTATATAATTCATGAAAATGCTAAATATCTATTTACAGTAAACACCAGAGTTTCAAAGACAACAAATATTAAAGTAACACAGATGAACAGATTCACACAGTTACAGAAAAACAGTACTTAACTAATCTCACAATATTTTCCTGACTGATCTAAAGAATACTATCCCCTGCTCCACTTACTAGAGCAAGACAAGCTGAAGTAGGTGAGTGGCCTTCCTTCTTTGTCAGGTTCCAAGAAACAGACTGTACAGTCTGACTGAGAGACTTCTCGATATAATATCAGAATATTTGTGAAATAGCTTATAAAATAACATCACATCTGGTCATCTGTCTGTGTTACCCACAATGCCACCAACACTAAAAGCTGCCAGGATATTAGCACATAATGTGTTACCATACACTCAGATAGAACTTTTTTTCAAATCTGCTGCAGCTCCTAGAACTTATAAAACAATTTCAAACCTCTACTCCTCCTACAGAGCTACTAAGTCAGGCTTCTCAAAGACATTTTGTCTCTGGCTGCAATCAGAAGTGTAAGATACAATCTTTATGGCCTAATTTAATTTCAACGATTTTTCAAATTTTACTGCAGCTGGATTGTGATTAGCATCTTCTCTTCCAGTATCATCTGCTAAAACATATACATTTAATTCAGTTACAATAATAATATACATTTCTTTTCTTTCTAGCAGGGCACACTGTTGATACTTTTTAACACAAGCAATTTTACAAATGCATTTTCAGTATAAACATCTGTACAAATCAGTTTGGTATTCAAATAACATATATATTTTTTTACTAAATTCCAGCTAGCTGTGCTGGTATATGTTACACATCCACTAACCTACTTCTCCTGGAATAGCTGTCAGTACCTCCTATCATAACACATGGCAACAAATGGGTGGTCAGATTTCTCATCACCTGTGACTAGCTAGCTACAGAGATGGAGGGCTTGCAAGAAGATCTCATTCTCTGCACAGTAGAAATTGCACTTCTCTTGTTTGCCACATTTGGGCATCCTACACTGAAGTGGAAAAGAGGAAAAGAAGAAATATGTGAGAACAGTCACATCCCTACCTCACATTTACCTACACTGACATAACCTGTAAAGTGCTTGTGTGATATATGAGCTATGTGGCTGTGGTCCATCACTGTGAAGAATATCACACACATATTAGATTACCAAAGACAGATGTGCCCTACCTGTGTTCTGACACAACCTTTCAAAAAAAAAAAAGATGACAGAGCAATGAAGTAAAATGTGAACAGCACTTGGTGTCCAAACGTAATAGCACCTGCTAGTATACCACAACTGAGTTACATGTGTAAAAAGGTATAGCATAATGATGTGTAATGACTGCACCCAGCCAATTAAAAATACCTCTAGGAGACAGCAGTTAATTGCATAAATAACATAAATACCCATGATTCTGCTGCAGAGTGTGTTCTTCAGCTACACAGACGTAAACATGTGTTGGCCCTAGATGTGTACTGCTTTTGAATGCAAACTGCTTACATTTGGTATAATACATGTCCATATAAACAATTTCCACTCCATCTAGTATATACACAAAAAACATACTCACACACGCGCATACACACATGTGTGCACACACACACACACACACACACACACACACACACACACACATACACACACACACACACACACACACTCACACACACACACACACCCACACACACACACACACACACACACACACACACACTCACATCTCCCTTCATGATTGCTTTCCTCTAAGGAAGGTATGTTGCACACCATTATGACTATCCACAACAAGAACAATAACAAAAATGATTTGTATAACATATGTAGTGTATGATGTGTGAGGGGGGGGGGGGGCAATAGCAAGCAGTACATGACCTCAGAAAACAACAAAAGTAGATGTGACAGATTTCTGCATCCTACTACAATCATGACTGCATTGCATATGTTCCCAGAAATGGAACACTACATGCATTAAACTACATTGCCTTACTACACACAAACATATGCACCCTGCCATGGTAGCCCAATAAAGAATAAAAAACCTCCTACTATCTGCATGAATGTCCCTCTAAAGTACAATAGAAACACACATTTAAGATGAACAATACTCTCAGTGTATTTACTAAGTAAACACAAAATTCATGGTAGTGCCAAAAAGTTTAGGAATACCCACACTCTTACCTAGCCTGGTGTTCCCTTTCATTGTGTGTTATTACCTCCCTCTAACATTTATTGTCCAATCTTCTTCATTACCCCTGCCCTCTCTATTACTGTGTGCCTATAATTCCATGGTACTCCTCACAAAGTGTGCTAGTACCTCTTATCATAGCCCAGGTCTACTTTGTAATTTCGAAAACCCAAAATCTCAAATTTCAAAATACCGATCCCAGAAACTCGAGATTTTGGAATCTCAAAATTACAAAGTAAAAAAAAAAAAAAAAAACAATAAAAATACTAAAAACTGTTTTGCAGGGGGGCAAGCGCCCCTGCATTTCACACTTAAATATACCATTTCTGAGACTGCACTACAGTAGAGAGAATGGTAAGCGTAATATGAGCATTACCACTCTCTTCACTGTAGCGTGATCTCAGAGATGGTATATTTAAGTTGCAGGGGGTGTGAGGGGTTGGTTTAGTTAGTTTTTTTTTTTTTTGCACCACTTTGTAGTTTCGAGATTCCAAAATCTCAATGTTTTGAGTTCGATTTATCAAAACTCGAGATTTGGGGGTTTTGAAATTACAAAGTGAATCCATCATATCCCTCAACTGTACAGATTTTCACAGAATGTGCAGATTTTGGCATCATATTTTTGGTACATTTTTCAAAAAATCCTGGTTTTCTGGTAAATTAGTGGTAAATCATTAAAGATGGAAGTTTGAAAATAATGACAGACATTTCAGTTTCAGACTTCACATCCTTCAGAAAATTCATGCTAATGCAAAACCTGTTATTTTATCAACTTTCTAAGTTTGTAAGAACAGTATTTAAAAATTGCTCCTGTTTTGGGGCATTTGACCCACTTTTATTTATGGCTTTGTCCAGATTTCTTGCTCTAAAAGATTAAGAGATATGCCTCCTGTCATCTTTGTCCCCGTTGTATATTTGTGTGTCCCTGCTTGCATACCTTATCCCCTTGCTATCCTTTTTTTCTGTTACATAGCACAGTGGTGCATCGTGTACTGTTATTACCTCACAGCAAGAGGTTTCCTGGTTTAATCCTTGGCTGGGGTGCCTTCTGTGTGGTGTCTACATTTTCTCCCTGTGTCTGTATGAATCCCTTCCAGGTGCTCTGGTTTCCTCTCATATTCCAGAGACATGCAGTAGGTGGACTGGACACTCTAAATTGGCGACAGGTGTGAGTGTGGTGTGGAAGAATTACTGTGGCAGGGCTAAATGGAGAAAATGGAGTTGTGGATGGATGGATTTCTGAACTTTTTTTTTTTTCATTTTAAAAACAATTAGGATCCTGTCTGTAAAGAAAATATATCCCCTTCCTCACTTCCTCACTTCTGTTCTTACCTCCCGTTTCCTTTGTGTATATTCCTCGGCTTGCTGACCTCCTGTTCCTACTTTCCTAGAAACCTACATAAAACCTAAAACACTACATTACCAAAGGTGGTCTCAACAAGTTGAGAAATGCAGGATAAAAGACCACCAAGGCTGCTGTGAGACAAGCACGTCACATTAAAAGCCAAATTATTTAATACAAACAGATAAAAATCCAAGTAGTATAAAACTTCCACCCTGAACCTTGTTTTATGCTACTTGTATTTTTATCTGTTTGTATTAAAGAATTTGGCTTTTAACGTGACGTGTTTGTCTCACAGCAGCCTTGGTGGTACGTCTCATCTTTTATCCTGCATTCTTAGAAACCTACTTCCATCCCTTTTAATGGTCAAAAAAACAATTTTAGACATTGCTGTAGGCCCTTTATTGTGGTTTGAAGGCTTTCCCATAATGTTGCAACACAGAGCATGTACATGTTCTGAGACATGTACAAGCTATCTGTTTTCTTCACTTCAGTTCTAATTGCAAATTGCGAGACTCTCTTTCTTCATTGGGCTTTCATTTCTGTGGGTGGGTTTTCTAATTAGCATTGGTGGGGTTGCAAAATTCCACCTAGTTAATTGATAATTAACATTTGGCCTCATCACAATACAAGCTATACTTTTGAAAGGCATACTGCAATTGAGCTCAGCATGATTTGGAATCCTAGGCTGTGTCTATTAATATATTTCCTTTCTCTCTGGCTGGTATTTATAGACAAACTTTGCAACAGCCCAGCAGTAAAGTTCAAAAATGTGGCAGAGCGATACGATGTGTAGCTGCTTAGATATCAATCAGGGCTCGCTTTATTACAGGAGGCAGTAAAAAAGGATACACAGGATATTAGCGGGGCCAGTCTAATGGAACATGTCAAGTTAGGCAGGTTTAGTGGAGAAGTGATTCTATCAAAGTGTGTGTGAACCGAGTGTTTGGCATCTTAGAAACTGTGCCCAAGCATACATGAGGTTATGTATGCTCACATATACAGCACAACCCCTCATCACTGCCACATAAGCAGTATCACACAGGCCAAGGAGGGTCAGCACAGAAAAAAATCCAACTCACATCATGATATAAATGGGAAGGAATGAGAAGAGATATCAAAGTTAGAAATGACAGAATAGCACGCAGAGAGAAAAAAAAACACAAAAAGGTAACATTAAGGAATACGTGGTGGGAGAAATCAAAGCACATATTGTGACAGACAAAGGACAACTGACGATGGAGAGGATTGGAAGACAAACAAGGTATGGGGAGTGACACAACGTGTGGTAACACAGCTGGAAGATAGGACAAGGTGCATTGGCAAATGCCACACTGTCTTAGAGGTAACCTACACAAACATTAATCACCTTTGCGGCTGATGTCATGTGGGCTCTGCTTCTAATGGTCTGACAGTCAGGGCCTGCCACACATGAAATAACTAGCCATTTCAGAAGGCATTCCATGGTCATTATACAGGCATCTAGTTGCAGGAACTCAAATGTCACCAAGCTATGCAGCTGGTGTTTGGTAACCACATGGCCCCCTCTGAGTCACTGTCAGAAGAACAGACTCTAGTCCCCTCCTGAGTAGTGGCCACAGAGGCTATCAATGACCTGTCCAGATCTGTCATTAAAAGTGCGTACTGACTTATAATCATCAAGTCCTTCTTGCTGCAGTTCAGTTATTATTACGTCTTTTCCTCATCATCCATTACTGCATCTAATTCTACCTTCCCCTACAACTCCTGGCTGTTAAACTCTGCACATAAAGTCATCCTCCTTCATCTTCCACAACACTGAATGAATCTCCCCATACACAAAGAATGGGAGGTACTTGAAACTGCATTCTGAAATAGCATATGCAATAAAAATACTTTATGTACAGAAAAAATATGAAAAATAAAAACAGAAAATATAAAAGACATATACAATATGCACAAAGCCACAAAAAGAAGTACTGCTTTGGAAATGTGATTCAAAACACTAACACAACAAAGTCATTTATTTACTTATTTCAGTTTGATAACCAGTTAAGTAGATTGGTCTTCAGACCCTTTTCAGCCACAACCCAGGCCCATACAGTCAATATCATGTGCAAAGGTACAGATTCACATAAGGAAGGCAAATGCAATATGTACAGTATTATAAAAAGATGGTATCAAATATAATTATCATTCAGAATAAGATTTCATACAAGCAAAAGCAATTAGGTATTCAGACACTGAATGCGGCACGGCATACACTAGAAGTGATTTTCCTGTTGCTTAATTAGAAAATTAGAACGCTGTTCTTTCAATTTACTATTAAATGTGCCTAAAGTCTGTTGTTTTTCTCACCTCTGTTATAAAGTGAGTCCATATAGCATGTCAAAGATGGGAAAATACCAATTTTCTTATGGTGGTTTTAAAGCAGGATCTAAAAAGTGTTGAGTTTTTTCAAGATCACCTCTGACAGAATAATTCTGTTGTCTAATGTGAATTTTGTTTTTAAAGGGGGACACTGGCCTTGTTTGATCATTTTGAAAAGCACAGAGCTAAGCAGTAATGCAACTCTAAACTCCTAGAAAAGTGTATCCATCTGCAGCTCCTACCTTACCTCTTAGACAATCACCTGCTGACTCCAACTCAGCATGGTTTTAGACCCGGCCACAGCACTATGACAGCCCTCCTCTCCTTTTTAGAAACTATAAATAAAGCCCGGGACTCCAGTCACATTGTTTCTACCCTGCTACTGGACCTCTCAAAGGCCTTTGACACTATCTCTCACAAACTACTTTTAACTAAACTCTCCCAGCTTAACCTATCTCCCTCCTCATTGAACTGGTTCTCTAGTTACTTATCTAATAGATTTCAAGCAGTCAAATGGAAAAAAGCCACCTCCTCATTCCTTAACACCCTAACTGGGGTCCCCCAAGGTTCTATATTGGGTCCTCTTCTATTTAACATATTCATAAATGTCTTCCACAATTCTATCCCATTCTCTAATATCATCCAGTATGCAGATGATTCAACTATTAATGGCTCTGCCACATCCATCCCAGTTCTCCAAAAGCTTACACAAGACGCATTCTCAATCACTGAACAATGGATGAAAGAAAACCACCTAGCACTCAATGCCTCTAAAACCAAATTAATGGTATTTACTCCCTCTAAACTCATCTCTATCAACACAAACTCTTTTTCAATAACTAGCAACAACAACATATCCTTGGAATTGGTGCCAGAGGCTAAGTTACTTGGGGTTCAAATTGATAGTCAGCTTAAATTCAACTGCCACATACACCTAAATATAAAAAAAAACTCATCAAAAACTAGGCATGCTCTACCGACAAAATCGTTACCTTACACCCTCCACTAAAATCACTCTCTCCACCTCATTCCTTATCCCCTCTCTTCTATATGGAGCCCCACTCCTGACTAACCTACAATCTTCCCTCAAAACACAACTTTCCTCTTGCTACAACAAAATAGCCAAATTCGCTACCAGCCATAAGGCATCTACCCATCACTGTTCTTCTCTCCACAAACTAAAATGGCTAGAATTATCCAACCAACTCACCTATTCTCAACTTACTCTTGCACACAAGCTCATTTTCAAACCCTTCCTCTGTCCATCCCTTTCCTCTGCCTTTAAAATGCACCTTCCCAACAGAGTACTCAGATCTAATAACCAAAACCTAATAGAATTGTACAAACCAACTCATCCCCCAGGTAAAAATCTCCTATCCCATGGTCTAGCACGTCTCTGGAACTCCCTACCTCCATCCATTCGTACCACTTTCAACCACTTTATATTCAAAAAATCTCTTCACTCTCATCTACTATCCCAGTGGGAATGTTCCTGCACCCTCCCCATCCCAGTGGGAATGCTCCTGCACCCATCCGTCATATCTACTGTCCCAGTGGGAATGCTCCTGCACCCATCCGTCATATCTACTGTCCCAGTGGGAATGCTCCTGCACCCATCCGTCATATCTACTATCCCAGTGGGAATGCTCCTGCACCCTCCCTATCCCAGTGGGAGTGTTTCTGCACCCTCCCCATCCCAGTGGGAATGCTCCTGCACCCATCCATCATATCTACTATTCCAGTGGGAATGCTCCTGCACCCTCCCTATCCCAGTGGGAATGCTCTTGCACCCATCCATCATAATTCTACACTGCACTACCTCCTTCCTCCTCCTTTCCATGAACTTCCTAGCTTCTGCTAACTTTTGTTTCCTTAGCTACCTACGACACAATGGCTTCTTGGTATCCCTGTTGAAATGTTCATTTTCTAGTCTGTTTCATCTGTAATGTCACCTGAATGTTATACTCTAACTGTATAAATTTGTAAATATAGTAAGATGGATCTCCCTTTTTCTAGTTTGTATCATCTGTAATGTTCATCACCAGTATGATGCTCTAACCGTATAATTTTGTAAATATTGTAATACATATCTAAAAAATATGTAACCCTGTTTCTGGAGCTTTTCTCCCCAGGACTCCATTGAAAACGGGTTCATCTTGGCCCAATGGTCTATCCTGGTAAACCAACTGCAAATAAATAAAAATGAATAACTCTGCTTGGACGTAGAACAAAATGCTGTCACTGGTAGGCTGTATTCAGTTTTAGGGATAAGTACATTCCTTGCCAGAGCACCATGGCCAAAAGAGAAGAGAAGATAGGAGATGCTTTTACATCACTTTAGATGAGCGACTGTTTTGCTGACAACATGGACTATATGTTGAACAAAGGTTAATGTTAAGTCCAGAATTAGGCCAAGATTCCTTTGTTCTGTAACTTTAGGTATAGCAGTGCTGTTATTATTGGTTATTAAAAGAGAGAGAACACTGTGCAGCTTTTGGCTAGTGACAAACACTAGGATGCTGGACTTAACTGAATTGACCATGATACTATTGGTATATGTATTGTTGCACAAAGCACTGAAACTAGTTTGTAATATTAGATGGAGGTCAGTGACAATGCTTCTAGTTTCAGTGAGTAAGAGATCATCAGTTTACATAAGTCTATTAAGGGAAAGATTTTGAATGATGCTCTTATGGGCTTGGAAGGTGGCTGGAGTGATGGGATTTGCATTAGCATGCATTTTCCAAGGATGTGGAGTCTCATACTCAAATATATGTCATTGTTTGGTGACTTCAGTCCTCACCACAGGTTTTGTGAGGAGAACATCAAAAATGTATGTCAAGAATCTGGACAGGTGAAGAGTTATGGATGACTGTAGAACAGTGTCCATAAAAGGCTGCAAAAGTGTGATATTTTACATTTAGAGCAAATCACTTCACTGATATTGACAAGTCAACCAAAGTGTGCATGTTGTCACTAAAATGCTTATGCCTTTACATCATTTGATTTTCTTCCGAGGCTGGACAGTTTCTGGCCTTGGGTAAACCAGCTTAGCCTTGTACAATGCATCATAGAGTTCTCATGGACTTTGCAATGGATGTGTAATGTAGGCACTGTAAGGCCACTTGCTGTAAATGAAGTGCCGCACATCTGTATATATTTTTGGTCTCAGTTAGTAACTAGCTGCAAGAACTATTGCTAGTCTGATGCAAACATGCAAACTGTCATAGCCCTAAAGGCAGGGATAATGAGGTGTATTTCACTTTTTTTTTGCTGGTATCCTTGCAACCTGGTGATTCCACAAAGTAAGATGGATGTGGTCTCAGTGTGGAGGAGCTCTTAGCACTGGAGAAGTACTGCGATTAACAAAAGGAAATAAGTACAGAATTTGTGGAGACCATCAGGTTCCTGTTCTGCAGACAGGTAGTGGGCTCGGTTTAGTTGTCCTCATAACAATAGAAGTTCATCTTGCTAAGCAAACCAGGAAAGGGCATCTCCTGGGAACCATAGCAGACGAGAAGGCAGCTGTTCAGCAGTGGCTGGAGTACTGGATTACCCAACTCACAGGACTTACAAACAAAGAAGATATCTGCAGTAGTCTGAAGGATTTGAATCAATACCTTGAAAATAAAATCTACCTTACTGGACACAACATGACTTTAGCTGACATTTTAATGCACTATGGCCTTCGCCTCATAATAGGTTCATAGGTTCATAGGTAGGTACTAGGCTATCGGCCCAAGGGCCTACGTAAGCCTAGCCAACAGGGTTCCCTGGCTTACACCACCCAAGAAAGTTATTTTCCTGTGCCACTGTCGAGCAGAGACACAGAAGTGATCCCTGGGGTGTATTTCCTATTTCCCATCCACTCATCAAGATTTTTCTTGAAGAGTGCTAATGAAGAACTTTGCTTGACATAGATGGCTAGCCTGTTCCAGAGTATGGGAAGTCTCTGGGACAGGAATCTATCCCTCCAGCATGTCCTGTTTATTGTGGTGACAAGGTTTAGGTTCCTAGAGCATGTAGCTCGGAGGGATTGGGATTTCTTTAGGTGTAGCATGTCCAACAGCTCTGGGTTTGACATAGCTTTATATGTTAGGCAGAGATCACCTCGGAGTAGGCGATATGCTACAGAGTAAAGCTGGAGTTTTTTGAGGTGATCAGTGTAGGGCATTTGTTTGAGGCCAGTAATCCTCTTTGTGAGGTACTTTTGTGGCATTTCCAGCTGCTGCAGATGTCGTGTGAGGCACATTCCAAAAGGGGCGTTGTACTCTATAGTGGGACTAATGAGTGTCGAGTAGAGAGGAACAATGACCTCTTTTTTCCTGGATGAGAACCCTTTTATGATGAGGTGTGCCATGTACAATGACTTCCTGACTATTGTGGCAATGTGACTATCAAAGGAGAGACTGCTGTCCACCTGAGTCCCAAGGTCTCTTATCATGCATTTGGTGTTAAGTAGCTTGCTGCCTATGTGGTAGTTCATGGGTACAGAGTTTTTACCAAACGGGATGACACTGCACTTTTTGGCATTGAGCTTGAGGCCATGGCTCTGACACCAGGCATCTGTCTCAGCCAGGCCCTTCTGTAGGATGTCCGCATCATTTCGGGACTTGACTATGGCTCCTAGTTTGCAGTCATCTGTGAACTTCATTAGCCAGAGGCCTTCTGTGTTAACCTGTACTTCAGAGAAGTAGATACCAAACAGGAGAGGTCCCAGGATGGAACCCTGTGGTACTCCACTTGTCACTGCTTTGAGGACAGATTTGGAGTCTGCAACTTTTATAGTGTGGGTTCTGTCAGTGAGCCAGTTGGCAACCCATCTTGTGACGTACAGATTTATACCTAGTTTAGTGAGTTTAGCTATAATTCTAGAATGGGGGATGGTGTCGAAAGCCATGGCGAGGTCAAGATAGGCTATGTGAACAACCTTACCCTCATCTATGGCTTTGGTGACTGCCTCAAAGAAGTCGATCAGGTTCAGGAGGCATGATCTGCCTTTCACAAACCCGAATTGGGTGGGATCCAGAGTTTGGACATTACCAATGTCTTTGTTTATGAGTTCCATGATGATACGTTCCATGGCCTTGCAGACCAGGCTCATCAGGCTAATAGGTCAATAGTTCCCGGGATCAGTGGTGGCTTCCCCTTTGTGGAGTGGGATAACTGTTGCTGTGTGCCATTCAGTGAGCACAAAGCCTGATGCGAGGCTATTATTGAACATGGTGCTTAAGTGGAGAGCCAGCTCGTTCTGAAGTTCGTGTAAAATGCAGCTTGGGATGTTGTCCACTCTCATGGATGCTGTGTTTTTGGCTTTAGAGAGTGCAGGTTTTACCTATGTAGTTGTGATTACAGGGACTCTGCATTCTTCCTGTATAGACATGGGCCCTTTAGGGGTTGAGAAGGGGGTAAAGTTAGCACTGAACCTATCTGCCAGGATGTTGGCAATATCAGTTGGTTCTGTAATTTTCTTGCCTTTGTGCTGTAACTCAGAGCAGATCTGGGTGTTGCCATCGAGATTCTTGATATAGCTATAGAATGCTTAGTGGTTGTCCTTGGAATTAGTGGTGATTTTGTTTTCGTAGCTATCTTTGAAGGATCTTATAAGGGATCTCAGCTTCTTACTGAGGCTCACCAGGGAGCTCCTCCACTCATGGGATTTTACTCTCTTTTGCAACAGTTTCTTCCTTCTGTTGTTGATTTTGTTTATGGCAGGGGACCACCAGATTGGCTTCCTTTTTTTGGAGGATAACATCTTGGTTCTGTTTGGGATAGCACGATCCATGCACTCATGTAAGTGCTTATAGAGTGCATTTGTGTAGGATTCAGCAGTTGTAACTGTATTGTCCAACTGCATGGGTGTCATGAAGTTCACCACTTCTGTCTTAAGAAGCATGAAGTTGGCTTTGGAGAATTTTTTTACTGTGGTTTCCTTAATGGGGGGTGGTGGCGGGATGTGGATATCAAGGGTGATTAGCTTATGGTCGGATCAGACCAACGAGGAGTTGACTTCAGGTGTGGAACACCGGTCACTCATGTTAGTAATGACTAGGTCTAGGATATTGTTGCTCCTGGTGGGGGTGTGGATAAGTTGATCCAGGGCACTGGAGTTTATGAATTCCAGAAAGCATTGAGCTTAGGAGTTGGTACACGAGTAGTTTTCCCAGTTAATGGTGGGGTAGTTGAAGTCACCCATTATTAGGGTGTTTGGTTGAACCCTAATATTTTCCAGTACATCAAGAAAAGAGGAGTGGAATCCTGAGGCATGGTGGGGGATCTGTAGCAAGCTACAATTTGGATTGCAGTTTTGCCCACAGTTAGTTGCACTTGGATAACCTCGGATGCATTATGCTGAGCAACTAGCCTGGAGGTGTGGATATCCTTAATGAATGTGGACACACCTCTGCCTTTGGTGTTTCGGTCCAGGTTACATGGCCGGAAAGTGTGGTATGAGTTATAGCCTGGTAGTGCAGGGGTGCTCTCTGGAGCCTTGAACCAGGTCTCAGTCACTGTACAGATATCAATGTTCTCCATTTTAAGGAGTGTCTCGAGTGAGTGCATTTTGAGATTTACACTTCTAGCATTGAGTAGCATTACCCTCAGTTTTTGCTTGCCTGTTCCTGTTATGTTGGTGAATTTGTCATTTGAACCTTGCCTAAAAAAGGCACTATAGGGGCAGCAAGAGCCTTAGCCAGTATCCGGAATCCCAGGGACAACAGGTGCAGGCCATCTGTGGCAAAGCATCATGGTCTGTCGACCATGTCATCCCAAGCAGACAGATACTAGATCCCCTTAGAATGACACCAGAAGCTTAGCCAATTATTGAAGTCAATCATTTTGTCCTTGTACTGCGGTATCATTCTGGGTGATGGCAGAATGCTACTCAGGGCTAGGGTCATACCTGCCTGGGCTACAAGATCGGAGAGCTCTTCCATGTCTCTTTTCATGTAGTCCAGGGAGGTACATCTTAGGTCATTCGCACCAACATGGACAATGACAGAGTCATATTCGTACTTGTTTTGGAGTGACATGAGTGCATGGGTTATGTGGCTGATCCTGGCACCCGACAGGCAGCTGACAGTAACCTCCTCCTTGTTTAGCCTGGTGAGTGGGACATCAGTGTGCCTGACTATAGAGTCACCTGTGACTAGTGTGTTGGGTACGTTGTTTTGCCTTATTGGCTGTGGTTGAGTGGCACACTGAGTCTGTGGGCCATGTGTCATTTGGGTTGTGTTGGGGGATGGAGGTTGCTTGCGTTTCTGCTTTGGAGGTCTCTGTTGCTTAGATAGATTATTATTGAGAGCCTCCGCAAATGTGTTTGTGTTACTATGTGTGGATTTTGGTGGTGTAGATTTAGTGAGACTATGTGATGATTGTGGTGTGCAAATGTTTACCTGCTCCTCATGACTGTCAAGTTCAATCTTGGTTGGAGAGAGCTTTACCTCCAGTTTGGCTAGATAAGTGTATCTCTCACAGGTTGTAGTGTTGGGTGGTAGGAGGAGAGGGTTGTCTGTGTACGAGGCAATGTCTACATTGCCTCAAGATGCCCAGATTCATCAGATAGACAGGAGAGAACACTGGGAGCTGACACTTGGACATGCCTGAATAAAAAGCTATTTTCCTCTAGATAAGTGAGGAAAGTGAGTACAAGAGCTGTTTTTCTCTAAGCAAGTGAGAAAAGTAAGTACAAAACTGTTTTCCTCTAGGTAATGAGGAAGATTGAGTGCTATAGTAATTAGTAGCTTATTTAGTGCTTACAAGTTCTGAACAAGTGGCTGAATTTATAGTGTAAGAGAAGGAGAAATATCTCGATGTGTCTCAAAGGTTTAATCACATACAGCACTGTCCAGGTGTAAGGCAAAATCTGTCTGGCATTGTGTTTCCAAAGAGTAGGCTTTCCATTAATGTGAACAAAGCACTACCTGTGCCATGCTACAAACCTACCCCAAGTTCACTTTGCATACTCTGATAATTCCCTGCCATTAATAAACTCTACAACAGAAGGAAGAAACTGTTGCAAAAAAGGTGAAGTCCCAAGACTGGAAAAATTTCCTTACTAGCCTCAACAAAAGTTGAGATTCCTCATCAAAACCCCCAAAGCCAGCTATGAAGGCAGAATTGTGGCACACACACTAAAAACAACCACAAAGCCTTCTATAGTTATATCAAAACTTCCAAAGCAATAACCAGATTTGCTTTGAATTACTGCACAATGGTACCTCCTATACTGAGCCAACAGATATTGCCAACATACTGACCAACAGATTCAGTGCCAATTTAACCCTCCCCCAAAGGACCAATCTCAATACCGGAAGAATGCCAGGCACCTAGCATTACTGCAGCACAGGTTAAAGCTGCATTATCCAAGGCCAAGAATACAGCTTTTATGGGACATGACAATATCCCTGGCTGTGTTCTACATGAATTACAAAATGAACTGGCACCACATCTGTATGCCCTGTAAACTCACAGCCTCACCTCAGGCTTTGTCCTCTCCGAATGGTGCACTGCTACAGTCATCCCTCTCTATAAAGGAGGAACGACTACAGACCCTGGAAATTATCGCCCCATTAGCCTGATGAGTCTGATATGTAATGCTATGGAGCACATCATTGTGGACCTAATTAACAAGGATATAGGGAATCTTCAAACTCTAGATCCCACGCAATTTGGTTTGGTGAAAGGTAGATCATGCCTGCTCAGCCTGGTTGACTTCTTTGAGTCAGTTGCCAGAGGTGTGGATAAGAGTAAGGCAGTTCATATAGCCTACGTTGACCTGGCCAAGGCCTTTGATACCATTTTTCACTCAGGAATTATTGATAAACTCACCAAACTAGGCATCAACCCCTATATCATTAGGTGGGTTGCAAACTGGCTCACAGATAGAACCCACAGTGTGAAAGCAGCAGACTCCAAGTCAGACTGCCAACCAGTCATGAGTGGAGTCTCAAAGGTATCAGTCCTGGGTCTTCTGCTGTTTGGCATCTACTTCTCAGAAGTCCAGGCCAATATGGAAGGATTCTGGCTGACCAACTTCACAGACATCTGCAAGCTGGGAGCCATTATTACCTCCCCAAGTGATGCAGACATCCTGCAGAAAGATCTCACTAAGACCATTGACTGGTGTCAAAACCATGGCCTTAAGCTTAATGCCAAAAAATGCATCGTCATCCCCTGTGGGAAAAGCTCAGTCCTTACAAATTACTACATCAATGGGAGCCCACTGAACACTGAAGGAGTTATAAGATACCTGGGGACACAGGTTGACAGCAACCTCTCCTTCGACCACCACATTGCCACTGTGGTCAGAAGGTCCTTCTATGTGGCACATCTCATTACCAAGGGTTTTGCATCCAGGAAGAAAGAGGTTATCATTTCTCTCTATTCTTCCCTCATTAGACCAATCATAGAGTATAATGCCCCATTTGGCATGTACCTTACTAGACACCTGCAACAGCTGGAGAGGCCACAAAAGTACCTCACGAAGAGGATCCTAGACCTTAAACACAAGTCTTACACGGACAGACTCAAAAAACTCCAGCTATTCTCTGTCTCATATCATCTACTAAGAGGTGATCTCTGCTTGACTTACAAAGCCATGTCTGACCCAACTCTGTTAGAAATGTTACATCTGAAGAAATCCCAATCCCTCTGCACCACATGTTCCAGAGTCCTCAACCTCATTACCACAATCAACAGAACATGCTGGAGGGACAGGTTCATAACCCAGAGACTGCCCATGATATGGAACAGACTTCCCATACATGTCAAGCAGAGCACCTCACTGGCCCTCTTCAAGAGAAATTTTGATGAGTGGAAGGGAAATAGAAAGTTCACCCCAGGGATCACTCCTGTGGCTCTACTTAATAGACACACTGGGAACTGACGTCGGGTGGCACAGTGCTAGGGCACTTCTATGGGCTAGACTTGTAAAGGCTCCAGGGCCATTAGCCTAGTACATGCCTATGAACCTATGAGTCTAATGTTTCACATCATATTTTAATCTGTTATGGTCAGTATTACTCAAATTAAGTGGTTAAAACAATTCTCTGTCTTTAGATACTATGCCTGGAACAATTTAGCTGTCAGTTGCAAATGGCAATCAGGGTACTCATTCTAACAAAAGTATGTAAAAACTATCATACTGCCTGTTCTAGTATATCTGTGTGTGTGTATGTGATTTATTTCACACTTTTCCACCTCTGCATACTGTGATAAAATGTGCAGTGTGTATGATAGAAAACGTAATTTATAATGCTGTTCCTTAGTTTTCTGTGTGCTTGTAACACGCCTTTGCTTTTCGTTGAATATGTTCCGTATGAAGAAACTGACATCCTAAATTCAGATTTAGCGTGGGTTTTTTTTTAATTTTGTATTTGCTTTTACTTCTACGTTGTCAGTGACCTGTTCTTTAGATTTTAATGCATACATTGAGTCTTTTTTACAGATGCTTCTTTGTTTTGGAGTTTAGTACAGCCATCCATTCAATATCCTTGACAAGAAAAACATGGTTTAACATTTTATGAGTTGTACTTGTGAAGCTGAATGCATAATATACAGAATTTCCTTTTATATTTACATTCCATTTTAGGTGAGTAACTGCGGTACAGGTAGTATGAAGGCAACTTGTGGCTTACTGTTTTTGTTGTTAAAAGTCATACCCGCAGCACACTTTTTACAGACTTGTTATCTTATTTTAATTAATGACTGGTTTAAAATCAAATAACAAATCCTTTAAGTAGCAAGAAAAAATGCGGTGGTATTGAGAGTTTAAAAAGAAGGTTTGGAGATCACATAATAATTAAGGTGTTTACCTTATAAATATAAAGTACAGGGTTTGATTCTCACCTATGAGGGAAATTGGCTAGGTGTAAAATGCCTCATGAAAGCTGCTAGCCCAGTACTTACCTATGAATCAAGAACAGATCCTTGTGGGACTAGTATTATGGGTGTCTGCCTCAGAGAGAAGTTTCAGGAACAGACCTGGAAGGTTCTGTTCTCAAGTTAAATGTTGAACCATTGTAAAGAATAAGGTAAGTTTGCCAAGTTCATTGGGAATTCCATTGTGTGACCCAGCACTGACTCCACAACCAGCCCTTTAATCTTTCCAAAACACCAGCAATATCCCAAGTTTCATTAAACAAACCTCCCAGCATCTGCCTATCCATATCATAAGTTAAAAAACATGATCAGATCAAGTTTAACAGCTTCTGGAGAAGATCATACATTAAGGTAACCATACTGTATAACATCTGCAGTAATTCCGATATGGAATTCCAGAAAAGGGGCATTTGAACCATGTCCAAAAGGCACCTATCCCTTTAAAATACAAAACCAAATATTTACTAGTCTCTTCTACTGCAGATCCTTGAACAAAGTGCAACTACACTCTTGCTTTTGTGCTTCATTTTAGTTTTCATAGGTAATTTAGATACATGCAGCCTCCTCATAGAATCGTTTTATTCTTCAGTATGCCTGTACTTGGCCTGACACCTGTAAATTTCTGCCTGTGCATTGATATAAAATACTGTGCCGTAATCTATGCTGTGTTCCACTGCCTCCTTTGACTGTGATACTGTACTATAATCCCTTGTAACCAAACAATCCTATATCTACACCATCTATTCTCTTGATACAAATGACGTCAGCATGTTTTGCAGTCAAAACTTTACCAAATAGAGAAAGTGCATTAGATTGGCTTTCTGATACAAAATACAGATTCAGGGAAGTTTTATAAATAATGTACTTGATCAACTACAACCTCCCATTTTATAACAATTAAAAATAATACTTCTTTTAAATAAATTGAACTGGGAACAGCAAAAGGGAAGAAACAAATAAATAAATACAAATCAAGTTAACGTATGTTCTTCAAGCTCTAGTGGCAGACTACAGACACCTATCCAGAAACTAAATACCCTAACATAACTTTATTAAGCAACTAAGACTTCTTACAAAGCAAAACTTTAAATGCAGTCATGACTTTTGAATACAGTTTGCTTCCTCCGTTCCCTAATTCCATCCAGAAAGCTTACACTTTTGTGTACCAAACTGCATACCAAAAAGTTTAAGCCCCAAATAAGTGAAGGAAATGTCTCCAGCAGGCCATACTGCAGCAAACCCTTTACACTTATCTTTATTTTAAAAAATGCCTGTTACCTAATCAATCCCTGCTTCCATACAAGCTGCATTTTAACAAAAAAAAATCATGTCATTAATATAAGACAGCATAACAGGAATGTAGACAGTATCTCCTTACTTAAATTTCCTGGCACCTATTTCTCTGTTGTCTGAAACACGACTATTTATCATGAAGTAAACTGCTGAAATATTAATGGATAGCCCTTGTTTCAGGCTGCACTGTATACACATTTTCCTTCCAGACTAGCTATTTATTAACATCACTAGGTGAGTACCCTCCTGTATCCTTTTTAAAAACTGAATAAGTATATTCCCAAAACCATAAAGATGCGATGTTCCCCACAACCTCAAGTGATTAACAGTATCAAATGCCTTTCTACTATAACTCAATGCCTTTCTAGCCTTACTCTTTTTTGGAATTGTATCTATGACTGGCCTAATTATAAGCAAAAGTTCCTCCACATTCATACCTTTAGCAATATATGTCGCAACAAATCCCACATAAGAAATAACCCTTAACTGTAAACATTTCATAAACAGCTTTTAATCATCGTGACACTGATCAGTCTCAAATTGTCCAGCTGCTATCTATGCTCTTTTTTCCAAATATATTTAATAACAGTTAATCCTTTCTAGACACCCATACAGTTACCATACCATTTATTCAACAGCATCTGTTAAAATATTTTTCAATGAAATCCTTTTCATACTGGGACAAAACAGGAAGAGTCCAGCAACAAACACCTGAGCATGCAACCATATCTGAACTATACATAGTAAAAAGAAGGAATAAACAATCGCTGTAAGTTTCTGATGTGAAGAAAAAAATCGCCTCTGTAGAATCAGCCAAAGACTCCAGTGCAGATTCTTTTCTTTTCTTCAGAACACTCAACAACAGATTGATTTCTTCCTGTCTACCCTTTATCATATACAGTTGTCACCACAGAAAGTCAGTGAACTTTTACCATAGAACTTTTTTTCACGTCCTTCAATAACCCCTTCCAACCTTCAGTATGTAAACACTTTAAGATATTATCACTATGTAAACACTTTACGATATTAATGTATATCAGTTATACACTTTAAGATATTATCAGTATGTAAACACTTTGAGATATTAATGTATATCAGTTATACATTTTAAGATATTATCAGTATGTAAACACTTTAAGATATTATCAGTATGTAAACACTTTAAGATATTAATGTATATCAGTTATACACTTTATGATATTATTAGTATGTAAACACTTTAAGATATTATCAGTATGTAAACACTTTGAGTTATTAATGTATATCAGTTATACACTTTAAATGCCCTGCGGTGGTGGTGCTGCGGTAGCGTTGTCGCCTCACAGTTAGATGTTGCACGTTCGATTCTCAGTTAGAGCGTCTTCTGTGTGTCGACATGCGTGAATGGGCATTTCTTCGTTGAAGGTTGTGCGTTAGGCCCGGCAAGCCAGCACGTAAATATCTACTGCCAATCATTAGCGGACTGGAGTTCCGCTGTGGCGACCCCTAACCGGGAAAAGCCAAAAGACAGTTTATCAGTTATACACTTTAAGATATCAGTATGTAAACACTTTAAGATATTAATGTATATCAGTTATACACCTTAAGATATTATTAGTATGTAAACACTTTAAGATATTATCAGTATGTAAACATTTTAAGATATTAATGTATATCAGTTATACACTTTAAGATATTATCAGTATGTAAACACTTTAAGATATTAATGTATATCAGTTATACACTTTAAGATATTATTAGTATGTAAACACTTTAAGATATTAATGTATATCAGTTATACACCTTAAGATATTATTAGTATGTAAACACTTTAAGATATTATCAGTATGTAAACACTTTAAGATATTAATGTATATCAGTTATACACTTTATGATATTATTAGTATGTAAACACTTTAAGATATTATCAGTATGTAAACACTTTAAGATATTATCAGTATGTACACACTTTAAGATATTAATGTATATCAGTTATACACTTTAAGATATTATCAGTATGTAAACACTTTAAGATATTAATGTATATCAGTTATACACTTTAAGATATTATCAGTATGTAAACACTTTAAGATATTAATGTATATCAGTTATACACTTTAAGATATTATTAGTATGTAAACACTTCAAGATATTAATGTATATCAGTTATACACTTTATGATATTATCAGTATGTAAACACTTTAAGATATTAATGTATATCAGTTGGCCAGACTCCTGCTTGTCTGCTTGCTGTATCCATGAACAATATTGCATATTCAGAAATGTATACTTAAATTTTCTCACACACCTCCATTAATTTCACATTTTGTCTCAAACCTAAATTCTCACCCCAAGTGACATCTACCTGTTGTCAAAAGCAAGAGTGTTCTACGTGGTCGTTCAACATTTTGATTCTTTTGCCAACAAAATATATACCTTATACTCAACAAATTGACTAGAAATAATAACATAATCTAAAAGCCGAACATCAATACCCCAGCAAAGCATTTAATTGATCTTGTTAGTATGAACCATGAAATAAATCTGTGCCTTAGTGTGTCCCTGATAATACATATACATTGTCCCTGATAATACATATACATTGTCCCTGATAATACATACACATTGTCCCTGATAATACATATACATTGTCCCTGATAATACATATACATTGTCTCTTCACCCAAACAATGCTGACCTAACTTATAAATATCAACACATTCATTAACATCTGCAGTCACTTTCTCCCACGGATGTTGCTTCAGGACGAGTTAAAGTTCAGCAATAATAGTCTCCTTTGCTTCCTGACTTATCATCTCTCCATTCGGTCCCCTCAGACACTTGTGTGTCTGCTGAAATGAATCCTGAGGAACAACAGAAGCTGGAGTAAACAGTTCCTCACACTTTTCAATCCATTCACTCTATTTCCTGCTGCAATCACTCTGAGCTTACGGTTCTTCCATCATTATAGAGCCCCTAACTGTTGAAAACAGTAATCTGAATGCAGTTTTTCTGTCTGGGATGAACAGACTCGCTAGCAATACCAGATAAAACCAAACTCATCTCCTCCATTTTGTAACATTCATCCCCCGTTCTTTAGCTGAATGCACTCTCCTGCCATTTCCAGCATCCCCTGTCAGAGAGTAGAGGAATTTACCAGGTTTCCAGGACAGAATTACTGTTGGTCTCTCCTAAATATAGTGGGAATAAAACAGTCAACAAAACCATAAATAAATAAACTCTATCAGACAAAAACATTCAAAGTATAATGCTATGTATGCATCAGAGAATGAGTTACAGTATAACATTCTTGCAATGTATCAACCACTTGTTCAGCTATGTATGCATCAGAGAATGAGTTACAGTATAACATTGTTACAATGTATCAACCACTTGTTCAGCTATGTATGCATCAGAGAATGAGTTACAGTATAACATTGTTACAATGTATCAACCACTTGTTCAGCTATGTATGCATCAGAGAATGAGTTACAGTATAACATTGTTACAATGTATCAACCACTTGTTCAGCTATGTATGCATCAGAGAATGAGTTACAGTATAACATTGTTACAATGTATCAACCACTTGTTCAGTTATGTATGCATCAGAGAATGAGTTACAGTATAACATTGTTACAATGTATCAACCACTTGTTCATAGATTCATAGGATCATAGGTGTATACTAGGATGATAACCACTGGGGCCTTTATAAGACTTATCATGCAGCACAAATGTATCCCACTAGTTAATGTGTCTTAGAGGTTATTTTAAGGGGGATATGTTAGTTAGGGCATGATTTAAGGGCTACCTCGGTCCATCAGAGAATTAGGTGCTTTACCAGGGGTAAATATCAAATTTCTTATCCACTGGTCCAGGTTGTGTTTGAATACAGTTAGGGAAGGACAGTGCTTCACATGGATACGAATCCTGTTCCAGAGAATGGGGATTCACTGAGAAACATATTTCTCCCACCAGCATGTCCTATTTAAGTCACATACAAAGCTTAAATCCTTAGATCTAGTAGTTTTGGTACTGTTCATCTTGTGGATATGCAAAAGGTTCGTCAGTGCGATCACCTCTCTGTGGTCTATAGGAAATAGATTATAAAAACAGGATTTGAGGCAATCTGAATAGGATATTGTGTTTATGCCCTGTATTCTTTTTGTGAGAAACCTCTGTAGATATTGTAGTTGTTGCATGTGACTGGTCAGGTACACACCAAAAGGGGCATTATACCCAAAGATCAGTCTGATGAGGGCTAACTACAGTGGCACATTGACTTCCTTAGACCTAGATGCCATGCCCTTACTTATAAGCTAAGTGACATAGAAAGATTTTCTTACAACTTTAGACACATGCTAGTCAAAAGCTAGGTTACTATCTACAAGAGTCCCCAAATCCCTGACTACTGTGTCTGCTTTTAGGGATGTTTTACTAATAAGGTAGTTTCCCTGGGTATTAAACTTCCCAAAACATACTATTATGCATTTCTTGGCATTGAGTTTTAAGCTATGGCTTTGGCAACAGTCATCTGTCTGTGTTAGACTTTCCTACAAGATATTCATATCTCGTGGGGTTTCTATGATTTCTCCTAGCTTGCAATCATCTAAAAACTTGGTAAGCTATAGACCCATTATACTGGCCTTGACTTCCAAAATATAGATGCCAATGTGGAACAGATCTAGCTGAGATCTCTGGGGGACTCCACTGATGACTGGCCTGTTTGTGGAGGTGGTCTAGCCAATTCTAGCTTCCTAGGTCCTGTCTGTGAGCCAGATGGCTATCCAGTAAGTTATACAGGAGGTTATGTCAAATTCTATGAGTTTGTTTACAATGCCTGAGTAGTGTATTGTATCATATATCTTAACTTGGTCAGGGTAGGCAGTATGCACCATTTTACCCTCATCCATTGTCTCAATGACCTTCTCAAAGAACTCCCCCAAGTTCAGTTTGCATTACTTGCCTTTGACGCCAGTGTTTGAAGGTTTCTTATGTCATTGTTAATCATTTCCATGATAAGCTTTTCCATGGCTTTGTATATGAGACTAGTCAGACTAATGGGGTGTATAGTTCTAGGGATCCATTAATGGTTTGCTGTTGTACAAACAGATGACCGTTGTGGTCCTCCATTTCTGGGGCACAAAGCAATTGCAGAGGCTGTAGTTGAATATTGACTCCAGTAGCCCTGATAGATCATATTTCAGGCTATTTAGGAGGTTCATAGGTGTGTGCTAGGCTAATGGCCCTGGAGGCTTTACATGCCTAGCCCATAGAAGTGCCCTGGCATCGTGCCGCCCAATGTTAGTTCCCAGTGCCTCTATCAAGTAGAATCTCTGGAGTGATCCCCCGGGGTGAACTTTCTATTTCCCTTCCACTCATCAAGATTTCTCTTGAAGAGGGCCAGTGAGGTGCTCTGCTTGACACGTATGGGAAGCCTGTTCCAGAGCATGGGCAGTCTCTGGGTTATGAACCTGTCCCTCCAGCATGTTCTGTTGATTCTGGTAATGAGGTTGAGGTTTCTGGAGTATGTAGTGCGGAGGGATTGGGATTTCTTTACATGTAGCATTTCTAACAGAGCTGGGTCAGACATGGCTTTGTAAGTCAAGCAGAGCTCGTCTCTTAGTAGACGGCATGAGACAGAGAATAGCTGGAGTTTTTTGAGTCTGTCCATGTAGGACATGTGTTTAAGGCCCAGGATCCTTTGTGATGTATTTTTGTGGCCTTTTCAGCTGTTGCAGGTGTCTAGTGAGGTACATGCCAAATGGGGCATTATACTCGATGATTAACCTAATGAGGGAAGAGTAGAGAGAGATGATGACCTCTGTCTTTCTGGATGCAAAACCCTTGGTAATGAGATGTGCCACATAGAAGGACTTTCTGACCACTGCGGCAATGTGGCAGTCGAAGGAGAGGTTGCTGTCAACCTGTGTCCCCAGATCTCTTACAACATCTTCAGTGTTCAATGGGCTCCCATCAATGTGGTAATTAGTGGGAACTGAGTTTTTCCCAAAGGGGATGATGAAGCATATTTTGGCATTAAGTTTAAGGCCATGGTTTTGACACCAGTCATTGGTTTCAGTGAGGCCTTTCTATAGGATGTCTACATCACTTGGGGAGTTAATAATGGCTCCCAGCTTGCAGTCATCTGTGAACTTGGTCAGCCAAAGTCCCTCCGTGTTGACCTAGACTTCTGAGAAGTAGATGCCAAACAGGAGAGGACCCAGGACCGATCCTTGTGGTCCACTACTTTCACACTGTGGGTTCTATCTGTGAACCAGTTTGCAACCCACTTAGTGATATAGGGGTTGTTGCCTAGTTTGGTGAGTTTATCAATAATTCCTGAGTGGAGAATTGTATCAAAGGCCTTGGCCAGATCAAGGTAGGCTGTATGAACTGCCTTGCCCTCATCCATAGCTCTGGTGACTGACTCAAAGAAGTCAACCAGGTTGAGCAGGCATGATCTACCTTTCACAAAATCAAACTGCATGGGATCTAGAGTTTGGAGATTCCCTATATCTTTGTTAATTAGGTCCATGATGATGTGCTCCATACCCTTACATATCAGAATCATCAGGCTAATGGGGCGATAATTCCCAGGGTCTGTAGTCACTTCCCCTTTATGGAGAGGGATGACTGTAGCAGTGCGCCATTCCATAGGGATAAAGCCTGAGGTGAGGCTGTGATTGAACAGGGCACACAGATGTGGTGCCAGTTCACGTTATAGTTCATGTAGAACACATCCAGGGATATTGTCGGGTCCCATGGAAGCTGTATTCTTGGCCTAGGACAATGAAGCTTTAAACTGTCCTGCAGTATTGCTGGGTACCTGGAATTCCTCCGGTATTGTGATTGGTCCTTTAGCGGGGGAGAGATGGGTAAAGTTGTCACTGAGTCTGTCGGCCAGTATGTTGGCAATATCTGTTGGCTCAGTATAGGAGGTACCATTATCCATCAGGACAATACCCTCCATACCGTCCTACAAAACCATTCTTAAATACTCCCTAGCCAAAAGCTGTTGCTGTTCTTGCTCAGCACCAGGATAAACTGTATCCCTAAATGTGAAAAAAATGTCTTACAATCAAAATGTCAAGGTGGCTTATCTCGACAGTTAGAAGGACAAACAGGGAGTGGCAGAGAGGCAAATAGCAAACACAATTCCTGTTGACTGTGAATACAGAGACTGTGTTTGCATTTTGGAGCATCAGTGTTTTGAAGGGCATCGCACTACAGTGGGGATCGGGAAAATTACCCTTTTCCTCCCTGTAGTGCGATCTTGTAGTTAGAATATATAAGCAGCAGTGGGTGGAGGGGGCAGGGGCTTGTCCCCCTGCAAAATGGTAGGACATTTTCCGTCTCATAGCAGATGTTTTTTTTCAGGATGGTGAGTGGTCAAATGTCGATTCTTTCTTTCGAAGGAATCAACATTCTAAGAAATTGGCGTGATCCTTTTTCATTGTTCTGGGTCAGGGATGTAAATGGTCAAGGTAAATCACTTCAACATTTTGATTGTAAACCGAAAAAAATACTGATTCATACCTTACATCTCCTTACGCTCCCTTCTTTACTCACTTCTTACCTTTATCAATTTCTCTACCCTGACTTTCTCTCTAAATATACTATAAGCTTGCTTTTCTCTCACTTTGTATTGCAATTTCTGTTTGTATTATACTAACTTATCTTTAATTTCTCTATAAACAGGCTAAAATGCCTCTAACTGTTAAACCATTGTCATATAACTTGTATATATTCTTAATCAGTGTTTTCATATTATGTCTAATTTGGTATAATTACTTAAACAATATTTGTTTTTGTATTACTTTTAATGTTTGTAAAACGATTATTCATTAAATGTTTTGTAATACTTTGGAGTTTTTCTCCCCAGGCCTCCACTGAAAAATGGGCTTCCTACACAGTCGGACTTTCCCAGTAATCAAATATCAAAAATAAAGAGATATGTTTTGCCACAGCCTTTTTTTTGCTGTTGTTGTTAAATTCTCTCTGGATAGGACATTCAAATGTCCTACAATATGAACCCACACCCACCTTTTGCCATCTCCTTAAAGTATAACAGCTAATAAAAAACAGAGAAATGTAATGCTAATCTGTATACACCATGCATTGCACTCTCCATTATGCTCTGATTGTTTACAACTGTACATTCCATTTTAATGGAGCCCATTACAAAGTCACTGATAAGACCTAAAGTAAATTGTTTGAGGTTAGCTGAAGAAATGTGATTTCCTATTGTTTTACCTGTACAATAACAAATTCAAAAACAAGGAAGAAACATATCCTGCAAAACAGTGTCATGTAATAAAATAGGCTAAAACCATTCAACTATTCTACCTAAGAAGCTTACAGGTTATAAATAGTTATAAAAGTAAATAATTCTTTCTCTCTTCTCATTAATGCAGTGTCTCCTTCTAATTTTGAGTGATAAAATAATGGCAGATACCTTCATGTTTCATACTATGTTCAAACTAACAATAACCTCTGAAACCAATAATTTAACACAGGTTATACTATGTAAACAACATTGTCTAAACTACCAAAAGAAACAACATATATTCTACCTCTAAAATTCTGAGTTTATATCAGTATGATGAAAGAAAATTTCATCAGCACCCATTCTACTGAAGGAAATTAATCAGAAATTGAGCATCCATGTGCACCTACTTCATAGATGACACCTCCTTTGGAAGCTGATGCAGACATTATGGACCTGGGCACTTTGGTAGACAATATATCTTATGATCACCATCTGTCCACTAGAGTTAAGAAATCATTTCACCTTGCCAGACTAATCAACAGGGGTATTTCTTCCAGCTCTAAGGAAGTTACCCCGTCTCTCTACTTGTCCCCCATCAGGCTCATAATAGAGTATAATATCCCCAGATTCAGAGACTGCAGCATTTCCCCAATAAAATAAAGTATGTCTTCCTTGAGCTTTCCAGACTGCCTTCAAGTGCTCTCTCTCTCTCTCTCTCTCTGTCTCTGTCTCTCTCTCTCTCTCTGTCTCTCTCTCTCTCTCTCTCTCTCTCTCTCTCTCTCTCTCTGTCTCTCTCTCTGTCTCTCTCTCTGTCACTCTCTCTCTCTCTCTCTCTTTCTTTTCTGTTTCTTAAAGACACTTGAGAGATGATGGCTGTCTAGCTAACAGAGACTGAAAGGATCCACAAAATGAATAGCACCCCTCAACATCTGCTCAAGAGATCATAACTTCCACTGAAACATAAATAGAACCTGCTGACAAGAGTGTTATATATCCCAGAAAATCCCTCTTCTGTGGACTAGACTTCCTTTGGATGTAAACCAAAGTGGGGCTCCCTAATCTTTTTAAGAGTAATGTAGATGAATGGATGGGCGATCATAAATACACCTCAGGTATGGCCCCTCAAGCCCTCATTGAAAGGGGGGTCAGAATTACATCATGTCAATAAGTACCTATGATTTGGGGAATACTGGCTAGGTTACTAAAGGTCATCTGAATTATCAGCATGGCACTGACCTATTAATCTATGACTGACCACCACATCAAACAACACAGCAAAATACAAAAACAATATTTTTACAGGGGGGGGGGGATCTGACTCCCTTCACCCATAGACAACCCCATATCTTTAGGTTTACTCATTCTAAAACTCTATAACTGTAGGGGTAAGGAGAAGCCTTGTTACCCTCACAGGTTAGGGTTACCACCTGTCCCACTTTGCGAGGGACAGTCCCTCTTTGGGCGGTTGTGTCCTGACCAAAAATATTAAAAATGACAAATGTCCTGAGATTGTAGGACATAATTATGTCCCATATTTTATGTAATAGTTGCATAAAATAGTTATTTCTGTATCTAAAATACCTGCATGTTACAAGAAACAGGATAAGCAACTAAATTGCTATAAGAATAAGCTTTTATTTAGGCAAAAAAGTAAAGTTCTATCCTTTGTACTGACCGTGGGTTTGTGTCGGCCTGTAAAATCTGATGTGTGTCCCGAAAATGTCCCACTATGTCCATTTGAAAAGGTGGCAATCCTATCACAGGTCCGCAATCTCACTGTAGCAACAAATATTCACAACACACTTCTCACACTGTAAGAGATACTGAGAGTAATTGGATACACCCAAACTAGGATAAAACAAGTGCAATTACACACTTCTAAAACAACCATTTCTTCAATTGTAATAACATGAACAAAAAATAAACTTTTTAAAGAAATCAGCCAGCAAATATCACCTAACTCCTTTTTCAGCCGAACTGGAAATCAACAAATTTAACAGAACTCAGAACTTTACCAGAGTATATTAGGTAGCATCTGAGCTGAAAATTTGTAACTGGTATAAAAAATAAACTGTTTTTCTGTGCTATAGGGTTTGAACAATGAAGGGTTATATACTTACATCATTAAATAAATATACATGCACTTACTAACTCCTACTTAACACAGAAAAAAGCCATGATATAGGTAGAAGAGGAAGATGTGGGGAAGTACTGACCCATGGGAAATATTCATACGGGGGAAGCAGGGATGTCAGTGTAATTCATAGCCACCATAATGGTAATTGTTTTTCATTTTGTTGCTGTAACATTAAAATTACATGCAAAGAATATTATACCTTCAGTGGGCATCATTATTTGGCTTGCTAGGACAACCAGGACCTGACATCAATACCAAACTCGAAGGTTATGAGTCCCTCGCTTCCCGTTAACAGTCTGCAGAGTTTTACTGCCATTTGCTTGATGGTTTTCTTGAAGGAGATAAAGAAGCATTTGTCAAGTGCTTGAGAAGGACATGCAGGTCAATGCAACAGAAAGCAACAATAACCACGTCTCTGTGTTGTATAATTTGCATTGTGGAAAGCAAAAGCCTGCACTTCTGAGATCAGACAGCTGTAGCAGAGAAGTGCATGGAGCGCTGCATTGTATACCAGGTATTACAGCGCACTGGAAATATATAGCCTGCACTTCTGAGATCAGACAGCTGCAGCAGAGAAGTGCATGGAGCGCTGCATTGTATACCAGGTATTACAGCGCACTGGAAATATATAGCCTGCACTTCTGAGATCAGACAGCTGTAGCAGAGAAGTGCATGGAGCGCTGCATTGTATACCAGGTATTACAGCGCACTGGGAATATATAGCCTGCACTTCTGAGATCAGACAGCTGTAGCAGAGAAGTGAATGGAGCGCTGCATTGTATACCAGGTATTACAGCGCACTGGAAATATATAGCCTGCACTTCTGAGGTCAGACAGCTGTAGCAGAGAAGTGCATGGAGCGCTGCATTGTATACCAGGTATTACAGCGCACTGGAAATATATAGCCTGCACTTCTGAGATCAGACAACTGTAGCAGAGAAGTGCATGGAGCGCTGCATTGTATACCAGGTATTACAGCGCACTGGAAATATATAGCCTGCACTTCTGAGATCAGACAGCTGTAGCAGAGAAGTGCATGGAGTGCTGCATTGTATACCAGGTATTACAGCGCACTGGAAATATATAGCCTGCACTTCTGAGATCAGACAGCTGTAGCAGAGAAGTGCATGGAGCGCTGCATTGTATACCAGGTATTACAGCGCACTGGAAATATAAAGCCTGCACTTCTGAGATCAGACAGCTGTAGCAGAGAAGTGCATGGAGCGCTGCATTGTATACCAGGTATTACAGCACACTGGAAATATATAGCCTGCACTTCTGAGATCAGACAGCTGTAGCAGAGAAGTGCATGGAGCGCTGCATTGTATACCAGGTATTACAGCGCACTGGAAATATATAGCCTGCACTTCTGAGATCAGGCAGCTGTAGCAGAGAAGTGCATGGAGCGCTGCATTGTATAGCAGGTATTACAGCGCACTGGAAATATATAGCCTGCACTTCTGAGATCAGACAGCTGTAGCAGAGAAGTGCATGGAGTGCTGCATTGTATACCAGGTATTACAGCGCACTGGAAATATATAGCCTGCACTTCTGAGATCAGACAGCTGTAGCAGAGAAGTGCATGGAGCGCTGCATTGTATACCAGGTATTACAGCGCACTTGAAATATATAGCCTGCACTTCTGAGATCAGACAGCTGTAGCAGAGAAGTGCATGGAGCGCTGCATTGTATACCAGGTATTACAGCGCACTGGAAATATATAGCCTGCACTTCTGAGATCAGACAGCTGTAGCAGAGAAGTGCATGGAGCGCTGCATTGTATACCAGGTATTACAGTGCACTGGAAATATATAGCCTGCACTTCTGAGATCAGACAGCTGTAGCAGAGAAGTGCATGGAGCGCTGCATTGTATACCAGGTATTACAGCGCACTGGAAATATATAGCCTGCACTTCTGAGATCAGACAGCTGTAGCAGAGAAGTGCATGGAGCGCTGCATTGTATACCAGGTATTACAGCGCACTGGAAATATATAGCCTGCACTTCTGAGATCAGACAGCTGTAGCAGAGAAGTGCATGGAGCGCTGCATTGTATACCAGGTATTACAGCACACTGGAAATATATAGCCTGCACTTCTGAGATCAGACAGCTGTAGCAGAGAAGTGCATGGAGCGCTGCATTGTATACCAGGTATTACAGCGCACTGGAAATATATAGCCTGCACTTCTGAGATCAGACAGCTGTAGCAGAGAAGTGAACGGAGCACGGCATTGTATACCAGGTATTACAGCGCACTGGAAATATATAGCGTGCACTTCTGAGATCAGACAGCTGTAGCAGAGAAGTGCATGGAGCGCTGCATTGTATACCAGGTATTACAGCGCACTGGAAATATATAGCCTGCACTTCTGAGATCAGACAGCTGTAGCAGAGAAGTGCATGGAGTGCTGCATTGTATACCAGGTATTACAGCGCACTGGAAATATATAGCCTGCACTTCTGAGATCAGACAGCTGTAGCAGAGAAGTGCATGGAACGCTGCATTGTATACCAGGTATTACAGCGCACTGGAAATATATAGCCTGCACTTCTGAGATCAGACAGCTGTAGCAGAGAAGTGAACGGAGCGCTGCATTGTATACCAGGTATTACAGCGCACTGGAAATATATAGCCTGCACTTCTGAGATCAGACAGCTGTAGCAGAGAAGTGAACGGAGCGCTGCATTGTATACCAGGTATTACAGCGCACTGGAAATATATAGCCTGCACTTCTGAGATCAGACAGCTGTAGCAGAGAAGTGCATGGAGCGCTGCATTGTATACCAGGTATTACAGCACACTGGAAATATATAGCCTGCACTTCTGAGATCAGACAGCTGTAGCAGAGAAGTGCATGGAGCTGCATTGTATACCAGGTATTACAGCGCACTGGAAATATATAGCCTGCACTTCTGAGATCAGACAGCTGTAGCAGAGAAGTGCATGGAGCGCTGCATTGTATACCAGGTATTACAGCGCACTGGAAATATATAGCCTGCACTTCTGAGATCAGACAGCTGTAGCAGAGAAGTGCATGGAGCGCTGCATTGTATACCAGGTATTACAGCGCACTGGAAATATATAGCCTGCACTTCTGAGATCAGACAGCTGTAGCAGAGAAGTGCATGGAGCGCTGCATTGTATACCAGGTATTACAGCGCACTGGAAATATATAGCCTGCTCTTCTGAGATCAGACAGCTGTAGCAGAGAAGTGCATGGAGCGCTGCATTGTATACCAGGTATTACAGCGCACTGGAAATATATAGCCTGCACTTCTTAGATCAGACAGCTGTAGCAGAGAAGTGCATGGAGCGCTGCATTGTATACCAAGTATTACAGCGCACTGGAAATATATAGCCTGCACTTCTGAGATCAGACAGCTGTAGCAGAGAAGTGAACGGAGCGCTGCATTGTATACCAGGTATTACAGCGCACTGGAAATATATAGCGTGCACTTCTGAGATCAGACAGCTGTAGCAGAGAAGTGCATGGAGCGCTGCATTGTATACCAGGTATTACAGCGCACTGGAAATATATAGCCTGCACTTCTGAGATCAGACAGCTGTAGCAGAGAAGTGCATGGAGCGCTGCATTGTATACCAGGTATTACAGCGCACTGGAAATATATAGCCTGCACTTCTGAGATCAGACAGCTGTAGCAGAGAAGTGCATGGAGCGCTGCATTGTATACCAGGTATTACAGCGCACTGGAAATATATAGCCTGCACTTCTGAGATCAGACAGCTGTAGCAGAGAAGTGAACGGAGCGCTGCATTGTATACCAGGTATTACAGCGCACTGGAAATATATAGCCTGCACTTCTGAGATCAGACAGCTGTAGCAGAGAAGTGAGGAGCGCTGCATTGTATACCAGGTATTACAGCGCACTGGAAATATATAGCCTGCACTTCTGAGATCAGACAGCTGTAGCAGAGAAGTGTATGGAGCGCTGCATTGTATACCAGGTATTACAGCGCACTGGAAATATATAGCCTGCACTTCTGAGATCAGACAGCTGTAGCAGAGAAGTGCATGGAGCGCTGCATTGTATACCAGGTATTACAGCGCACTGGAAATATATAGCCTGCACTTCTGAGATCAGACAGCTGTAGCAGAGAAGTGCATGGAGCGCTGCATTGTATACCAGGTATTACAGCGCACTGGAAATATATAGCCTGCACTTCTGAGATCAGACAGCTGTAGCAGAGAAGTGCATGGAGCGCTGCATTGTATACCAGGTATTACAGCGCACTGGAAATATATAGCCTGCACTTCTGAGATCAGACAGCTGTAGCAGAGAAGTGCATGGGCTGCATTGTATACCAGGTATTACAGCGCACTGGAAATATATAGCCTGCACTTCTGAGATCAGACAGCTGTAGCAGAGAAGTGAACGGAGCGCTGCATTGTATACCAGGTATTACAGCGCACTGGAAATATATAGCCTGCACTTCTGAGATCAGACAGCTGTAGCAGAGAAGTGAACGGAGCGCTGCATTGTATACCAGGTATTACAGCGCACTGGAAATATATAGCCTGCACTTCTGAGATCAGACAGCTGTAGCAGAGAAGTGTATGGAGCGCTGCATTGTATACCAGGTATTACAGCGCACTGGAAATATATAGCCTGCACTTCTGAGATCAGACAGCTGTAGCAGAGAAGTGCATGGAGCGCTGCATTGTATACCAGGTATTACAGCGCACTGGAAATATATAGCCTGCACTTCTGAGATCAGACAGCTGTAGCAGAGAAGTGCATGGAGTGCTGCATTGTATACCAGGTATTACAGCGCACTGGAAATATATAGCCTGCACTTCTGAGATCAGACAGCTGTAGCAGAGAAGTGCATGGAGCGCTGCATTGTATACCAGGTATTACAGTGCACTGGAAATATATAGCCTGCACTTCTGAGATCAGACAGCTGTAGCAGAGAAGTGCATGGAGTGCTGCATTGTATACCAGGTATTACAGAGCACTGGAAATATATAGCTTGCACTTCTGAGATCAGACAGCTGTAGCAGAGAAGTGCATGGAGCGCTGCATTGTATACCAGGTATTACAGCGCACTGGAAATATATAGCCTGCACTTCTGAGATCAGACAGCTGTAGCAGAGAAGTGCATGGAGCGCTGCATTGCATACCAGGTATTACAGCGCACTGGAAATATATAGCTTGCACTTCTGAGATCAGACAGCTGTAGCAGAGAAGTGCATGGAGCTGCATTGTATACCAGGTATTACAGCGCACTGGAAATATATAGCTTGCACTTCTGAGATCAGACAGCTGTAGCAGAGAAGTGCATGGAGCGCTGCATTGTATACCAGGTATTACAGCGCACTGGAAATATATAGCTTGCACTTCTGAGATCAGACAGCTGTAGCAGAGAAGTGCATGGAGCGCTGCATTGTATACCAGGTATTACAGCGCACTGGAAATATATAGCCTGCACTTCTGAGATCAGACAGCTGTAGCAGAGAAGTGAATGGAGCACTGCATTGTATACCAGGTATTACAGCGCACTGGAAATATATAGTTTACAATCTTGGTATAAGCATATTATGAATATGTAACGTGCCACTGTGACCGAGGGTGGAGAAAGGAAAATGTAGGCACTGTGCAACTGTGAGTAAGTAAGCTTTGCCTCATAGATATTAAAAGTGAAATCCTGGAGCATTTTTAATGAATAAGGTAGAGAAGTAGCTAAATTAATAATCTGAAGGTGAACCGCTATGTAAATAACTCTTCTCTGTATATAAGATTTAACAGCACTCTGATACCAAGTAAATACCAACAGTTAATATGACTAAAGGGCTATAAACATCAAGAAAACTGTCTCTAATACAATACACATGATGATGTTTTCTGTGTTAGTGCAAAGGATTAGGGCTTTGTGCTATTAGCGAGCTGCTTGCTGTTGCACAGGGGTTGATTACGACAGTCTTTGTTTGACTCTGAGTGAGTCACTTAATCAAATTGTGCTCTTCTGAAGTTGAGCTAAGCTCCTCAGTGGGTCACTTTATTGCATCCCTGTTAGCTACCTATGAATCTGTAAGGTCCAGAGAAACAGGAAATGTATAGTAAAGCAAAGGAATTATAAGTCATATTTCAAACTACGCAAGATATGCAGAGTAACAGAAGGTAAGATGGGAGATGACCAGTACTGATTCAGATCAGGATGCAGCACAACTGACCTGATGTTTACAGTGACACAGATAATTCAGAAGAAGCTAGAGATGAGGAGAGAGTCCAACCGGGTACTCCTAGACATGGAGAAAACATATGACAAGGTCTCAAGTAAGCTGATCTGGGCAGTACTGACGTGGTTTAAGACCCAGAAACATTGGTAGAATTAGTGCAGGCTATGTAGGACCCAATGACTCAAGTACGAACAGTGTTCAGTCTCACAGAGGGGTTCCCATTGGCAGTGGGTGTACAGCAGGGTTCTGCTCTGAGTCCTCTGCTGTTCATACTGGTGATGGACTACATTAGCAAACAGGTCACAAGGGACAGATCAACAAAGCTGCTGTAAGCAGATGATGTGGCAGTACAAGCAGACTGTGAGCAAGAACTCCAGCAAAGGATAGGAGAATGGAATGCAAAACTGAAGGCTCATAGGATGAAAGTTAGCACAGATAAGAGTGTGGTAATGGCAGCAAACTGGGGAAATCAGAAGAAATTGACAACTGAAATAGAAAGGAAGATAGTAGAACAAGTAAATAGCTTCAAGTATCTGGGTGGAGTGGTTGAGGAGAAGGAAAGTCTGAATGAAGAGGTCAAAGTTAGAATCAGAGGGGCTGCAGCCAATTGGCATAGACTCTCAGGTATAGTCTATGATAGAATAATGCCAAAGAAGTTGAAAAGTAAGGTGTACAAGGCAGTGGTGTGACCAGTATTACTGTATGATAGAGAAACCTGGGCAGTGAAGGCAGAACAGTTGAAGAAGCTAGAGGTGATGGAGATGAAGTGCCTGAGACATATGGTAGGATGCACAATGTGGGACAGACGAAGAAATGAGGGCATAAGAGCGGAAGCCAAAGTAGCTCCAATTGCAGAAAAGATCAAGGAGAACAGATTACGGTGGTTTGGGCAAATTCGTAGAAAAGCAGAAGACAATCTGGTGAGGAAAATTTGGGACAGACAGGAAGAAGGTAAGAGGAAGTGAGGACATCCAGCAAAGAGGTGAATTAATTGTGTGACAGAAGATCAGCAACAGTTAGGTATGAGTGTCAGAGAAGGCAGGAATGTGGCACTGAATCGAGAGAGTTAGCGACAGTTAACATGATACGCCGACCCCATGTAGAAAAATGGGAAAAAGGGGCTGATGATGATGATGATGATGATGGTGATGATGATGGTGATGGTGATGATGATGATGGTGATGGTGATGATGATGATGATGGTGATGGTGATGATGATGATGATGGTGATGATGATGACCAGACAGTAGTATGAGTAAACAGGCTAAGCTAATAAAAATGAATTAATTATTCCATTTATTTGATTGCTTATACCATTTATTACTGAACACCTAATGGTGGTATCAGCTATTACAGACGTGACTGAAAAAAGATTATTGGTCGAAGGTCCTGTGGCTAAGCGGGTATTAATGCTTGTTATTTATACTTCCTGGCAGCTAGCCACAAATAAATGAATGAAAATGTTTTGCTTAATTATGATGAGCAGAAACTACCAGTCACCAGTCTATAATGAAAGATGTTGTTAGAGCAATTGCATTGATATGTTACTGCCCAAAACAAGATAAATTAAACCAGTGGTGCACGTCTTGCCCCGAGGCCAAATCCGGCCCTCAACGTAACACCATCCGGCCCCCAGAGAGTAACCAAAATTTTTTTAAAAAAGTAAAAAAATTGTATGCCTTACTCCAGCCATGCAAACATTCCACCATGTGCTTACTTACCTAATTGACTGCAATTGCACACACCTCTAATTTTAGCTGTGGAAGTAACTATTCTTTGTTGTTTATAACTTGTAGTCTATAAACAGTAGTAACTTTCTGCAAGAGTTTGTAATAAGTCATGGCTGCAAGCCAGAATAAAGTTAAATGCAATGTTGATGTAGGAAACAGGCAATTTTATGACTGCTATCTTAAGTAAAAATGCCAGTCACCTGTACCTATTGTTAACTCGTAATGACTTACTACGTTTTGAGGTGGCCCGCAGATGCATTGAGAATTCGTGTAGTGGTCTTCCCCACAAAAAGGTTGTGCACCACTGAATTAGACATAATTATCTATCAATCTCTCTCTCTCTCTCTCTTTGTGTGTGTGTGTGTGTGTGTGTGTGTGTGTGTGTGTGTGTGTGTGTGTGTGTGTGTGTGTGTGTGTGTGTGTGTGTGTGTGTGTGTGTGCGTGTGTGTGCGTGTGTGTGTGTTTGTGTGTGTATGTGTGTATATATATATATATATATATATATATATATATATATATATATATATGTATATATATATATATATATATATATATATATAAAGATAGAGGTAGATAGATGTAGTTAGATATTAATGACTGTTAAGTCTTGTAAGGGTTACAGCTATAGACTGCTCCTATGGTTTTTTTATAACAGTAGGTAATTTTATGCAGTTATCGATTGTATATGTATAGCTGATCTTACAAGGCTAAAGAAATGATTAAAAAGGCAGTAGGAGGGAATAAGAATAAGGTGCCATTGCAGGAGGAAAGACCTGATGAGTAGACAAACATGCAGCTGACAATCAAAATCATAGTAGATAATCAATCATAGTAGCTAATCAATCATAACCTTGCTTTACTGTACTAAAGGCTTTGAATGACCTAATGAGAGAGAGAGAGAGACAACATGAATAAGCAGTTATTTGACAGATACTGTAACTTGGCTTCTTTTAAGTCCATAGTACCAACATCGGACAGCGTTGTCCCCTACTAGAACCTGAAATTTAGTGCAGACTATTGGTGAACAGATTATTATAAGCTGAGAACACCAACACAGTACAGGAACAGAAATTGCCCAGAAGCATAACATTATTAAAGTGGTAGTGGAGGCAGTAGTTTTAATCGTACCTAATTGTTCACAGCAGCCTAAAAATTAAACAGACACTGTCCACAACTATTCATGAGTGATATTGCTACCTGGAGATCACTATTACAGTAAGATAAATTCCAGAAATATGCTAAAGCCACATATGTGAACTCACTGTGGTTTCCAGAATCATTATGCATCAAGGGAAGAGCGTGCGCATGTCTCCCTGGTGCTGTATACATAACACACACTGTAAAAGGCCTGGATTTATTAAGTAATGCTTATGGGGTGTAACCAGAGGCAGTGTTTATCATGTCTCTGCATTATAACACAGAGATTATGTCCCCACTTAGTCTAGTGGGGTATAGTGGTAGCCGTGAGAGCTGGCCATTAGTGGGCAGTGTTGTCTGTAATCAATGGCCTGTGAAAAAGAGCATCTAACAATGGAGGAGACCTATAATGTACAGGTATCTATTGTTGCTTGTCAAATTGACAGAATGAAGTCACATACAGTTCTTATGTAGAAATACTTTAATCACATGAATAAGGGTGTCAGGTAGTCTTTGCAGGCCTTGCTTGTAGTGAATTTCTGGGTTTGATACAGACAGAATGTATACAATGTAACTCACTTTTAATGACTTTCTGGTTTTGATAGGGGTATGACTTGTACTGCTGACCTCACCTTCAGTGGCTTTTTGTAAGTATTATGAGTAAATCTTGCTTTATTCTCCAGAAAGCTGCTTCTATAGACTCTGTGTGAAGTCTGGAATCCTTAGCTCATAAGACCAGAACTTGTTATATGGATAATAGCCTCATAAAAAAAACACTTCTTTCTCCTTAACACTTCCTTTAAAGTCATATTCCCTGCGGTTTCTTAGTCTCTACAAAAGTACCTTAGATTTTTAAAAGTTTACTGTCAAAGGTACAAACATTCACACATCGAAAATGCAAGATCTCAAGGTGGAAACATCGAAATCTGAAACACTGATCAGATAAAATCCTCAAATTGTAGCAAAATGCGAAACACGCAACCTGTGCAAATACAGAAACAAGAGCTAACATGGATACTGCAAGTGGGACAAGTCCAAGATTTGATATTGAGGATTTCGGTATGGGTGGATTTCAATGCTTCCACCTTGAGACCCTGCATTTTCAGCATACGAATGCTTGCACTTTTGATAGTAAACCTTTTTACACACCATCTAGAAATCTCAAATTGCCAATGGGTCACCTGAAAAAAATGCAGAAGCCAGAAGATGTCTGTTGTTAAAATGTTACTAATTTAACATGTAATACATGGTGTTAACTTTCTATAGATAATGGATTCTGTGTTAAAAGAAGGTTGCTGGGGGCACCTTAGCAGATGAGGATGGCTGTTATTTTTTGAGATGGGTGAAGAATGGGGCTTGTGAACAGAAATGAAAGGGCAATGGTGAAGAAAGAGAAGTAAGTGGAGTGGGGGCAAAGAGAGGGAAGGGGCAAATGGAGTGACTCAAAACTCTGTGCTGGAGCCTGTTCTGATTAATATGCAGCTGTTCTATACTGCATTAGGTATGAAGAACAATGTAATCATATTTGTTAGTGTTTCTGTCACAGGGCTATTGTGTGGGATGGTGATACAAGGCAGAAATGTGACTTTGTGGGCTCTAACTGGGTCTAATAGATGGCAAATTATTTTAATGGGGGTAACTACACTTGAATGAGCCTGTGAACTGGTAACTCTTTAGTAGACTATAAACTGAAGAGTTAAGATTAATGCTTCTGTGGTAGAAAAGGATTTTGATTATCTTTGACATGGACATTTAGTCATCAAGCATATGCAAAAAAAAGGTGATATTTAAGGAAAAATAGTGGATTTAATCAAAATGGTTCAATTTCTGCAATACAAAGGTTATTAATGTGATGTCATGCACTTTATGATGTCTTATTTATAGTACTATGTACACTTTCCAAGACCACTTAAAGAGCTGGGTGCCAAATTGATGGAGAGGTACAGAAAAGTATAACTAAAGGATCATAGAAACGATAGGAATGCAAGCTGTAAATTATGAGGAAAACATAAGTTATCTAGAATTATTTTCACTTGATTTTACTAGAGATACTAGATGTGACAGCATGACTCATTTTATTTTTATTTTATTTATTTACATTTTGTTTACCAGAGTAGAGCATTGATTATACAATGACCAATTGCAGGCTCAGCTCAGTTTAAACACAATAACTGAAACAATGTAAAGTGTAAACAATAACAGTGAATGAAAAACAAAGGCAGTAACATCATGTGGAGGAAGGCACAATGGGCCACACATAGAATAATATAGAGACAGTTACAGATTAACACAGACTAACGATACAACGTATGTGTTTACATAAAGACTAGTCACGTGTTGCAGTGAGGAATCAAGGTAGCAGAGCTGCTGTGATATGAAGCAGTAGCATGGAGAGGGAGTATTTGGGTACTTTATGTGATATGTCCTGTATTCTGGTATTTGCATTTGATTCTGTATTAACTGAGTTGCAGTCAAAACTTAGAATATTTTGATATCTCAATTAAATGAGGCAATAGAGACTGCCATAATTTGAGAGTAAGGGAAGAGAGACACTCTGGTCAGAAGTGTGCAGCTTGGTTCGTGGGGGGATGGAGTGGTGGTCCTTCTCTGTATTGGCTCTTGAGGTTTAAGGTTGGAATGGATGCTATGAGTCTCATAATGAGTAGAGATGGGGTATCTTGGTTGAGTAGTTTGAACAGCATGGAGCCCAGATGTAGATTTGCTCTGCCTACTACTGGTAGCCATCTGACTTTTGATAGTATGAGTCAGTGATGTTCATACCATGGGGAACTACCAAGGAAGCAACATCTTTTATTGGATAAAGTCTGCAATGGTGTGCATTTGCTTGAGGTGTTGGAAAATTGTGATAAACCATATTCAAGTTGGGTAAGTAGAATGTCTTTGCCTGTGGCTACCCAGGGTACATACCTCAAAACATCATAGCACAAGAAATCTGTACAAAGCCTAAAATATTGGGGGGACAGAGTTTAAGTATTGCTCTTACACATTTAGAAAGTTACTAGAATAACAGGATTTGTTAACATCTATTTCCTGAAGGATATGAAGTCTGAAACTCAAATGTATGTCATTATTTAGTGACTTCAATCCTCAATGATTTGCCAGAGAACCACAACTTTTATGATGAACAGACCAAAAATGTGGGGCAAAACATCTTGACGTTCTTCACAAATCTGGACAGTTGGGAGGTATGCCATTGTGGTGTATACAGAAATTCAGGGAGATGTGATGCCCAGAAGAGGAGATAGTTAATTTTAGATCTGAGATTTTCAATGTATCCTTGAATATTAAGGGACGGATTCAGCCAGATGCCCATGTATCTAAAGGATGTAGTTCTTTCAATATGGTTCTTCTACTGATCTCTAATTTCAAGAGTGCTAGGGGATTTTGATAGGCTTTTGCTTGTTTCAAAGAGCATATTTTTCTGTTACTTTCATAGGTTCATAGGTAGATACTAGGCTATCTGCCCTAGGGCATTTATAAGCCTAGACAGAGTGTATTTGGCTTCTGCCTCCCTATTAGACTAGCCTACTGTGCCTCTGTAAAGTAGGTCACAGAAGGTACCCTTTTAAGATTAGTTTACTGTGCCTCTGTCTAGCAGGGACACAGGAGAGATCCCAGGGGTGAATTTGCGATTTCCCATCCACGCGTCCAAATTTTGCTTGAAGATGGTCAGCGAGGGGCTAACATGAATTGGGATTCTATTCCAGAGTGAGGGGAGCCTCTGGGAAATGAATCTGTCCCTCCAGCATGTCCTATTTATTTTTGTGCTGAGGTTTAGGTCCTTGGAGCGTGTAGCTCTAAGGGACTTGGATTTTTTGAGGTGGAGCATGTCCATTAATTCTGGGTTTGACATGGCTTTGTACATCAGGCATAGATCGCCTCTGAGTAGGCGGTAAGCAACTGAGTAGAGCTGGAGTTTCTTTAGTCGAGCTGCATAGGACATCTGTTTGTAGCCCATGATCCTCTTGGTGAGGTACTTTTGGGGTCTCTCCAGTTGCTGCAGGTGTCGGGTAAGGTACATCCCAAAAGGGGCATTGTATTCAATTATGGGCCTGATGACTGATGGGTAGAGGGGCACAATGACCTCTCTTGATCTAGATGTAAACCCTTTCGTGATAAGGTGGGCTATATAGAAGGTCTTTCTAACCACTTTGGCAACGTGATTATCAAAGGAGAGATTGCTATCTACGTTGGTCCCCAAATCTCTAATTACTTCTTCCGTACTTAATGGATTACCACCTATGTGGTAATTTGTGGGAACCTTGTTTTTCCCAAAGGGGATGACTATGCACTTTTTAGCATTTAGCTTGAGGCCGTGGCTCTGGCACCAAGCATCTATCTCTGTGAGACCCTTTTGGAGGATGCTTGTGTCAGCTGGAGATTGAATTATGGCCCCCAGTTTGCAGTCATCTGCGAACTTTGTCAGCCATAATCTCCCCGTGTTAGTGTGAACCTCAGAGAAGTATATACCGAACAAGAGAGGTCCCAGAACTGAGCCCTGTGGGACACCACTTGTAACTGGTTTGGATTCGGACATGGCACCTGCAATTCTGACCATGTGGGTTCTATCTCTGAGCCAGTTTGCAACCCATCTTGTGATATAGGGGTTGATATTTAAGCTGGTAAGCTTATTTATGATGCCCGAGTGGGGTATTGTGTCGAAGGCTTTTGCGAGGTCCAGGTAGGCTGTGTGGACTACCTTGCCCTCATCTATGACTTTGGTAACTGTTTCAAAGAAATCAACTAGGTTTAAGAGGCAAGATCTGCCCTTAACAAAGCCGAATTGGGTAGGGTTCAGTATCTGGAGGCTCCCAATGTCTTTGTTTATGAGTTCCATGATAATATGCTCCATAGCTTTACAGACCAGACTAGTCAGGCTTATGGGGCGATAGTTTCCGGGGTCCGTTGTGGCACCACCTTTGTGGAGTGAGACCACTGTAGCTGTACACCATTCTTTGGGTACATATCCTGTAGTAAGGCTAAGTTTGAACAGTGACTTAATGTGAGGGTTCAGTTCTTCTTGGAGCTCATGTAAGACACAGCCTGGGACACCGTCCAGTCCCATAGATGCTGTGTTTTTTTGCTTTGGAGAGGGCAGCTTTCACCTGTGCATCTGTGATGTCAGGGAGGTTACATTCAGTTGGGATAGGCGTTTTCTCCTTTGGGGGAGGGGGGGGGAGTTTGCGCTGAATCTGTCTGCCAGGATGTTGGCTTTGTCTGTAGGTTCGGTATATTTTGTACCGTTATGCAACAATTCAGAGCATATCTGGGAGTTTCCGTCCATGTTTCTTTTTTTTTTTTGTGAGGGTTGAGCAGAAGCTTCCTTATGGTAACCCACTTATTTAGTTGTAGGAGGTCTGTTTTAAATTGACTTTGGATGTCATGATGTGCACGATTAGATTTCTCTCTACATATGAACATGTCATTGGTATATAAAGGCAGTTGTCATTAATTGGATCAGATAAAGTGGATATTTACAAAGAATGAAAGGAGGAGATATGCAAATATTAAACCATGTGAAACACTTGGAGTGGAGACAATATGAGAGAAGGAAGACACAATCTTTACTCTGAAGGATATGTTAGCGATGAAGTCCTGGAACCACTACATGTTTTGTGGACTAATACAAATGACTGTGAGGTGTGTTAGTAGAATAGCATGATCAGCCATCTCAAAAGCTCAGGTTAGGTTAATGACAATGTCACCTGTTACAATGCTCTTATGCATGTTGGTTAGGATGTCATTGGAGAGTGTCCAGAGTGCACCTCTGCTAGTATTCTCTGAACATTACTCACCCATTTGTAAGAGACTGGGTGTTATTTTTGCAGGTATGTAGTTGTTGTTGTGTCTTTCGGCTTTTCCCGGATAGAGGTCGCCACAGCGGAACTCCGGTCCGCTAATGATTGGTAGTTGATTTTTACGTGCCAAGTTACCAGCCCTGACACACATCCTTCAACGAAGGTACGCCCATTCACGCATGTCTCCACGCAGAAGACGCTCTAGCTGAGAATCGAACCAGACAGCGTTTTACTGTGAGGCAACAATGCTACCGCAGTACCACCACCGCTTTGCAGGTATGTACTATGCTGGCTATATATTTTTCCAGGATTTTGTCTAGTGTCTGGAGTATAGAGACAGGACAGAAGTGACTGGGGAAAGTTGGCTTTCTTTCCTTTGGACCTTTGGAACTGCTCTGACAAAAGCTGATTTCCTGATTGAGGGAATGGTGCATGTTGTGTGGCAAAGATTATAGGTGTTGGTTACACTATGTAGTCTCTGTGACGAAATAAAAGCCTTAGGCAGTGAGTGTCAGAACCACTGGGGTAATTAAGTGGGATTTGTTCTGGCAATGAGCTCAAACTAGACGAGTGGGAGATATTCTGGGGTCTATTTGGGGAGGGTGGGGGGATGGAAGGTCTGGAAGTTAGTTTAGAAATGTTTCTGACAAAATCAGAAGGTAATACATCACCAAAATGACATGATATGTAGCCTTGTGTAGAGACTTTCTTAGGAGCAGCCCTGCCTGTAGGATTATTCTCATCTTGCCAGAACATTTTTTGGTGAGTACAGGAGAGAGGTTTGTTTTGATGTCAGGTATTTGGCATTCTGATATTGTGCAAGATGGTGTGATACTCTCTATTTGACAGTGTGGAGTTTTTTTCCCCCAGTTTTACCAACCTTTTTTACAAAGTTGCATTTGAGTTTTAAGCTCTTTGGTGAGACACTCAGTTTTGCTGCATTTGAAAAGTCTGGGAATTACAAAGAAAATGGTGTTTTAAAGGGAGATAAGAAGTGGTGAGAGTTGGAGTATCTAGTAACTAGTAACAATACTATACTAGGGAACTGTTAGTATCTGCAGAGTGTGGAACTGTTAGTATCTGCATTGATAAGTATGGGTGTCCAATCTATGATGGAGAGTTGAGACAGAAGTCTGGAAAGTTTGTTTGATGACTTTGGTCTTAAAGAAATCATCTTGGGAGGTGTTTGATTTTCACAATTTAAATTTGGAAAGTTATGGGGTAGTGGTAAATGGTAGCGTCAGGGGAGGTTGGTGATGGAAGAAATGTCAGATAGATTACAGGTTATTATGAAGGTTGCAAAATAGTAGTATTATTTAATCTGGCTGGCTCTATTTTTATTAAAATTATTTAATCTGGCTGGCTCTATTTTTATTAAAATTATTTAATCTGGCTGGCTCTCTTTTTATTAAGATTATTTAATCTGGCTGGCTCTATTTTTATTAAGATTATTTAATCTGGCTGGTTCTAGTTTTATTCTGTTGTTCTGTTGCACTTCTGCTGGCCATAACATAGATTGGATTCAGACTGGCTGAACCCAGTCCTTTTTGGGAATATAGCACTAAAAATCAGGACATCCTTTTTGTAGCCCCCCCTCCCCCATACCCTCGTGGCAGGAGTGTATAGTAGTACTATTTAATTGAAGGTGACTAGTTCAAGGCTCAGTTTGAGTTTTTTCATTGGTTCAGGCCTCAGTTTGAGCTTTTTCATTGGTTTCTTTGTATTAGCTGCTTTGGTCTTGCTTGTATATAGTGCACCCTCATGCACCACTGCACAGAGGGGTAACTGTTGGTGGTTATAGATGCAAAAGTGCCAATAGATGCATTTTCCCTTAGAAGTGGCTGCTATCTAGTGCAGCAGTTCTTGAATAGCTCATGTTGTTTGGTGAAACACCCAGCATAGATTTCACTTCTTACGTATCAACATCAGACTCTATTGATCCCCTTTTTTATAGACCTCCTACTGTACACCCCATAGGTTAGTCCCCCTAAAATAGCTCCCTGCCTGATACCCCCATCTTTTTCTCCTTATCTGCAGAGACCCCAGGATGAAACCTTGCATTATGGACTGTCAGTTTCCCTCCGTTTCTCCTGCCAGCTTGGTGGACATCATTTTTTTTTTTGAGGCAGTGTAGCAACTGCCTCATGTCCAATGATAACCCCTTACTCCTGAAGCACTCAAGTACAATTTGTGTGAGATGCTCCTACACTAAGAATTTGGAATTACTGCTCTCTCTTGCTCAGAACATCAACACTAAACAGGTTGTCAGCTCATACACCACAACTCCTACTCATAATATGCACCCGACACATAAATCTTCATATGTGGAGGTACTCTCCAGAAACATACCGAAAGACTAGAGACTTCCAAAACACAAACATGCTACACCTAGCACAACACACAGAGCACCCAATATACCTAAAAACACTAGCACCGGTGTCTCACCAAATAAGTCCTTAAGGCAATTCACATCCATTCCTAATGTTTTAGTTATAGGTGACTCTGTAGTAAGCAGGAAAACAGTGCTTAAGCCACACAAAGTGCAGCAACTAATAACAAGCCAAAAAGCACTGCAGAGGAACTAGGCTTGACTCCCGATAATCCAAATTAAACTTTGTTATGAAAAACATAAACGCTTAACTAAATCACCACGTTTTTGTTTCACATACTTCATCAGATGTAACACACCAAACAACTTTAGGGTTTATATAATCCATCTCCTATAACCCATCATGTTAATTGACAATTAAAACAATTAAACTTTAATAAGTTTGGAGTATATAAACCCCAGAGTTGTTTAGTGTCTTACATCTGATGAAGTCTGTGAAACACTAATGCAGTGATTTAGTTAAGTGTTTATGTTTTTATAATAAAGTTTAATTTGAATTATCAGGAGTCAAGCCTGATTCCTCTGCAGTGCTTTTCTGGCTGACTCTATAGTGAGACATACAGATGCCCCATTCACCAGGTTAAATAAGGAGAAGGTTACAGTCAGCTGTCCGTCTGGTGCAAGGATTCGTCAAATCACACATGCACTCAAGTCTCTCAACACAAAGTGCCATTATGACTCCATCATAGTTCATGTTCGTGTGAATGACTTAAGATGTACCTCTCCAGACTATATGAAGAGAGACATGAATAAGCTCTCTGAATATGTGCCCCAGGGAGGTACGTCCCTAGCTTTGAACAGCATACTACCCTCACCTAGGATGATACTACAATATAAACAGAAAATGATCGACTTCAATAATTGCATTAGTTTCTGGGGTCACTTTAAGGGGATCCACTTCCTGCCAGCCTGGGATGACATGGTGGATAGACCACACTGCTTTGTCAGAGATGGTCTTCACTTGGCACCCCTAGGCTTTCAGTTGCTGGTTAAGGCACTTGCATCCCCATAATGCCTTTTTTAGGCAAGATCACAAAAACAAACTTTCCAATGTAAAAATATCAAAAATAAAGAAACTAAGGGTCATGCTGCTAAACGCTAGGAGTTATAATCAGAAACTGCACTCTCTGGAAGCACTCCTCTCCCTGGAAGATGTTGATATCTGTGCAGTCACAGAAACCAAGTTCAAGGCTGCACACAAAAAGTACCCTGGCCTTGCAAGGCTACAATGTCTTCTACACTTTTAGACCACAAACTGAAGGTGTGAAAACCAAAGGAGATGGAGTTCTATCTTCATGAAAGATAATTACACCTCTAGACTGGTTACACAAGATAACTCTGTGGAGTTACTCCAAGTCCAGGTCCCCTTCCATGAACCAAGAAGCCCACACAGCTTACTTACACCTACTTGAGACAATTAAAGTACAACCTAACATCCTAGTCATGGGTGATTAAAACTATCCCTCCATTAACTGGGAAACTTATATGAGCCCAAACTCACACAAAAGTTCCTGAACTTTGTTAACTCAAATGCCCTGGACCAAATAGTGCATCACCCCTCAAGGGGCTCAGACATTCTAGACCTGGTCCTAACCAATATGAGTGACTGTGCAACACTTCAAGTGTAGGGCCAACACTGGTTAAATACTGCCTTTTCTCATCTATCAACTAATCTCCTTCCTGTCTCGGATCTTCTCTTCTCTCCCTATAATAAATTGCTCAACCTTCTCTATACTCTAACTTCTCTTCCCCCCTCTTATCAAGTTAAGACTGTAGTAGTATAAGTAAATTCTCTTTGCCTGTGCCTATCTTCTCCTAATAATGTCTTGTCTATAGATACTTGCATGTATGTTTTGTTTTAATAATTTACAATAATGTACCTATTACCCTGTATACCCTGTATGTTACTCTATATGTGGTTATTCCCCCCCCTCTCCTGAAAAAATGGACATATATATCCAGGGATCTCTCCGTCCAACAAATGTAAAATAAATAAATAAAATAAATAAATATGACCATAAATCAGTCACTTTTGAAGTAACAATAGCATCAGAACTCCCTTAAGGAGAAGTCAGGCTAAAAAACTTCACCAAAGCTAACTATATCCTAAGGGATGGTGTAATCAATTTCCAAGCACTAGTTTCTACATATGGCATTGACTGCTATACTAAGGTATACACTGATGCCCTGTGTAAACAAGGTCTGCTTCACTGCAGTGAAAATCCTTTTAGTCAAACACCTCTTTGTCAAATGTTAATTGTCGAAAGCTTGATCCATCAAATGGTCATTTTAGTGAATTTTTTTAATCGGGGATTTGCCCATTTCCCCACTTTAGTGCGATCTCGGAGTTGGTATATTTAGTTGGGGGGGAGTCACATCTCCCCACCTTGGTGGGTTTTAAATTTTGTGAAATTTTTGAAGTTTGTTAGGCTAGCCAAGTGTTTTTTTCCCTAGGAAAAAATCCACTAAAACGGCCGTTCAAAGGATCATGCTTTCAACAATTAGCATTTGACAAAGAGGTGTTCGACTAAAGGTTTTTCACTGAAGTGATATAGACCGGTATAAACATCTATACAAATGTACAGACACAGCCGTGCCTGATAGGATTAAAGCAAGATCCTCAAGAGAAAAGAAAACATCCTGATGGACGTTTAGCATTAATAGATTATACAATAAGCCAAAGAAGGTGCTGTCTAAAAATACAAAAGTGAGAACCCAGAACTGGAAGAGCTCCCTCCTCAGCCTAAGCAAGCAAATAAGACAACTCATAAAATCCTCAGAGAGCAACTATCAGAAAAGTTTAGCAACCATAGCCAAGGATAACTATAAGGCTTTTTTCAGCTACGTTCGCAGCCTAAAAGGTAGGATGGTATTGCACACACTGACCCTGCGGAAATTGCAAACCTGCTAGCAGACAGGTTTGGAGAAAATTTCACCACTATCCCCCAAGCATACCACAAACCATGTCTTCAACATCTCCTCCTCCTTGCATCTTCAAAGAACAAGTCATTAATGCTCTCTCCAAGATTAAGAACACAGCTTCCATGGGAGCAGTTGGAATTTCAGGCTGGGTTTTTAATGTTCTAAAATAAGAGCTAGCTACTGCATTAGGCACTCTATTCAACCACAACCTGAGTACTGGCTTTGTCTCCACTGAATGGAAAACTGCGACTATTATCCCCCTCCAAAAAAATGGCTCAGCAACAGACCCAGGTAACTATAGATCCATAAGTTTAACCAGCCTCATCTGTAAGACAATGGAATGTGATGGACCTCATAAATAAAGATATAGGTGACCCCCAAACCCTATATCTGTCCCAGTTCAGTTTTATCAAGGGTAGGTCATGCCTTCTAAACCTGATGGACTTTTTCGAGAATGTGGCCAGAGCCATAGATGAAAGCAAAGCTGTGCACACAGCCTATCTTGCCTTGGCCAAGACCTTTGACACAGTCCCTTATTCGGGCATCATTGACAAACTTACTCAGTTGAATATCAACTCATATGTTGTCAGGTGGTTTGCAAACTGGCTCACAGATTGACAACACTCCATAAAAGTGGGAGACTTCACCTTACCAGCAGACCTGTCTCCAGTGGGGTCCCACAAGGGTCATTGCTGGGCCCCCTCTTGTTTGGCAGAAGTCCAGGCCAAAATGGAGGGGCTGTGGTTAACCAAGTTTGCAGAAGACTGCAAATTAGGTGCTATCATTGAACCCCTAGTGATGTCAGCATTCTTCAAAAGGGGCTTACACAAACCAATAACTGGTGCCAAAGCCATGGTATGAAACCAAATTCTAAAAAATGAATCATCAATCCCTTCGGTAAAAACAATGTCTCCTCTGATTATAAAATAAACAATAACACCCTAAGTACCCATTCTGTAGTGAGAGAGCTGGGAACACAAGTTGACTATGACTTTAGCTTCAACCACCATGTATCTACTATGGTGAGAAAGGCATTCTACATTGCTTACCTGATTAGCAAAGGCATTGCTTCAAGAGCAAAAGAGGTTATAACTCCCCTATACTCGTCCCTAATCAGGCCTATTACTGAATATAATGCCTCCTTTGGTATGTACCATTCCAGACACCTGCAGCAACTTGAGAGACCTCAGAGATTTCTAACTAAGAAAATTCAGGGTCTGCAGCATGTGTCATATATGGAGAGACTGAAGTCACTGTCACCATACTAAGTAGTGTATAGACTAGTTAGAGGCGACTTATGTCTGGCTTATACGGCTACCTCTGTCCCAAATCTAATGAAAATGCTGCATGTCTGTATGTCAAATGGGATTAGATTCACCCATTCCAAGGATGTGAATGTAGCCTGTGATATAAATAGGACTTGCTGGAGACACAGCTGCATCTCTCAGAGGTTGCTACTCCTCTGGGATAGGCTAGCCTGTGATATAAATAGGACTTGCTGGAGACACAGCTGCATCTCTCAGAGGTTGCTACTCCTCTGGGATAGGCTAGCCTGTGATATAAATAGGACTTGCTGGAGACACAGCTGCATCTCTCAGAGGTTGCTACTCCTCTGGAATTGTTCCAATCCATGTCAAGCCCAGCATCTCCGTGTCCCTGTTTAAGCGCATCCTGGACCACTGGATGGGAAACCATAAATTTCTACAGGGATTGAACCTGCTTCTCTCCTGAACATGGGTATCCCTTGTTAGAGAAATCTTGGGCATAGACAATATCTCTTATCTAGTATTATATTGGGATTTAACAGCTAGGCTTGTAAAGACCCTTAGGTCAATAGTCTAGTAACATCCTATAAATGTATGAACCTGTAATATGGAGTAGTTTTAGGTCAGCTAGGAATTCAGATAAGTCTTTGGCAGCGGGTCCTAGGCAGTTTAATTTTTAAATCTTCATGAATAACATGTTGCTTTAGTCGATGGAATTTTGGTGATGAGGAGGGGGGGTGGAACGTCAACAGCAACATATAGATGGTTTGAGGATTTGGATGGCAGTTTAAAGAGAATCCAGCATGGCTTGGGTGACTACAGGTATACTGAGGTAGGTTTGTATAAAAGCATTACTCCACACTACTTCTAATCCCAGGGTGGGCATCAGTCATATAGTTATACCCAGAAGAGGGGGCTGTATGCATACATAGGACTACAGTGTTCTATTCATAATGAAGAATGTGTCCTAAGGCAGGGGGTACCCTCTGCAAACCCATGCACATAGGGCCCATTCATCTGTCAAATGCTGAGCACATTAATCTACAGGCAGAATCAAAGCATGGGAATAAAAGCTGCACATACCTGTTGTGAGGTATACCTGCAGAATAATGAAGAAAAACACACACACACACACACACACACACACACACACACACACACACACACACACACACACACACACACACACACACACACACACACACACACACACACACACACACACACACACACACACACACACACACACACACATACACAAGCACACACATATATACACACACACACACACACACACACACACACACAAGCACACACACACACACACACACACACACACACACACACACACACACACACACACACACACATAAGCACAAACAGTAATATACCTCCTATACCATCTTACTTGTGCATGCTAACCCTAATCATGCTACTGTCCCAGATCCCAACCCTGCAACTTACCTTACCAAACACCCTTTCCATAATAGTATATTGACGATACACGCACACAAACTCACACACACAAAATGATATAACTGCCACATCACCTAGACCTTACTTTAGACCTAATCAAAAAATACTTGCACACACTGCAAAACCTTCACACTCACAACACTAAACAGCCCTTTCCTTAGGCCTGATTCTAAATATAACACGCAATCAGTTGCACACACACACACACACACACACACACACACACACACACACACACACACACACACACACACAGACACTCTTTCACCTCTAATGCTAAAACATGTGGTGCATCTGAAACCTTCGGAATTAATAGAAAACCCCAACCCCATTTACCTCAATGCAAACACAGCTCATACACAGCAAAAGAAGTCAATGATCAGTTGTTTGAAATCTCCTGCTATCAACAAACAGAAAGTTTAACTAAAAGAGAATGGAATAAATTCTGTCAATAAAACATGGATTTGACAGAGTATATTGCAATCAGTTTAATATGCTATACTCCCACCTTCTCAGTAAAATATGTGTTTCTGGGTTCCACCCTAAACTTGTCAACTGCCAATTTGAAGGGACATCTATCTAATCTGTGCCCTGTTTCCCTTCTACTTAATCTTAAGCAAAACCATCAAAAACAAGTACAGTATTGCAGTTCATATGACCTACGGGATGATTTTCAGCATAACTTTGGAAAAGGCTGGATAACTTTGACTGCTTATATCTTTTTGAGTAACACCATTTGTAAAAATATGGATGTTGGTGGCATAGAATTAATACATCTCAAGAAAAAAAACAGTCTGCTACCCTCTTCTTTCTCATAAAAAGAGTGGTTTACTTTTTTATTATTTATTTTAATTGCATTTGCTCACTTAGATGGTCAAACTGGGCAAAATATCCCCTTTTAACACAGAACCAAGGCTACAAGTACAAGAATAGCAAGTAAAAGCATGTATACATTTAAAGATGACAAGGTAATAGGCTGCTTTAAAACAAAAAAAGATTTAAATAGTGACATAATGTATTCCACATTCCTGATAACATAAGCAAGACATAACAAGAATTTAGTTTTACAGCATAAGTGCTATATATATATATATATATATATATATATATATAGAACCGACATTCCTCCCTCGACACACACAAAAAGAGATCGAAAGCGCAAACACGGACATTTAACAGGTAAGACTTTTAATTTAAGCTAATCATGCCTACTATATATATATATATATATATATATATATATATATATATATATATATATATATATATATATATATATATATATATATATATATATGAATCCATATCAGATCCAAGAAACACACACTTCCCCAATGACCAAACCACCGAGACTGCATTCCCGACACCACACATCCCTGACAACGGTTGTTATTCTTCTTTCGGCTTTTCCCGGTTAGGGGTTAGTGGGTCGCCACAGCAGAATGCCAGTCCGCTAATGATTGGCAATTGATTTTTAAGATGCCAGCCTGAAGCCCAACCTTCAACGAAGGCATGCCCATTCACGCATGTCTTTCGAACACCACTTGACCATGGGGAGGACATGCAGACTCCACACAGAAGATGCTCCAGCCGAGAATTGAACGGGAGAACCTCTTGCAGTCAGGCGACAACGCTACCGCTGCACCACCGCGGCTACTACGGTAAGTATAAGTATTATGGAATGGAATATATTCCTATTTCTGCAATACAACTAAAAAACAAGAAGTAACATGTGTATAGGAGGAGGGCAAGCCCCCCTGCACCCCTCATGTGGGGAGCTGCGCACCCCATACCCCCCTACTTAAATATACCAACTCCAAGATCGCACCACATTGCTGAAATGGGAATACATCCCGTTCTGCACTACTCGCCAGTGTCAGTGATCTCCTCCTTCGGCGATGTGGTCTCTGTGATCTGGTCATCGGGGAAGTGTGGTTTTGTCGATCTGACAGGTTCCTATATATATATATATATATATATATATATATATATATATATATATATATATATATAAATGTATGTGTATATATACATTTATATATACATTAAAAAAAGTTGTCTAAGGTTGTATGTTCTGGTATTTAAGCCCTAACTTTGACAGGGTTTCTGTCTATACACACTGAGCACAGTGGAGGAGAGGTGTTGACTACAACTCTTAGCTGAGATATATAAGTATCCTGTTTTTTTTCGATTATTTATACTGATTATTGTTTCTAGCAATTTATATATAGCACTTTTTATTGGCTGCTGCACAGTTTTTGAGTGTATTTTTATTGCTGTTAGCTAATCTGCATGGGTAACTGATTTGTTTGCAGTTAAAAAGCATTCTGTAGAGTCTCATTGCTCCTTTATCTGTTTAAACACTTTCATTTTGTGGCTTTCTGTAGTGCTTACTGTCTGTAGGCTAATAGCTTTAGTATTGTCCTCACCCTCCCTGTTGATGTCTTGCTGTTATACTTGGTGGCTTTGCAGTTGCACGCCCCTACTGTAAATATGGTCTGGGACACTCCTCCCAGTCTAGTGTCATTAGTTCATTCTACCTAATACAGAGAGAACATTTGATAAGGCCTTCTGTTTCTCCTTTTTCCCTTTCAAAAAAAAATAAAAAATTTGCCTGAATCTCCTTGTGTTCCGACTCTGCTTCTCAAACATTTTGGTAATATAGAGTATATTTTAGAGCATTTATTATAACTGTAATTGCTTTAATATTGCTACAACGCAAGTGCTCTAGGTTGCACTGCATCTAAAGTGTTTGTGTGTTTTAGCTGCTTTTCTGTATATATAGACTTCTCTGTATATGTAGACTAGCTACTTATTCTGCTGTGCTACTGCCTCTTAAATAATTTTTCAGTTGTGCACTTGCCTTGCTTCATTTGAAAAGTTTTAAATTGCTAATTTTGTAGAGTTTTAATTGCATTTGCTATTTAGGACTACACACTCGAGTGTGTTAGCATTTTCTGTGTTTATTTACTGTATTATTGCATTGTTTAGCCTGTTTCAACAAAAAAAAATACTATCTTGTTTGCTCGTTTCCCACCTTTCCTAGCCAGTCCATATCCCAGGCTTTGCTTGTCTCAGGACTTTATTTTCTGTGTTCAGAGCTATCCAGACCTTGCTGTGGCAGAGGGAAGTCCTACTGCTTACCAGTGGGAGTGGTGAGCATTGTACTGCCTATCTAACACTAGAGGAGTGGTTTCCAGCTCTGAAATTGTAATTTTATTAGCCTTTTGGGGCTGATTTCTATCCCTTTCAACTTTCTGGCTTAAAAACGCGTGTGTTTGCACATTTTTCACATCGTGCAGCACTGCGAGGCTACAGTTGACCTATTCCAGGTGCCAGAAAGTCTGCTCTTCAAATTTTCCCTTAGAACTAGCTGGTTTATCAGTAGTAGCACTAAAATCTGAACCCCTGTGACTAGCACTTGCTCTAGAACCTGCTGGAAAGCACTAGGAAGCCTGAAACCGATTCAAGCACTCAGCTCTCCTTGTCAATAAGGAGAAATTAATCATAGGCACTAAACAGCCTATAATTGCAAAGTACCTTGCAAAGGTAAGGGAAAACAGCTCTTAAACTTTACAAGAAAGCACTAGGAAGCCTGAAACTGATTCAAGCACTCAGCTCTCCTTGTCAATAAGGAGTAATTAATCATAGGCACTAAACAGCCTATAATTGCAAAGTACCTTGCAAAGGTAAGGGAAAACAGATCTTAAACTTTTCTAAAAAGCACTAGGAAGCCTGAAACTGAGTTTATATTCTTCTCTTACAAATGTTATTTTACTGTGAATTATATTGGTCTACTGTTATAATTTTTATCCTGTGTAGCTTTTCTCCCTGGGCCTCCGTTGAAAATGGGTTCTTGCCCAGCTGAACTTTCCTAATAAATAAATGTCAGTCAATAAATAAATTAATTAATTAATTAATTAATCTGCACCTTATGTTATGACAAAAATATATTTCTGTAACACTGTCCCTAAATAAGACAAGCTCAGACACATACCACAAACACACACACACACACACACACACACACACACACACACACACACACACACACACACACACACACACACACACACACACACACACACACACACACACACACACACACACACACACACACACACAAAACAACTCACCACAAAATATACTTTTACCTAACTCTTACCCTAACCTGCATACTCACCACAACAATCTATTCCATGACATGAACCTTACCCTAACCATAACTCACATACACTTGTGCAACATTAAATTTATCCCCATACCTCACAATTACAAAAACTCACATACACTCGGACACAAACTCCTAAGCCCTAATATACTAAACCCCATTTATCTTCATACATGGCACCACTACATTCAACAAAGCAATACATCAACATACACGACATTCACACATCACAACATCCAACCACTTGGACACCCATGACACACATTCAAAATACATACCATTCGACCACATAGCATGTTACCATGTAGTGTGTATGTGTGTGTTTGTGTATGTGTGTGTGTGTGTGTATGCATATATATATATATATATATATATATATATATATACATACACACACACACACACACACACACACATATATATATATATATATATATATATATATATATATATATATATATATATATATATATATATATATATATATATATAGTTCCCTTTCTAAAACCTGGAAGCTCACTTACCAGACTTTCAAAACACAGAGACAAAAAAAAACGAATTCCCAGAAGACCGGTCAGTCAGAACACAGACAGTTCACTACAGGTAAGTTGTAAAGTGATGTGTGGCATAGTAGTGAGGTATGTAGATAAGTATGTCAGTGTGTTTTTTAGGCAGTTTATCTGCTGAGTAAGATTTATTTCCTTGCTGTTAGGGTTCTTCTCTTATCTCATGGGGCAGGTTTCATTTTTGCTGCCTATACATTGTTATTGTATTACTGTATGAATAAAGAATATATATCATCATCATCGGCATGCATTAGTAGATATTTATAGTGTTTTTATATTTAGGATGCTGTACTGCTAAGGTATGGTGCCGGTGCATAGTCAAGTCCATACACTGAGGTTAGGTGCTTCTTTGTAACAAATCACTGTGAAGTGTATTTCATCTTTGTGTAAGTATTAGGTTATTAGGCTCTGGTTTAGGGATCTGGGTTTTCTAGTTCAGATGTGCATTTGTAATATAATAATGGCAGGACAGATGCTGGGTTAAAAGAAGATATTGTATACCATTTTTGCTGAATGGAGGTCTGTGTATGTTGCAACCCTAGCCAGTTTATTTTCCTTTAAAAAAATCCAGTGATGAGATTTATTTCAAAGGTTTGCTGCACAACTGCAAACTCATCTGCCAGAAATCCAGGTAGCTGTAATGTAGGGTGATGTTTCCAGTTAATTGTTCACACTGTGTAAACTTCATAAAGGAATTCCTAGGGTTCTATGTTTGGTCACCACCTTTTTTCATCTTAAGCTCTTACCTTATAGTCAATATCCTGAAGAATATCTTATGTTATGCTAATGATTCACTCTTAAATTAGGTCCGAACCACTGGCCTCAGCTATCAGCACCTAATTCTAACTTGTCGTACATATGCTTTTCTCATGGCTCATCAACAAACAGTTCAATATCCTATTGGTACAGCCAGCAGAAGGGGTTTAACTCCAACAGGGATGTTCTTCCATTCTTGGGTGTAGCCAGTTTGTGTTTTCAAATGCCGGGGTTTAGGTCTGGATTCGGCACTTTTCTTTGCACCACATATTCAGTGCTACACTGTATGCATCATTTCTCCCCTCTGAGACCCAGTGTGCCTTTAAGAAGGGGATACTAATACCTACATTTTTCATTTAACACATTGCTAGAGTCACATTTCTCAGTCCAAAATGTGAACTTCCGTCATACCACCATTTAGAGCTATATTCACAATGACCTCCTTCTTGTCATCTCTCAAGGGGTGTCTATGTGCCCTACCCAGGTTCAAGAACTGCAGGGGCCTATGTCAATCTTTTCTCCCCTAGCTTATGGGCTCACTGTTTAGCTCTATTCACACAAGCTGGTTTGAGGTTATGCTCATCTTTTATAGTTCCCAAAAGTTTGGGAAGCACTGTGCTCGAACCTTAAAGCTATTTTTCCCTCACTTCTTGTCATTCCTGCATTATCTGCCTGTCGCGTCTCCTGCCACTATGTCCATTTTCTCTCTTTCCGTTATATTTTGAATTGACCTTCTCTCTACTGAGTTTATTTTTGATTACTCTATCTCTCCTACTATTTCTCGCCTTTTGATTTACAAGTGTATATCAACGCTGAATGCTTAACGCAGGAATACGTCTTCATAAGGGAATACCTCAAAATCTAGTTTCCAAAGACAGGTCACTGTGCTGCTTTGCATCTCTGAGAAACAGACTTAGCCAGCTGGGTTTGAATTCTATGGCACATATTTGCATCTGGTCACATTACATCTGATACGATTCCTCGTATCAAAATAGCAGTTTCCCATAACATTTTTGAATTAAAAAGGGGCATCCACCTTGTCTGCACTAAGTATTGCACACACCACCACATCTAGGGGTTTTACTATTTCCGCTGTAGCTGGAGTTGAGTAGAGGACAAAGTCCATTAGCAGAAGTCAAGTAAAAATGGTCAGTTATAGCCTACTGCAGTCTAAACTACATTAATCATATCAAAGATTTGCCTCTAAAATAAGGTTCTTTATAAAGCAATGCCTATTGCACACGATAGTATTCCCAGGGATAACCAAAGCATTAATTTCTGATAGATGAAAGATATGACAGCAGCACTACATATTTTCAACAAAATGATGTGGAATAGACAACAGAAACACTGTTCTGTGATGCCAAATGCTGCCTTTCACTCCGTATTCACAGAAAGCATCCTAAAACATATGGTTGAGCAAACAGGATGCATGCATACTCTGCACTGCATGCACATGTTAGTTTGTCAATTACCATAACCAGAAGGTTCTCCGTGATGCAAATTGCAGTTAATTAGCATGTGAATGGATGACTGATTTCTCATTCAGTTCTGGCAGCCCACCGACGGCATCAGTCCCACTGAGAGCTGAGCAGGGGAAGTAATTATACAGAGCACACTTGGTCTGGAAATTAAATCTTTCAACATATACTGAGCTCCTATCCTTACAATTAGGGAATTAAAAGGCTGATGAAATATAAACAAGGGTTGCAATCAACTTGAGAAGCATTGGTGTATTTATTTATTTATTTCAATGTTAATACAGACAGGATATATCAGACATGACATTACCAGGAAGCCAAACATTTTAACCTTCTTTCTGTCAACTGCAGCCCTGATTTAAAAGATAAAGAGTCTAGAAGTCCAAAATCTCCTGAAGTAACCCCACCTGTCAAAATGCTAAGACTAAATTGTTTTTAATGTCACAGCCTTCTGTGCCTTATGCTACCACAGTTTTTTAAAGAAGGTCACATCTGTGATAGCTGGAGATGGTCAAATACAAATTACTCAGTTCTAAGTAAAGCCCAATATACAGATTTAATAAGCAGTGAGTACCACAGCTAAAGGCTCTATTCACCCCAGGAAGACTGGTAGTCTTTTTTGTTTTTAGCCTTACCAATCTGTACAGACCAAGTTAAAACTCTGGAAAAAGGGAATGAGCCCATTAGGCTGCTATCAAGTACACCCCTCCCCTGGAGTCCGTAGTTGGTTGCCAGTATATAACCTTTTACCTTATCTTTGCCTGCACATAAAAACATCAAGAGATTCTGTGCTGAAAGCCTCATAAAGAGGGCTATTTTGTTTCTTTTAACTCTTTCAGTAAAGTAATGCCTCCCAATGCCCCTCTTAAAATTGTTCCCAAGTAACTTCAATGTTTACCATTATTGTTTTGTGCATGTAAAGTTATACTTTTACTAGGAGATAGCTTTTATACCTTTCACATGTCCATACCCTTTTCTCATCGGTCCTGTCACTGTATTGCTGGCTTATATTTTCTTTCTCCTTCCTCTCACAGTTACTGCTCTCGTTGCAACTTTCAGGGTCACATTGCTTCCATCTGGTTTATACCATACACTCACAATATAGTAAAATTTCATATATTGCAATATTACTGCAGATAAAACAGATGACATTTCATAATGTTTAACATTCTCTGGCAGTTTGGTACGGAGGTTTAAGTCGATGTGCTACATGACCTTCCCATGGCCTCTGTCTGCTTATCACGTAACTCTAAACAAGTCACTTAACAAACACTTCTCCTGGGCTACTCCTGACTGTGTGCCCAACAAGCTTACCCAGTCAAAGGTTAATAGTTAGTTACTAGGCTATTGATTTACAAGGATCTTTAGAAGCTTAGCCCTACATTCCCATGATGTCTTTAGCCCTTAGCCTGGAGATAAGTAGAACATTTAGATGCTGTCCCTATACATTAGGGACAGGGGTGCTAAACAAGTGATGAGTTTCTGGTTACTCATCCATGCATCCAGATCACATCTGAATACTGTAAGAGAAGTATTTTACTTTATGTGGAGAGGAAGATGGTTGTAAATCTGTGATATATATCTAACCCTCCAACATGTTCTATCTATGTTGCAAATGAGATTGAGATCTCTTGAGTGGGTGTTTATACCTTCAATGGACTTACTAATTTGCAGCAGGTCTGACAGGAAAATATCAGTTACGGTTATGTACCCAAGGCAGAGGTCACCCCTCAGGAGCTGGAACAAACTGAGAAGAGGGACAAGGCTTTAGGCAGAGGTCACCCCTCAGGAGCCTGGAACAAACTGAGAAGAGGGACAAGGCTTTAGGCAGAGGTCACCCCTCAGGAGCCTGGAACAAACTGAGAAGAGGGACAAGGCTTTAGGCAGAGGTCACCCCTCAGGAGCCTGGAACAAACTGAGAAGAGGAACAGGCTTTAGGCAGAGGTCACCCCTCAGGAGCCTGGAACAAACTGAGAAGAGGGACAAGGCTTTAGGCAGAGGTCACCCCTCAGGTGCCTGGAACAAACTGAGAAGAGGGACAAGGCTTTAGGCAGAGGTCACCCCTCAAGAGCCTGGAACAAACTGAGAGGAGGGACAAGGCTTTGAGATAGTCTGCATAGTTTTTATGATTCAGGCCCTTGATTTTCTTAGTAAGACAGCAGGTATCGGCATTCGTGTCACATATTTGGACAGGTACATACTAAAGGGTGCATTATACTCAATGACTGGCCTGATGAGTGCAGAATACAGTGGAATGATCACATCATTGGACCTGAATGCCATACCCTTAGTAATAAGCTGTGCAGTGAAAAACAACTTTCTTACAGTAGTGGATACCTGGTGATCGAAGAACAATTCATTGTCTACACAGGTTCCCAAGTCTCTAACTTGTGGATCAGTAATCAGGGTTGTGTGTTGTCAATGTGATAGTTACAAGGAATGTTTTGCTTGCCAAAAGATACTATTATACATTTCTTGACATTTTGTTTAGTCCATAATTTTGGCACTAGCTATCAGTTTGGGAAAGATCTTGGTGTCCTCCTGGATGTTTATGATAGCACCAAATTTATAAGCATCTGCATACTTGTCCAGCCATAAACCTTCAACAGTAGCTTTGATTTTGGTGAAGTAAATGCCAATGAGGAGTGGTCCAAGGGCCTACATCTGTGATACACCACTAGGGACAGGTCTTTTGGAGGAGGTAGAGCCCCAACCCTAATTTTCTGGGTTTCATTTATAATCCAATTTTCTATCCAACGAGTTTCATAGGGATTTAGGTGGGATAGTTTATCTAAAATACTTGAATGTGGGATGGTCTCAAATACCACTGCAAGGTCTAATTATGTGGCTTGATCTGATTTTCCCTCATTTACTGCTTCAGTAACCTTCTTGAAGAAGTTAGCCAAGTTATGTAGCCAGGATCTGCCCTTGACAAATCTTCGTAGGTTACCTATGCCCTTATTTATTAAATCCATAATGATCCTTCATACCCTTACAGATGAGCCTGGTTAGAATTATGGATCTATTAATTCCCAGATCTGTTGACAACCCACCTTTGTGCAAGGGGATAACAGTTTCTCTCCCCATTCATCCTTCACAAAGCCTGTTTGGAAGCTGACATTAAAGAGGTTCTGACAGGTCCTGTTACAGGATGACCTATAAGTAACCAGGTATGTTATCCAGACCCATAGAAGCAGTGCTCTTGATCCTGGATAGTGCCATGAGGACTTTTAATGGGAGATTTGCAGGGGTGTTGTAGATGCAGGTATGAGATCTAGGAATGTAAGAGGGAAGGGGGGGAGTTAGAGCTAAATTTGACCACTAGTATAGATAGGCTATCTCCTCTGGGTCCGAGTATGTGATATCATTTACTATAAGCTCTGGACACTGCTTGACATTACTTCTAATCTTTCTAACATAGCTGAAGAAGGCTTTATGGTTGCCCTTTGTCTGGCTTTGGGTGATTTGATCAGGGTCCAGAGCTTCCTTTTACGTCCATGTTAACAGTTATACTCATTTTTATGGGATTTATAGTTAGGTTCTACCATAGATTTTTTTAAATTTTAATTGTTTATTTTTATTTCTATTTGTCCATTAACACATGTTGACTGGGTTAGTTCCCCTTTGCCAATGGCCTCCTTCAGGGGACACCCAAGGTGGCATTCATACTGACTGGGGGGAAATTTGGCCAGGACACAGAGGAACTTCCCCTACTCTTTTCAATAAATGTGTGAGATCATTTACAACCACCTGAGCTACTACCAACACAAGCACTTCAGACTTCGGTTTAACATCTCATCCAAAGGACGGGCATTGCATTGTATTTACTTTGGAGGGGGATAGCTGCATCTATGCAACTATTCACAAGTGCATAAAATTAGGCAGTAGAGGATTCCACACAAGTTGTGTGGTCATCAAGTTGGAAGGGAATGTTGAATTTATCCAGGGAATCACTCAGTTTCATTAAATTAGTCTTGGCATGATCTCTGAATGCTGAAGTATTGTAGGAAGCTTCTGGTCTGACTTCAGTGTTAAGGAGAGTGTGACTAATTTGTCATCTGATTTGATCAGGTATGGAGTTACAATTGGTAGGGAGTACAGCTGGGCCATATTGATGAGGACCACGTCCAGGATTTTATCTCCCTTGGCTGGGGTGTGGACTAACTAGTCCGGAGAGCTTTGACTGATAAAGTCCAGAAATCTCTGAGAATACATGTTAGAGAATGTCTGTGCCTCCCAGTTAATAATGGGGGGAGCTGAAGTCCCCTAAGAGAATGATGTCTGGCTTAGTACGGAGGGGCTCTGTTCTGGTTATGCAGGTGTTATGGGTAGATGGGGAAATACAGCAGATCCTATAGTTAGCCCTGATGTGATAAGGGGTTTTGTTAATAGTAAGTCGAATGTGGAGGAATTCCTGATCATTATTTTTTCTAACAAGTCTGACACTGAAGTGTTTTATTTACAAACATGGAAACAATGGTACCTTTGGTACATTCATCTAGTGAGGCGAGCCTGAACATGCGGTAGCTTTGAAACCCTCCACTGATGAGGTGGTGCCAATGGTCTTGAAACAAGTGTCCATAATGATGTATACATCAATGTTTTTCAGAGCAAGGTTAACATTTTTTGTTTTGTTTTGTTTTGTAATTTTGGTGCATGTCTATAATTGCGAATGTAGTAAAGCATTTTATTTACTCCTCAAAATGAAACATAGTAGATCTTTGCATTGTCCAGGGAAGTAAATATTGTGGGAAGAAATATCCAGGGAATTGTTATGGCTAGGCTTATATAGGCCCTAGGGCCGATAGCCTAGTACCAACCTATGAACGTGTGAACCTATGAACCTATTAAGTGTACTACAGTTTTGTAGTTACTGTCCTACTGAAAGACATTAGTTAAGGAGTTTTCACCAACAGTGCCATGCACTTGATAACATTTTTTATTCACTGGTGGCAAGGTCACCATTGACTGCTCTATCACTGACATTTGCCATACCAAAGCAGCTTATATAGGCTAAATTATTTGCACAATAATGATAGTTTGTAAGAGGCAGGCAGTATAGGCACATACCAAACTATCAGAAAGGGAATCAAACTTGTAGAACAGCAGCAAAAACAGGGCAAAACAATATTCATTTATAAATGAGGCTCACCAACAACAATTCTGTTTGCATAATTAAGTTCTTCATCCCTTTAATGCACTTCTGATTTTATGAGAAAAAGTCCCAAAGAATAAGAAAAAAAGGACACATTATCTGTTTTAGGACAAGTGCTAAAACAATAAAAGATAAAAATCACAATGAAAAAGTGACACTAGAAAGAAACATCGTTTAATTTTAAAAACAAGCTCTCAGTCTGTCCTGTCTTTGAGCTTCTAATGTACAGTCTAGTTTTCACCTTTGGGAGGAGGTAAAACTTGCAGCCTTGCTGCCTCCCTCCTGCCAACTTTATTTATCCCTTTCTTTAGGTATTAAGCCTTTTCCTCAATCCTAACTATATCTGAAACAGCCAGTGTTTTTTGCATCAACTTTATTATTTATTTATTTTATTCATTTTACATTTGGGGAGAAAACTCCCAACAGAGTTACACTGATAATTAGGTACAGTAAATGAGCTGAAAGAACTTAACAAAAACAGCAAGTACAAGACTGCCATTACTATTTCTGAGATTACTACAAATGTAACATTAATAACATATTAGGCTGAAGGCACCATGATGGAGTGAAAATTTCCTTTATAAACAGTGTCAGATCAAAAGCATTAGCCCAGGTCATGAGAATGGCCCCTCTGTTAAAGATGGGAACAAACTAGCTAATTCAGATATTCCCACTTACCCCCTGTGGAGGGTTAAGCCTAAAAGAGGATGAGGACCACCTCGGGGTGATCGTATGGTGGAGGTCTTGTGAAATGGTCCCTCCGCCTTGATGCACCTTAGTACCTTAGTATGAGATCAGCTGTCCAGCTATGCTAGTTGTTTGTTCGATGGTCTTCGTTGGTAGAAAGGTCTATTCCTGAAGTCACGTTCGGAGGAGCTTTTTGTTTCACCTGGAGTTTTTCATCTGTGGAAAAAATTCTTAAGAACGTTTCTATGATGGCATCTAGGCAGTCAAAAATATGCTGCTGTAGAGCTTTAAGATCCTTTATTGGTTTTCAAGAAGTGGGCAAGTGAGAATTTCTGAATTAGCTTTATAAAATCAGTGGAATCCTGACATGGGGACATTTCATTTATAATCTTCTTTTCTTGAATTACCACTAGCTGCTTTTTTTTCAGCTTAGAAACAGAATGTAACAGACATCACTGACAGAGTCCTCTAGTTGTAGTCTAACAAATTAAATTTTAAAATTAGCTTTAATTTCTCAAATGTTCTGCCCTTTATTGCATCATGACAAGAATGTCCGTATGTTTGTTCCAATCATTCTTAAATCTGACAGTTTTTACTCTTCCTGTGTTTTTCTGGTATGATGGTCTAGTAGTCAATAGTCTGTTGTATGAATACATTTCTCATCGTGTTTACTAGTAGTCAATAGTCTGTTGTATGAATACATTTCTCATCGTGTTTACTATGAATACATTTCTCATCGTGTTTACTAGTAGTCAATAGTCTGTTGTATGAATACATTTCTCATCGTGTTTACTCGGAAACACTCTTTCTTCAAAGTGATCTCATTTCATCTCATGCTAGAACATCTTCTGCACTGGTATTTAATGCTTTTGAACTCTGTTCCTTTCTGCAGAATAGCTGTTAGCTTCTCGTATGCATTTTCTTCCCCCGCTAATCTAATGAAGACAGGGTGGCACCGCTAACTCATGACTGCTAATGCAAACAAAGCGACAACTTTTGAGTCATCACTATTTGACCTGTAATGAATTCCTTCATTGTGCTTTTGCTATTTGTCCTTCTTCAAACATCTTCTGCCCTACTTCCAAATTTAGCTAAAGCCTCTGCAATGGTATAATTCATTCTGTCCTCGCTTTCCCTGGCAGTGATATCTAATGTTACATTATAAACTTCTGTTTAACTGCTTTAGCACTGCCCTGCTTAAATGTCATCAGCAGCTACAATACCGAGATTCATTTTTTTTTTTTCAATGTAATAACGATCTGTCAGCAATGCTTCATGTCCTGGCGGGGGGGGGGGGGTGCAGATAGATCTTATCCATATGTCTTTTCCATTGTAGTTTGCATTACTGCAGATTCAGAACTTTACTATATCCATTTCTCTTGCTAGGAATATGTCTGGTTCCCTCATTCTATTTTCACTCCTTCACTGTGTCTTTCAATTTTGGGTGGACAGGTTTTCAAATGGGATGTCGCACCCAAGCTGTCATTTCCATAGGCATGTATTATCTGCTAAGAACATCTCTTTGGTGCTGACCCGCCCCCCCCCCCAACCACCACCACCGAGCATGTAGGTATCCATATGTGCCTTTTACATGGAAAGCTTTGTTCCATGCATTAATTTACATAATGATTCCAAACTTCTTCGCCTCTTAGGCATTTCCCTTTTACATGGAAAGCTTTCTTGCATTAATTTACATAATGATTCCAAATTTCTTCGCCTCTCAGGCATTTCCCTTTTACATAGAAAGCTTTCTTGCATTAATTTACAGTGTTTATATCAGGTTATTGAAAGATGAAAATAGTGAATGCTATTTCATCGACCCCAAAACATCTAAACATGAAAATATCGAACATTCAGAACACATACACACAACACAAGCACATCAAACAAACAGCAACCGCACACATACACTTAAATTCCTACATCTAATGCTACACTAAAGTAAAGATACACAACTATCTACCCACTTACCTTAACCCAAACACTAACCCTAAGGTCTGCCACTATCGCACACTCACCTAACCCGCGCCCTAACTCACTTAACCCGCCCCTAACGTACAAACAATCGCACACTTACCTGAACCCAACCCGTAACTTTCCACCACAGCGCTAAGAATAGTGAAGCCACAGAAGCGGCCAACCGAATTCTTTCCCGAGGAAAGAATTCGCTGTTCTGCAGTTTCGCTATTCTTAGCGTTCGCTGAATAGTGTTTGATATCAGAACATTCGAAGTTTTAATACTTCGATGTTCTGATATAGACCCAATTTACATAATGATTCCAAACTTCTTCGCCTGTCAGGCATTTCTAGATTAAGCTTTTAATCCAGCATTCAGTCCCATGATTCTTTCTGTCATTGTGCAACCAATTTCTCTGTGACACTTTTAGACTGTAAAGACTGAACACCTCTCTAGTTTCAATATGACCCTCAGACTTTCCTCGTAAGTTACCCCGCCACATAATTAAGTACATCTTACAAAAAAGACATGCATAACACTTCTTTTTATTTCACTAAATCACTTACAACTTTAGTGAAGACAGTCAAACTCAGAACTTATCTGCTCATTGCTACAGTTGTGATATTTCATATTCGCATTTCGTATGCTTCTTAATATCACTCTCTCTAGTCTGATATCTTTCAGGCATCTGTTGAACAGGTATATTAATCAATTTAAATGAATTATTTTGAGCATAATCTCAGCCTTACTGGCCTGTGCCTGATTATTTAGGTATGAAAAGGGAAGATAAGAAGTTGGTTTCTTTAGGACGGCCTGCTGTGGATTGTGGCAGCACCATGCATGTGGATTGCCTATATGTGTTTCTGATTCTAGTTTGATTTAAATGAAATCATAAATTGCAAAAAAATATATATAAAACAGGGTATGCCAACAGCAATAGCAAGTAATCCATAGAGTGGATGGCAAACGTGTGCATTTACGTATATTTCTAACTATATAAGTATGTGTGTGTGCACACAAGCCTGTGTATGGGTGTGTGCATGTGTGTGTGTGTGTGTGTGTGTGTGTGTGTGTGTGTGTGTGTGTGTGTGTGCGTGTGTATATATATATATATATATATATATATATATATATATATATATATATATATATATATATATATGGCATGGCTCTGAAACACTTCCTCAAAGGTAGGTTTAACTGAACCAAAAATGGTTGAAAAAAATGACTAAAAAGCCAATTAACTGAAAACTGTAGAGGCACATTGATGCCATTTCCCTTGTGACTTATGATCATGGGATTATTAGGGATTTAATTTAGATGATTATTACGGGTGTAATCAGCAGCCAACTGGCATAGAGTCTCAGGTTTACTCTATGACAGAAGAATACCAAAGATGCTGAAATGTAAGGTGTACAAGACAGTGGTGCGACCAGTACTACTGTATGGTACAGAAACCTGGGCAGTAAAGGCAGAGATGATGAAGAAGCTAGATGTGATGGAAAGGAAGTGCCTGAGAAGGGTGGTAGAATGCACACTGTGGGACAGATGAAGAAATGAGGACATCGGAGTAGAAGCCAAAGTAGCTTCAATTACAGAAAAGATCAAAGAGAACAAATTGCAGTTGTTCGGACACGTGCAGAAAAGCAGAAGACAATCTGAGGAAAAGGATTTGGGGCAGACAGGAATAATGTAAGAGGAAAAGAGGTGGCTGGATTGTATTGTACAAAATCTGTGACAGTCAGGATTGAGTGTTGAAGAAGGCAGGAGTGTGGCACTGAATTGAGAGAGATGGTGACAGTTAACACGATACCGTTACTCCATGTAGAAAATTTGTTAAGGGGGCTGATGATGATGATAATTTAGATGATGTGCAGACTGGCAATACCTACCCTCACGTTGTATCCCATATGTGTAGACATATGTATCAGTACACCAGCATTCATTCATTTTATGTGGCATTTTCTTTCTTTCTTCCTTCCTTTTTTTTTTTTTTTTTTTTTTTTTTTTTTTATGTTCTCCACTGGTCTGCAACCTTAAAGTTAGAATATATAATTACAGGAGCTGCAGGGGTGCAAAAAAGCTTATGATATACAGACATGGATTCCCTTCATAGGTTCATAGGTGTGTACTAGGCTAAAGGCCCTGGATCCTTTACAAGCCTAGCCCATAGAAGTGCCTGGGCATTGTGCCACCCAATGTTAGTTCCCACTGCCTCTATCAAGTAGAGCCACTGGAGTGATCCTTGGGGTGAACTTTCTATTTCACATCCACTCATCAAGCTTTCTCTTGAAGAGGGCCAGTGAGGAGCTCTGCTTGACATGTATGGGAAGTCTGTTCCAGAGCATGGGCGGTCTCTGGGTTATGAACCTGTTCCTCCAGCATGTTCTGTTGATTGTGGTAATAAGGTTGAGGTCTCTGGAGCATCTGGTGTTGAGGGATTGGGATTTCTTTAGATGTAGCATTTCTCACAGAGCTGAGTCAGGTATGGCTTTGTAAGTCAAACAGAAATCGTCTCTAAGTAAGCGATATGAGACAGAGAATAGCTGGAGTCTTTTGAGTCTGTCCATGTAGGATATGTGTTTAATGCCTAGGATCCTCTTCCTGACGTACTTCTGAGGCCTCTCCAGCTGTTGCAGGTATCTAGTGAGGTACATATCAAATGGGGCATTATACTCGATGATTGGTCTAATGAGGCAAGAGTAGAGAGAGACAATGTCCTTTTTCTTCCTGGATGCAAAAACTTGGTAATGAGATGTGCCACATAGAAGGACTTTCTGACCACAGTGGCAATGTAGTGGTCAAATGAGAGGTTGCTGTCAACCTGCGTCCCCAGATCTCCTATAATGCCTTCAGTGTTCAGTGGGCTCCCATCGATGTGGTAATTAGTGGGAACTAAGTTTTTATCAAAGGAGATGATGACGCATTTTTTGGTGTTGAGCTTAAGGCCATGGTTTTGACACCAGTCATTGCTCTCAGTGAGGCCTTTTTGTAAGATGTCTGCATCACTTGGGGAGTTAATAATGGCTCCCAGTTGCAGTCATCTGTGAACTTGGTCAGCCAGAGTCCCTTTGTGTTGGCCTGGACTTCTGAGAAGTAGATGCCAAACAGGACAGGATCCAGGACCAATCCCTGTGGGACTCCACTCGTGACTGGTTGGCAATCTGACTTGGCGTCCTCTACTTTCACACTGTGTGTTCTATCTGTGAGCCAATTTGCAACCCACCTAGTGATATAGGGGTTGATGCCTAGTTTGGCGAGTTTATCAATAATTCCCAAGTGAGGAATGGTATTAAAGGCCTTGGCCAGATCAAGGTAGACTGTATGAACTGCCTTACCTTCATCCACAACTCTGGTAACTGATTCAAAGAAGTCAACCAGTTTGATCAGGCATGATCTCCCTTTCACAAAGCCAAATTGCATGGAGTCTAGAGTTTGGAGATTTCCTATATCTTTGTTAATCAGGTCCATGATGATGCACTCCATAGCTTTACATATCAGACTCATCAGGCTAATGGGGCAATAATTTTCTGAGTCTGTAGTCACTCCCCCTTTATGGAGAGGGATGACTATAGCAGTGCATCATTCGGTAGGGACAAAGCCTGAGGTGAGGCTGTGACTGAACAGGGTACACAGGTGTGGTGCCAGTTCACTTTATAGTTCATGTAGAACACAGCCAGGGATATTATCAGGTCCCATGGAAGCTGGCCTTCGACAATGCAGCTTTAACCTGTGCTGCAGTAATGCTGGGTGCCTGGCATTCTTCTGGTATTGTGATTAGTCCTTTGGGGAGGAGAGATGGGTAAAGTTGGCACTGAATCTGTTGGCCAGTATGTTGGAAATATCTGTTGTCTGAGTATAGAAAGTACCATTGTACAGTATCTCAGAGCAAATCTGGGTGTTGCCATGGAGGTTCTTGATATAGGTATAGAAGGCTTTGTGATTGTTTTTAGTGTCTGCCCCAATTCTGCCTTCATAGCTGGCTTTAGAGGATTCCATGAGGGATCTCAACATTTTGTTGAGGCTAATAAGGGAGTTTTTCTAGTCTTGGGACTTCACGTTTTTCTGCAACAGTTTCTGCTGGCTTTTAAACCTGAAAGCTGAAAAATATGAAAAACTGCCCAAACAGCCAATAAACTACAATTTCTGGGCCAGAAACCACTCCTCCTGTGGTACATAGGCTACATAGTGCTTACAATTCCCACTGATAAGCTAGAAAGCTTACCTCCAACACAGAAAGGCTTGTGGGGGCTCAGAAGCTTACTAACAGTCCTGGATACAGCAAGTCTGTATCTGGACTAGACTAGTTACAGGACAGGCAGGAAACAAGTTTAGAACTTTTTTTTACAGAAAAGCAGCTAAAACAGCAGTAAAAACAATTCAAATGCAGTACATGCTAGCACACTTGAGTGTGTAGCAAAATTAAATCATATACAGTTTAAATAAATACAATTAAATTTAAAAAATGACTATGCAGAAGGCAGAAAATTAGGAAAAAACCAAGATGGAGGCACTTAGAGTATCAGAAAACAATGCCAGCTAATATATAAATAATTCAGTCAAGCAAAAATTAAGACAGTGCAGAACTCTGAACAGTTAAAAAATGCCAAAAATATACTTATTAGCTCTGTATTTCCAGATTGTTTGAGAAGCACACTCAGTCAGAACACAAGGAGATTCTAGCAATGGTAGAGTCTAGCAAAGTTTTTTTTTTTTTCACAAGCTTGAAGTTTCAAAACTCTGAACTGCAAATGGTCGAGACCATAAGATTAAACTTCTGAAACTTCAAACGTTTGGAATGGAGATCGCAACTGTGCGGAACTGAAAATTTACCGTTTTCCCCCACTGTTTTGCACCCCCCCCCCCCGCAAAAATGTAAAAACATTTTTTTTTGTTTTTATTTTTTTATTACAATTTAAAGTTTAAAAACTTCGATCTTATGGTCTTGTGGTGCCTTGCCGAAGATTTTGCTTTGTTTTCTCTTATGTTCCTCAGCAGCTTTAGCAGTGATGAGTTTTTTCTAATAGTTGTAGTTGAGGTTGAATATAACATAATTGTATGTATTGCATTTGCTTTGCTGTTGCATAGTCATGAAGTTAGTATATTTTCTTTCCATGAATGTAATTATGAAGAAGCACTTAGGTATTAAAACAGCAAAAGCACTAAATGACTTGGTGTCCATTTTTCATTTAGAGTGTTTGATTGTGTTTTAGTCATTTAGTCATGCTACAGTACAGTTTGGGAGTTTTACATATGTGTTTTTGTGGTCATGGAGTTAGTATATTTTCTATCTAGGGGTCTGGAGGCAGAGCTCCCATGTACAAGTAGTTTTTGTTTTATTTTTATAATCAAAAGTGATATGCTCACATATGTGCATGTGTGATGTCCCTCATCTGGACCAGTGATAAAGGAGCCTCAATCCTCACCACTGACACCAGTGGGGACCATTCACTGTGAGAGAAATAGACTCACACAGTATTTTCAGATGCAGCTCTCTGCACCAAGTACAATTTCCCTTAAGAGCACCCAGAGAAAGCACACTCCAGTCCTGGGCTGGGCTTTTTCTGCAGGCCCCAAATAAAACTCCTCCAATGAGTCCTTAGCCAGGTGTTCCAAAACAAGTCTTCCACCACCCTCTCTGTGATATCTGTGCTCTCAGTGTCCCTATCCAAAGTAGCTGTCACATACACTCCTTATGAGATTTGATTTTCACACACACACATACACACACACACACACACACACACACACACACACACACACACACACACACACACCTGGGAATGACTGGCACAGCTTACCTGGTCTGCCATCTCTACCCAGACTATAAGATACATTTACTGCAACCAGAGCACCCGAAGCCAGCTACTTTAAGGCTCTTACCAGGGTACCAATTATACTTAATATAATTAATACTTATACAAATGGTAGTGTTTAAAAAAAAAACAGCAAGAATTTCAGGAACGTGAAGTCACAGTGCCACTAAATAAATTCAAGTACTGTCATAGGTTAAATATTTTCTAAAAGATCAGCCACAATGAAAGATTTAGATATATTTCATAATAAATAATAAAAAAATGAAAATAGTGAATATCTGTTTACAATAAACACCAGAGTTTCAATCACAGAAAATATTAAAAAAAATCACAGATGGAAATACACAGACAGCTACAGAAAAAAACATTTAGCTAATCTTACTATATTTTTTAAACTGACTGAAAAATTACTGTTCCCTAGTTACTTTACTAAAGCAAGACAAGATGAACATGGATGAGTGTCTTGTCAGGTCCAAAAACAGAGTGCACACCGCACATCTCTCACTAGTATTCAAATATAATTTCAGTGCTGGCTACAGAATGACATCACATCTGTTCACCTGACTCTATGGTTCCTACTCAACCTTCTCATTCGAAACTAAGCCAGCATCTGGCACTGATGTGTCACAATACACACATAGAACTTTAGCTAAGGTTTATTACAACATCTGGGAACTGTAAAACAATTCCAACACATCCACCCTTCTAGCAGAAATTAACAAACCATTCTCTAGCATCCCAGGGTAGCAATTAGTTCACCACTAAGGACAATAGAGCAGGATCCCATCTCAGGCTTTTCACAGACATTGCATCTCTGGCTGCATTCAGACCTGTGAGAGTTCCTAAACCAAGTAATTTAATTTCAGGCTATTTTTCTTAAGGTGAGCTAGGCTGAGCTTAATCCCTTCCCTTCCAGTATCCTCTGTTAGAATATATACATTTCATCAGTTACAACAATACAGTCTGACATACATGTATATTTCGTTTCTGTCCAGCAGGATCCACTGTTGATACATTTTTAACAAAAGCAGCTTTACAAATACATTTTAACACAAATATCTGTACAAATCAGTTTGATATTCAAATGGCATGTAATTATTTACAAAACTCCAGCTAGCTATGCTGGCATATGTTACACAAGCAATGCCCTTCTCCCTCTAGCACAGCTGGCACCACCTCACATCATTACAACATGTATGTTTACATTTGTGATCATAATTCATTAATATTTTATGCTTTATATATTTCTGATCAACAGTGAAATGGAATAACATTTTGAAATTCGTTTTATTTCATTTTTGATTAGAACTATTACAATTAGATTTTATTTATTTATTTATTTATTTCAGTTTGATTACCGGGGAAGTCCACTGGGCCAAGAAGTGCCCATTTTCAGTGGAGGCCCGGGGAGAAAAGCTCCACAAGCAATACAATGAAAACGTGGTTACATAAAGTTAATGGTATAGTACAAGAGTAAGATTCAAGCAGTCAGGAAATACATTTACATAAAATGTGCAAAAAGAGCAAGCATAATGAAGCAATACAGTGCAGAGTAAAATAACAAAAATACATAGATGTGCCAAAAATTTTTTTTTTTTTTTTTTTTTTTTTTCTAGAGTGAAAAAAAAAGTTGGAGTCAGGAGAAAGTTAGAAATATCAGGAAAATCATGGAGGTAGAGAGGGCCAGGAAGTGCAGAGTTCAGGGAAAGAGATCCCGGGAAATTATATCTGGTGAGAGCAGGAACATTTCCATTTGGATGACAGGTATTTGAGAAGTAGGGTCTTGAAGGATTCGGAGTTAGGTATAGTCCTAAGAGAAGGAGGGAGAGAGTTCCATTTTTTACCTAGAGAGAAGGAGAGTAGAAGTTGGCCGGCAGGACGTTTAGGTTTGTGGATGGAGATAAGGTTTTGGTGTTCAGATCTCAGAGATCTGTTTGGAGTGTAAGGTGGAAGAATGTTTATTAAGGCAGGGCAAGAGTCAGGGTAAAATATTAGTTTGTGAGCTGTGGTTAGTTGGAGATAGTCCAGGTGGTTGGGAAGTTCAAGCCAATTTAGAGATCTAAGGGTAAGGCAGTGGTGCGTTGAGGTTTTGGATTTGGTTGCGAATTTAGAGATCTTATTATAGCAAGTTTCAAGTTTTGAGATGTTGGAAATAGACAGATTGGTTAAAAGGGCGGATGTAATAAAATATAGATAGGGAGTATACACTAACCTTGGCTTATGTATGACACTACTGAGAATGCAGTTGAGCAGTTATCATTTCCCTTGACTTTTGCTGAGATCCATAGTAGTCCCTGTCATGTGAGTAATGCTGAACTTTGGGATAGTTTTAATTTTATTACAGGGGAAAGTAAACGAAGACCATCACACAGGTGAAACACCCATGAAGGAGAAAGTTGCTGTTTAAGGCATCTTTGAAAGCTGCCACATAGTTCATCCAATGTTTTAGGGAATAGCTTTCCACTTTCATCAAGTGTAAATCTCTGCATTTAATCCTGCATTAGGATTTCCTTGCCATAAAATATATTAATTTGATAATATATTATGTAATAGAGAGAGAGGTTTGGTTCAAGCAAGTTTCACTGATGGCAGGAATGTCAAACGGATGATTTTCTAGAAGGGAATCAACTGCACCACCCTTCTTTTATACCTTAAGATCAGAAGTCCATAGATTCAATTTCGACCATCCACTCTTGCTGCCCATTCCAGGGGCCATATTTCTCTCTTGGAAAATTATTTTTACATATCCAAGGGGCTATTGAGCCCCACAATCTGCTGTAGGTGCTTTCTTCTTCATCTCCTCCTGTGCCATTCCATTAAAGCCGGTAGTGCACACAACAAACATTGCCTACTTCATAGCAGGCTTCTGTTCTGCCAGTCTAATATCATAACTGCTACTGAAGCTTTATTGAAACAGAATAGCACATACAGAAATCTTACAAACTACTAACAGTATTGTTCAAGCTAACAAGAGCCACAGAGTTTCTGATAGAGTGGTAGTCATTTACCACAAATACCTCACGTGCTTCTTGTTTTACAAATGAATGTGGAATTCAGTTTAAAGGGAATCCTTAATACTAAATACCAAAATCAAAAAAGTCAAACTGCTCTCTATACAATGTATACAAGTATCATTAAGTACCAAACACACCATGATCATCAGTTCTGAACTCATCGTGACTGACGTAGTCATCAAATGGAAGCAACCCATCCATCAGTTCAGCTCTACAGACTTAGTCTAGCAATCCATCCATCAGTTCAGCTCTACAGACTTAGTCTAGCAACCCATCCATCAGTTCAGCTCTACAGACTTAGTCTAGCAGTCCATCCATCAGTTTGGCTCTACAGACTTAGTCTAGCAATCTATCCATCAGTTCATATCTACAGACTTATTCTAGCAATCCATCCATCAGTTCAGCTCTACAGACTTAGTCTAGCAACCCATCCATCAGTTCAGCTCTACAGACTTAGTCTAGCAGTCCATCCATCAGTTTGGCTCTACAGACATAGTCTAGCAATCCATCCATCAGTTCGACTCTACAGACTTAATCTAGCAATCCATCCATCAGTTCAGCTCTACAGATTTAGTCTAGCAATCCATCCATCAGTTCAGCTCTACAGACTTAGTCTAGCAATCCATCCATCAGTTCAGCTCTACAGACTTATTCTAGCAATCCATCCATCAGTTCTGCTCTACAGACTTAATCTAGCAATCCATCCATTAATTCAGCTCTACAGACTTAGTCTAGCAATCCATCCATCAGTTCAGCTCTACAGACTTAGTCTAACAATTCATCCATCAGTTCAGCTCTACAGACTTAGTCTAGCAATCCATCCATCAGTTCGGCTCTACAGACTTAATCTAGTAATCCATCCATCAGTTCAGCTCTACATACTTAGTCTAGCAATCCATCCATCATTTCAGCTCTACAGACTTAGTCTAGCAATCCATCCATCAGTTCGGCTCTACAGACTTAATCTAGCAATCCATCCATTAGTTCAGCTCTACATACTTAGTCCAGCAACCCATCCATCAGTTCGGCTCTACAGATATAGTCTAACAGTCCATCTATCAGTTCAGCTCTACATACTTAATCTAGCAATCCATCCATCAGTTCAGCTCTACAGACTTAGTCTAGCAATCCATCCATCAGTTCAGCTCTACATACTTAATCTAGCAACCCATCCATCAGTTCGGCTCTACAGATTTAGTCTAGCAGTCCATCTATCAGTTCAGCTCTACATACTTAATCTAGCAATCCATCCATCAGTTCGGCTCTACAGATTTAGTCTACTGATTTTCATTACAACTAAGAGAGACAAAACTCTAGACAGAAGAATTAATTCAAATGGGTCTTCATCTTACCCTCAACAAGTATTGTCTTGTCTGGAGTCATGGCTGATGCCATTACTGTCCACTATTCCACACTTGTTGTATGGAGTTACAAATAAAATCCCAAGTTCAGAGATGTTATTTCTCCAGAAAGATTAAGAATGATGTGGTGGCCACCTCTAATAAAGTGCATAAGTCCATACTCTGGTCAGCAAATGTAGGCCTCTACTCTGTTTTCTTTAACACTTTAAACAAATGGCAGCAATGCACTAAAGATCAATCTATTGTATGAACCTTACCTGAATCTAATATGACATCAAATCTATTCTGATGAAAAGTGTTCAGTTATGGTCTATCTATTGGTTATCTAAGAAGGAATCTTATGGTGCAAAAGTAAGAGGCTGAAACTCATGTGAAATATGCCATCATAGTCATTAAACAAATATCTCTTTCTCAACCAACAATATTTGAAATGTTAACAATCCTTGGAAAATAATTAACCATCTCCTTTATTCTGGAAAGTACTTTCATGCTTCTGCCAAAAGTCTTATATGACCGTTGCTACTGCACTGTCCTGACTCATAAGCAATCCTTTACTTTACATACAGTTTCCAATGGCTTGGATGTATGTCTTCATTCTTAAGGGGGAAAAACCCAACAATGAGCAGAATTAGTTGTAGACAGCATCACCTATACTCAGCTAGAAGATATAGCAAATGTTCTGGCAAATAAATTCAACTCAAATTTCACCTCCCCATTACCTCTGGCTACCCACCAATAAATACCTTGTGCAATTTATCTACTAGTTATCATCAAATAACAGGTTGCCATTGCTCACCCTAAAGCTAAAAACACAGATTTGAAGGGTCCTGGCAATATTGCAGGATGCCTATTAAATATCTTGCAACAGGACCTTTCAGGTCCAATAGAATCTCTGTTTAACCACAGCCTCCAGACTGGCTTTGCCCCTCTGAGTGGAGGATAGCAACAGTCATCCCTCAGCGTAAAGGGGTACCATCAACAGACCCAGGAAATTACAGACCCATAAGCTTGACTAGTCTTATATGCTAGGCCATGGAAAGAATAATCATGGCTCTGAAAAATAACGACACAGGAAATCTCCAAACACTTGACCCAAATGAGTTCAGCTTTGTCAAGAGTAGATCATGCCTGCTCAGTCTGGTGGACTTCTTTGAGACACTCACTAGGACCACAGACGAGAGTAAAAGTGTATACTGCTTACTTTCACTTGGCTAAGGCATTTGACACGATCTCCCACTCATGTATTATGGGTAAACTCACAAAACTGGGCATAAATACCTATGTCACCTGATGGATAGCCAAATGGCTCATGGACAGGATACATTTATTTATTTATTTATTTATTTATTTACATTTGTTGACTGGGAGTGTCCGACTGGATGTAGGTCCATTTTCAGCAGAGGCCCGGGGAGAAAAGCTCCACAGTTAAAATAAACAGACACTAATTACATTGGATTACATAGTGATTAACAATTTAACATAGCAATTAATTACAGACATATTTACAGATGAAGAACATAGTACATCAGCAGACAACTAGAATCTTTATCTGCAAAGTACATAACAGACATTACAAATGTTACAATAAGAAGTTCCTGCTGTATAAGTACTAGGCTTATGAGCATCTGAGCTTGCTATAAGCAATTGTGATTAAAGTGGCCAGATACTAGTGGTGTGCCACAGGGCTCAATGCTGGGACCACTTGAAATTGTTACATATGCAGATGTAAAATAAATAAATAAAATAAATAAATAAATGTAACTATCTTCCTAGCCAACCATCAACAAAAAACTACAAGATAGCTTCCATGCCTTGCAGGCCTGGGTTGTTGTCTTTGGACTTCACCTGAACACTAGCAAAATAAAATATATGTTGTTCACACCTAAGAATCATTGAAGTAGCAGTCCCAGTCCCCTGTCATCTCAGTTTAGATCCAGTCTTAACATTACCTCACTTGAATGACATCCAACTGAAGAAGTTAGTTCAATGATGCTCCTTGGCTGTATAACAAATTACATACTCAGATTAATTTCCATGGGAACAGTACTATATTTTGGGCCAATTGCAATCTCTGTAGCCTGCCCAGTTCTGACAGATACTGCTGAATGGTCTGGTGCTACCTTATTCCTCCCACCATTTTGTCTTTACACTCCTGACTTTTTTACTGGTTTACTGATATTCCTACAACAGACTGGAAGAAGTGAGGAGCAGGATAGCCTTACTGACTGTAGGTCACCATGGCAGGATTCATCATTAGTTTTCTCTGCATTAGTTACAGTGCTTGAAGTTCATTCATCAGAAATCAATAATTCACCTCTGTGTCCCTCACAGACTTCTATGAACACTTAACTGCCCCTGTCCATCTGACACCATTGTATGGAGACAAATTCAAAATTAGGTTAATTCATCTTAGGGGAGGCTTACATCTGTCTCAAAAGTAAAAAAAAAAAACAAATGTAGTCATACAAGGTACACAGAAAATATAAGGAAATATGGACTTAGCTCCCATGGAACCTGAGGCTTAATGCAGAAAAGCAAACATTCAAGTATCCAGTAGAAATTATTTCCAAAATAACTGGAAGTGCAAATGTCTGATAACTTAAATCAACCATCTAACCTGTCCACTTATCCTCCTGCTGTATGCTATAATCGATGCTCAACTGTTACTAATATTCTTCTTCTTAATCCATATTAACCATGATTTAAAATGTGGTACTATTGTGTTTAAGGGCTTTAGGGTGGGTACTCTCAGCAGTTCTGTTGATTTTTATTCCTGATTGGTCATATTTTACTTGTTCTTGCAATTTACTTATTTTTTTTCATTCCATTGAATCCTTCTCAACTAGTACTGCACTGGATGAAGAAATGTACTGTAGAGCAGTGATACACTGCAGTGTAAAGCACGCAGGAATATCAAAATGTCGGTACGGTCAGCATCTAAACAGCCGGAGGAACTCTGACGTTCAAAAAGGGACTTTACTAAAATGCTGCAAGTCAATCCAGAGGAGCTGCAAGTCAGCTGTAGAACATGGCAGTGGCCATATGTCAGCTAGTGTGAATTGTGAGACTGGACGGCAGCAAGTGGAATGAGTCAGCAAAGGGAAGAGCAGGCAATGGTCAGACACCATGCACTAATAATTTACAGCACATGTGCTCTCTGCTGCCCAGTCACAAGGATCCTTGTAAGGGAAGTAAAGGGCAGCAGGAAATGTGAAAATATAGAAAGTGGAAAGGAAGAGCAGACTGAGAAAAGGTAGGCATTTTTTGTGGAGATATGTACATCATTTTATATATATTTATATATATATATATATATATATATATATATATGGGGAGAAGGGATGATGCAGGGGAGGAAAAGTGGGAAGTATATTCAGCAGAGTCACATAAAGAAACACAGCATAGTACAAACACTCTGGGGTAAATGTGCACTCACAAGGAGGGGAAAACATGGGCCAAACAAAGACAAATTGGGTACCCAACTACCAACTGCTTAACTGGCCATTGGCGCAACCTATGTACTACTATAAAATGGTGATCCAAAGGAAACCATGAAATGATCACTCAGTGAATCCCGACAGTTCCATGTATAACTTCTTTTATTGGAAATGCAATCCATTATTTATAGAGGTAACTTCCCTATGAGAATGTATGGCATGCTTTCTTATGAGACACAATGTAATAATTAACATTGTTTGTAATGATTTTCTTTTGGCCTGCTAGGCAGCAGCAGCAGTATCTTGTCATACTCGGACCATGTACTTGCAAGAGGAAGGCATTGTGGGCCCCCATGGTGATGTGCATAGCCCATGTGGGCCCCCTTGGTGATGTGCATAGCCCATGTGGGCCTCCATGATGATGTGCATAGCCCATTGCGGGCCCCCATGGTGATGTGCATAGCCCATTCTCCTACCTAGGGACAGGGTTAGACTATACATAGCAAATGTCTTGAAGACACAAAGCCCCCAAATCCCAAATTACTTCCTGAATGATAGCCCTGTCTAAACAGTTCTGCCTCAACACTGACCTTGCATTTGCAGTGGACAGAGGAATGAATGGGCACATCCATCTGGTAGGGGACTTAATGGTTAGTAGGCATGGGCACAAAAGGAACATAGAAAAAACTGTTTAACACATTAATCTCTTCAGTAAAATTAATAAAAACTAATTTTTTAAAAAAATATGAGCTGTTGGTGAGAGTACTTCAGATAATTATTTTTTCTTAGGATGTTTTCCCCTAGTTTTTCATACAAACATTTGTGCCATCATTTGAACACCTTCCCTTGGGTTATGTGACCCACTGACTTCATTTTTGCCTTCCTGTAAGCTTGTTCATCTTCAAAAGGGCTTGAAACAAGTGGTGGTGTTGCTCAATAACTGGCATTATTATGGTTGACACCTTGTCAGAAGCACCTAAATCCAGCTTCTGTAGCCATGCTGCTTTCATTTGCAGAACTGGCCAAAGAGCGGCACAGTTTAACAGCAACTAAATGACAAAAATTTAAAGTGAGTTTTTGTAACGTGTAGACCTGTACGCACATTAGGTGGGTAGATACCTACTCTTTACACTCTCATGTGACGTACTGTGGGATTTGCTTACTTCCATTATTATTTTTTTTTTCTGGATGAAAAATGGTTTCTGTGCTACCGTTGCTGTCAGTGCACCAGTTAGACAGTCGGACATTTCCTCTGCAGATGTTATGAAGTACGCATCATACTGGAATGCACTGGCTTTAGTCGTTGTAAATCAAAGTAGCTATTGACTTGCAAACAATAATAAAAATAATAAAAGCAAGCCACCAAGGTAATATTTGCATGAAGCACAATTTTATTTAACATTAAATACTGTTAAAGTAAAACCAACAAAGCGCTTTCGCCAAGAAACATGAATTGGCTTCATCAGTCATTTAACTATGATGTAACTTCCTTTACATACTGTAATTACTTAAGTAATTATTCATGATTTTGCTTGCGTCAATGAAATTACCCTGACTAAACTTAAAGGCATACTTCCCCTGAATATGTAATATACAAAAACAACATACTGTGAACTGCAACAATCAATACATTCAAGATACAAATGTTAGTGTTGGTACTAATAATAAACATAAAAGTATAAAACATTGTTAAAAAAATGGGCTTAAAAGTACAAAATATAATTGGTTTGTTAGTTGCAGTCAGATAAATGCACACTCATGCACACACCTGCACACTTTTATACATTGCTAGTTTACTTCATTCACTGTTTTCTATATTTTTGTGTGTGTTTTCTACTGGTTTTCATTCAATAAATGTTTTTGGGGGTGTAAACATGAAAACTGTCATGACAGTTTTTTTTATTAACTGAAAATCACTGACATTTTTTCTGAGCTGTAAATAAAATATTTTTTCTGAAATATTTTTTTCTGAGCAATAAATAACTTAGTTTTTATGCACATGAATATATAGTATATATTATTAGACAGATATGTATTTATATTTCTAGTGTTCTAGTTAGATAATGTTTATGGTTAGATAGCAATGTGTTATATCTTGTATCAATCTAATTAACTCTTTTTAATTATCTACTTATGTATATGATTTTAGTTCTTGTCACAGACCTGATGAAGGCTTTATTGCATTAGTTAGCAGAAAGCAATTTTAGTTAGAAGTCAGTCTATTCTTCAAAGGAAATAAAAATTTGTTAAGATTTAATCTACAATAAGTCTGTTTTAAATTTGGATTCAAGTATAAATAGTTTGTTATAAGCTGATGATGAATAAGTAGGGATATATTCTAATATACAAGTAATTCTAAAGCTAGTGTTATAGATTATTAGAGGGTTCTAAAAGCACATTAAAATCATAATAAGACATAGGACATCACTATCATGTGATTGATGTTATACATATTCATTCCAAATGAATTCCTAAATATGGCCTGCGACTTAAATAGGACATGCTAGAGGGACAGATGTATCTCCCAGTGACTGCTGTACCTTTAGAATAGGCACCAATTCATGTGAAACAGAGCACCTCTATGACACTGTTCAAGAGGAAATTGGACAAGTGGATGGGGCAGTGTAAATTCTTACCAGGGAGAGCATCCACAACTCTCCTGGACATAGGCAGCCATTACTAAATGCAATATTGGGTATTTAATATTTCTATGGTATTACATTGGGGCAAAATGGCTAGGCTTGAAATGACCCGAGGGTCAGTAACCTAGTAATCTCCTATGAGCCTATAATTGATTCAGCCCATTAACAAAAATAGTCATTGATGGATTACAGTAGAAGATTTTAATTCTGTTTATGAATTCAGTTGGAAATTTGAATCTGTCAAAAACTTTAAATATCAGCAATGTTTAAGGCTTAGTGCATGACAGTGTTGAATTTAAAAATCAGTCTAGCTAGTGATGAATTAGCAGTAAACAGCTATTTAAATGTTTGAATCTTAAGTTGAGTTTGCTGTCCCAATGTAAACCAGGGTTTAAATGGTTTGAGCCAAAATAGATGAAAATATTTTGATATCAATGTCTGTTAGGGCAGTAGGACTGTAATCTGGCTGTCCTGTTCTTATCTGAGTGCTAAGTGGAGAGTGTTTTATCATTTCCAGCTTGCTTCCTTCAGGTACTTCTGCTTGACTGATGTTCCTCATATGAAATCACTGCTGACACATTTTGTATTTGTACTCCAGCAATGAATTCATGTTTTAGACCTTTTCTTTTTTTTCTTTGTGGTTCAGAAACTTTAGAGTTACTATGTATTGGTAAGGGGTTTGTGAAAGTGACGATGCTACTACATGGGGGATGCAGTGGGCACGTTCCCCTAAGCAGAAACACTTTTTTTATGTTTCCTTTATTTCCATTCAAACTTTGACTGTCTGGTTTTGCCTGGATGACATTCTGACACAGGCCACAGGATCATACATTTGGTAAACAAACATAAGGATGTTTGTGGCCACTGAGGAGCTTTTATGTACAGTATCCCATACTAGAATGCTAGTGCCCAAGTAGCCTTCCAATTCCTTCTTGAAGGTATAGAATGAAGGGCTGAGATTAACTGATAGAGGAAGTCTATCCAATGGAGATGGGATTTTTTTCAACCCCACACCCACACCCTCACC